>NC_030851.1:5415527-5685322 GCF_000208745.1 Theobroma cacao | reverse complement strand
ACTTAAACTACTCTCTCTCTCTCTCTCTCTATTGACACCAAAAAAACCAAACGTCGAACAAATAAAAAGAAGAGAAGAGGCGGCGGAAGGTTATTCCATAGCAGAGGATCTTTCGAAAGAATGATGATGTTGCGGTCGCTTTCCAGGCCGCTTGAACGTTGCCTTGGGTTGAGGGCTGGTGGGGATGGTCTGATGTGGCACGCTGACCTCAAACCTCACGCTTCCGGTGATTACTCCATCGCTGTGGTCCAAGCGAACAACAACCTTGAAGATCAAAGCCAAGTCTTTACATCTCCTTTTGCTACCTACGTTGGTGTCTATGACGGACACGGTGGTCCTGAAGCTTCAAGATTTGTCAACAAACATCTCTTCCCTTTTCTCCACAGTAATTATTATTCTCATCTCTTACAGCAATTTCTCATTCTTTTCTCTTGGGTTTTGGATATAGAATATGTTCTTTATTTTGCTTTTCTAGGAGAATAAAATTTTTATGGTACTTGTTGCCTTTTTATATTATTGGATATGGGGGTGTTTTTGCATCTATGCTGCTATGCATGTGGCCCTGCCTTTGCATGTAAAATTTTTGCGTCTTTTTGATTTGCTATTACATGTGCATAGACTGAACATATAGTCTTGTGTATGGGCATGGCAGGCAAACCTTAAGCCCTCAAGGGAATCATCATAAAGCATCAAATATTTATCCGTTAGTTATACACAATTGTTATTATGTTCTTTCTCTTTTTTGTTTTAACGGGCAAAGAAGATTTTGTTGTAAATCTCTTTTTTTTTTTTTTAACCATTATTTCAGGATGTGTTCGTCAGTATATGGATATCTGGGAACAACTTACTAGTGTTTATCATGCATGTTTTATTTGGATGTTTTCAATAAGTACACCTGTGTATAAAATGAATAAGAACATAGTCTGAATTTGTATCTATATGTGTTGGATAGTGGACTTTGAACTACAAGATTCAACAATCAATAACAAGTATAATTCAAGTTTTTGGCACCTTTCACCTCTCTTTTTTTTGGCTTTTGGCCTACGTCATTGATAATTTTGCATGTGAAATCTAAAAAGAGTGATGGAAGGCATAATGGATTCTTGTCACTCCCTTTGACCTTTAGTTTTTCTATTTTTATTTGTAGAATTTGCTACGGAACAAGGGGGATTATCTGCAGATGTTATAAAGAAGGCATTCAATGCAACTGAAGAGGAGTTTTTGCATTTGGTGAAGCAATCATTGCCGCTGAGGCCTCAAATTGCTTCAGTTGGATCATGCTGTCTAGTTGGTGCTATTTCAAATGATGAGTTATATGTGGCAAACCTTGGTGATTCAAGGGCAGTTCTTGGCCGGAGAGTTTCAGCGGATAAGAAAAATATGGTTGTGGCGGAGAGACTGTCAACAGATCATAACGTTGGAGATGAGGATGTCAGAAAGGAGGTTGAGGCACTTCACCCAGATGATTCTCATATAGTGGTGTACACCCGTGGAGTTTGGAGGATTAAGGGCATAATCCAGGTACAGTTCTGTTGGCAAGTCGATGTATTAGAGTTTAGGTGTAAATCTGTCAGTTTGAGGAATAGGAAATGTATTGGTTCTAGGAATAGTCAATGAAATCAGTATGCCTTTTTACCTTTTTGGTGCTTGACAATTAATCAGCTTTGTATCTGCCCCAAAGCAGACTCAAATTTTGAGCTGAGTTGATTATTGCCATCCTTTTTTTGTCCCAGGTATGATTATTGGTAAAATCTTTTTCATATTTACGCACATTGGTGTCTTTTATCAGTTTCCTTTTGCTTGGTGGAGAGGTATATTTACACACACATATGTTATGCGTTGGAATGAAAGCTATTCTAAAAAAGGGTTGTAGTTTCAACTTTTCCGGGAATATTTTCATCCAACTTCTGGTACTGTCTCATCAGCTGTGTGTCAAATAGTATTGCCTTCTATGCATGAGATGGGTAAATGACCCCTGAAGCATATGCTAAGCTCATGTAACTACAGAGAGTCTTTTCTCTGTTCTTTTTTTTTTTTGTTTGCTTATTTTTTCTCTTTTGGTGATTTCTTTCCCTTAACTTTAGCAGGCTACTGGAGCTTTATTCTTCAATCCTTACATGAGTTGAGGGAATAAGATTCATTAGCTTTTAATCTTACCCCAGATTGTAATACTCCGGATAGTTGATTAATTAATGATTTTAGATCATGTGATGGATTGTGCTGGTCTAAGCATTTGTTTTTCTTAATTCAGGTGTCGAGATCTATTGGTGATGTTTACCTGAAGAAACCTGACTTTTATAGAGATCCAATCTTTCAGCAATTTGGAAATCCTGTTCCCCTTAAAAGAGCTGCAATTACAGCAGAACCTTCTATCCTTATTAGGAAGCTTAAGCCACAGGACCTTTTTCTGATCTTTGCATCCGATGGCTTATGGGAGCAGTTGAGTGATGAAGTTGCTGTAGACATTGTTTTCAAAAACCCCAGAGCTGTGAGTATTCATGTTTGTCTTGTCAGTTAAATTAGTGGAAATGAATTCTCACTTTTATCTTTGAAACAAACTATAAACTTCTCCATAGCATTTTGATATTCATTTTCAAATTGCTGAATATTTGCAGGGTATTGCTAAGAGATTGGTAAGAGCTGCACTTCAAGAAGTTGCAAAGAAAAGAGAGATGAGATATGATGATATTAAGAAAATCGAAAAGGGAATAAGGCGCCATTTTCATGATGACATCACTGTGATTGTAATTTATCTTGATCAACCCCAAGGCTCTTCCAATAACAGAGTTAAACAAAATGCCATGAGGTGCACAACAGCACCTGTGGACATCTATTCCTTCAATGCAGATGAAGCAGATGAGGATCTGCTTCAAACAATATCCTGAATACAGCAGAATTGAGTTATAGAGTAGCACACTGACGTTTCATGTAAGTTTATTTATGTAAAGAAACACAATGATAGCTGGGATCAGTTCTGGACGTAGGAGTGTTGATTGGAGAGAATATAGAGTTTGGAAGGTAATGAAGTCACTGAAGGATATAAGGTGGATGCTGATGGAAGCAGGCTGGTAGAGATTTTCATTTTCCAAGTGAAGGAAGCAGGCTGGTGTGGCTTTTCCAAGT
The DNA here is from genome assembly GCF_000208745.1 of Theobroma cacao. Lineage (NCBI taxonomy): Eukaryota > Viridiplantae > Streptophyta > Magnoliopsida > Malvales > Malvaceae > Theobroma > Theobroma cacao. The sequence goes on along the minus strand of NC_030851.1, from coordinate 5,682,199 downwards.
GAAGTTCTACCGCATTCAGTCATCTGTCAGATTCTTGGCCTTTACCTTTTTTGAAGTTGATATCAATGCATCCCAGAAAAATGAAGGCATCATTTTTGTATTGTTTTATTTGATGTTCATAGTCAACATGATAATCTGTTGCTTCATTACCCCCAGTTTCTCCAACTCATTCATTCTTCCTAAAATCCACCATATCTGCAGATGGGAAGCAAGTTAAATTAAGACATCATGGTTGAGAATATTGGAAACTGTGCTGTACTTCTTCTTTTCTTTTAGAAGTGGAGAGCACCAACACAACAAGATTGCCTTGTAATTTGGATGTCTAAAATAAAACAGAATGATGTTTAATACCAATATTGTAAGACAGCTTCCTTCGATTGAACGGCAACTAGCAACCTATGCGTTAGGTGCAACGAACAGACCAAAAAGATAAAGCGACAACCAGTTGCGCCCAAACTAAGATGTTTGGTTACTTTAACTTGTCCATTGATATGCAAAAGGAGAAGACGGTTTTTTTTTTTTTTTGTTTTGAACTTTGTCAATATGTTTTCCAATGTATAAATAGAAGTCCAAGTATGAATTTTATGTTTATTTAAAGATTATAACGGTTAATTAGTCAGATAATGAGTTAAGACTATACTATTTTGTTTTAATTGATTATACCAAGTCAAAGAGAAATCGTCGGTGTCGTAAGATGTTAGGCAATGAAGGAATTACATTATACTAGTAATAACGTCATTATGTTGTGATATTCGCTTTTACGCGAGTTGGTTAAGATTCCCTTGTCAAAAGAAAGTGGCCAAAACAATGGTCAAACTCAAATACGTGACTTCAACCAAAATAAATACAGCAAAGAAATATCTGCCATTTGAGTTAAAATCTTGAATTTTTTCTTTTACATAATATTTAAAAAAATTTTAAATTATTTTAAAAATTTTAAATAAATCATTATTTTTTTATTATGTTAAATTAAATTTTATATTTTTATTTTAAATTAAATAAATTCTTAAAATTAAAAATTAATCAATGATCATTAATCAAAATTCACTTATCATTTTTATAACACTAAATTGAAAAGCTAAAAATACATGTAATCGTGTCATTATCCCACACAATATGGCAAATAAATATATCATATGTCATAAAATGTGAATATTATTTTAATTAATAATAATTAATTAATTTTTAATTATAAAAATTTATTTGATTCAAAATAAAACAAAAGTATAAATATTTGAATATAAATATTTACTTTAAATTTTTTTGAGATAATTTAAGAATTTAAAAAATATATTATATTTTTTTATTATTAAAGTCCAAGAATTTGACCATTGACCATCACTGGTATAAGAACGTGAAACAAACGGAGAGAACAAATTGAGTGAGAGATTCACAAATTTTACATTTATGTGAGGAAAAAAGAAGAAATAAAGAAATCTGTTTCGGTGTGTCTCGCTCGGACAGTAATCGAAACCAGCCCTTTGGCAGTTTCACTTGCATTGGAAGATGGCACTGCTCGACTTCTGCTGCTCTGGAAGCAGCAATTTGTTCAGATTTTCGTCATGGAAGCAGTAAGAAACTTCCAAACTACTAATTTGGCTGGAGGATCGCAATATACCTTTTCAAAATCTGCGCTTTTTTGCAAGCCAAAGAAGAGGATGACTGCAAGCCATTTGGTCGCTGAATCAGTGTGGAAAACTATTGAGTCAACTCATTCAGGTCCTTCCGTTTTCCCCTCTATCTCTTCTTTCTTTCTAATACTATCATTTTTCCTTTTTAATTTCTATTTGGTGATCTTATGTACATGCTGTGTCAAATTGGCCAGTGAGTGAGGAGCAGCTATCAATGTAAGCAAATGCCTATCTTCTTTAATCTTTACTACTTGGACTTAAGAAATTAGATAGGATTAGAAATGGGTACTGATTAGTTCTTTAAACTATTACTCTTTTTTTTTTCTATTTTTTTTATCTTGAATTGCAGCTTGCATTTCTTGTTTGGTAAAAACTTTGAGAGAGCAACTAGGATAGTGGACCAAAGGGGCGTCAAGAAGATCTCTGGTGAGCCCAGCGGTCGTTCTATCTTTCAGGTTCATTCGCTTCTCTCCATATCAATCTCATTTTGCACAACCTTAATATAATATCCTGAACTGTATGTATATATATATTAGAGTTTTGGCAAATATAATCCGAAAAGTTTGAAAATTTGTCAGTGACTGCCTTGCTGTGAAATTTGGGTAATTTAGGCAAATGCCATTGTAACCATTGTCCCAAAAATTTGTCTGAAATTGGGTTTCTTTCTTGTTATTGTGTTAATTTAGGTTGTGGGAGAATCTAGGAGGAAGGAGGAGTATTTCTGTTTTCCTGAACACTATTGTGCTTGTTATTCATTCTTTTATGATATAGCTAACAGAGGAGAACAACTTTGTGTAAGATTGTGTTATTCCTTCTTTCTCTCCACACCTTCTCATTTTTCTTCTTTTTACTGCTTTTAAAAGGTTTTTTTGTTTTTTTTGGGGTCTAGTGTAAGCATCAATTAGCTGCAAGACTTGCTGGATCATTGGGAGCTTGTGTTGAAGTTAAAGTGTCTGATGAACAGCTAGCATTATTGCTTTCAGAACTCTAGATCTTTGTAATGAATTAACTCTTTATTTTTTAGATAAAGAGGTAATGCTTGAGAAGTTAGCATGTATGGGATTTTTGTTTTATAATCAAAGGAATAGCCAGGTAAAGCATCTAGAAAATTCATCCAGCACACTACTTGTTTTGTCTATTGAACAACATCATTCTCAAGTTCTTGGCTGTTAATATTTTGCTTTATTCTCTTCTTGCTTATGTATTGGTTCTGAACAGGCATTGCTCAGCATTCCTGGTTGCGACTTTCTAACTGCTAATCCCTTCCTATTATGTGGCCAGACTTTTCTTAATGGCTTTTTAAGATTACAGTTCCACAATATTAACAATTGTCACAATAATGAACAAAACAACAATCAAGTCCTGTTCGAGAAAATCAGAATCTACTTTGTATGTTTTCCACTGTAATTAACAGGTGGTGAAAAAAAAAAAGAACAAATGCAATCCTCTGTAATACAACATTTAGTGAAATCTCAAATCAAGGTACAATCTTGTGAGTTTTCATCTTATCAATCCAAGAATTGAAGGACGTTTTCGAGTTCCTGAACCCAACGAATCCATGCTCTTTGCTCTTGTTCATGCTATCCAACAACGACTTTCCAGAAAGCACTGCATCAGCAAACCGCCATGCCCCTACCTCATTCAGTTTTGTAGGCACAAGACCCTTCTCTCTGACGATCTCATCCCACAATGGGCCCTTGTCCTTCATCATTTCAACCAAGCTGTGCCTCTCATCGCTTTCATGAAATCCGTAATCTTCAATCCCAAACTGCTTAGCTAACACCTTCCATAAATCCTTCCACTTGAACACATCTCCATTGCTGCAATTGAAGGCTTCATTTTTCGCATGCCGATTCAGTGCTGCCCATATCTGATGCTCTGCAATCAAATCTGCATCTGATGCATCCCAATACCCATCCCAAGCTTGACGACTCCCTGGAAACCTTAATGGCTTGCCCTCATGCTTACAAATCGCTGCATAAACGCATAGACTGCCAACTATATTCATCAAACTACATGGAGAGAATCCAAAAATCACTCCAGGCCTATGAACTGACCATGTCAATCCATCCTTTTTCTTTACCTCTTCAAACAAAACATCCTCTAGTGTATAGCAAAAATTCAAAACTGGAAGCCTTGGAAGATCCTCACGAAATGGAGGATCATGGGGCTGAACCTTGCCAACCGAATCGAAAGGACCGGTGTAATGTCTACGCCCAGTTTGCAAGCATACATGTTTCAACTTCGGTGCATTCGGGATTACAGCTTTCAACACGTTGCGTAGCATAGTACCATTGACCATGCAATTTTCAGCTTCACTTGATTTCTTAGCCCATGCAACATAAAATATGTGAGTGACATCCTTGAGTTTTGATAGTTTTTCTTGCGTTTCTTCTTCATTTGAGATGTTACATTGTATGTAATCAATAGGTAGGGCGTTAGTCCAGGCAGGGCGGGGGCGACGAGCTACGCCATAGACCTTCCAAGGTCCTCCTGGAATATCGGAGAAGGGAAGGATCTCGGCGAGGCTGCTGCCGACGATGCCAGTGATGCCAATGACGAGGGCAACGCTCTTGTACTTGGATGGTTCATCGTGCTCTTCCAATTTTTTCTGTAGAATTTGACCAAATGAAAAACTTAGTTTATTGAGACATAGAGACAACTAAAGAGAGAAAATAAACAAATTGATCACATAAAAACGTATCGGCTTTGCTTACCCTTGCAGCTCCTATGGCCCCTGCCCACCACCAGCTCATTTCTTCTGATTGCTGATATGAAAGAATGCTCAATCTGCTCTCACAAATTGTGTTCCAAATTCCTTTTCGTTCCGTTCCTAATTTTATACTCATCCTCTTCGCAAAGTGACGTGTGTGTTTTATATGTAAAATTGATGCGCTGTACAAATCATCCAGCCTTATCCACTTATTAGCTAGGCATTAGCCAAGTTGAGTCAATTCTGGTTTCGTGGATATCTCTGGCTAACTACGAGGTACATTGCTGTTGATAATGGGAAATGAATATATAATAAATTAAAGCACCACATCCACTCAGATTTCGAAGACTCTAATTTGTTTATTAAACAGATATTAAAGGGCATATAAAAATTATAAATACTATGGACTTGGAAGTTCGAATTATGGAACTACCCTTTCTCCTGGAAATAAATCGGCACGTAATTGGCGCAGACGGATATGGCACCCGTAGACAGACTATAGTTTTCGTATAAAATAAAAATTAAAAAATAAAAGGCAAAAAGGAGGTATACGGGTTGTTAATGAATCATTGCCGCCGTTATGGAATTTCAGACTCAGAATTGGTCTAATTTTGGCTTACTCTGCCCAGCTTGTTAACACCTCAGCGTACAAATCATTCTCGCGTGGAAGTCCCAGCGTCCAGAAAACACCCTTATCTTCTAACATAATATTATTAATCATTGCTACAAGTAATAGAATTTGAATTTTCATTGGGAAAGTAGGATTGATTTATATTAAGAATGAAAGATGTATTTACAGATAGGATCTAATGAGAATTAAAAAGAAACTTCACTTAACACTTAGGAAAAGGAAAGGAGGAAAGAAGGTTCAGCCGTCACTTATGAAAACAATGACCATGAGAAACAACAGTAAAGACGCCCGTAAACTAACCACTTGAATAGAATTCCAATCGCTGTTGTAAATTGCCCCATTCCTGTATCTGTCGTTTCTTCCCTGGGTTGGAATATATCCTGATGCCATTTCATTCACAAAGTTGAACCAATCTAAAAGATGACAAAGGGCTAGGTTAATGATGGCTTGAATCAACTCTCACTGACAACACGAAGCTTCTTCAATTACATTGTGAATAAACAAACTTACAATCACCGGCATACCTGATAATATATAATTAACATCTAAAAGTTTTAATATCATACTAAGTTTGAGAAAACATTGAAACAGAAAATCCAACTTGCAGAGATATGGTACTCATGTAACGGTAAATTACATCGAAAGGGATATTTATTGCACAAATGAAACCTATTATATATTTCTTTAGATAACAATTTTACAGACAAACTATGTTAACTGCACAATGATTTCTATTTGATTGGTACAAAACTGATTGCACATACCTTGGGAGTTTTTCAATTCCCCCCTTTCGTCATTCCTGTTTCTTGTCTCATCACTCATCAGCTGTACAGTGTTCTCCCCACAAGACTAGCTAAATACACTCTAAGCCTTCTAAAAGCTAAGAGTTGCATATTAACCCCAAGGAAAAACACAGAATCGTGTACAACATGACCATTTCTGCTTTCTCTCTCTGTGCTCAAACAGTAATAACACAGTCCAGATAGATTCTTTTTTTATGGAAGACCATCTTCTATGACCATTTTTCCACAATACGCTCTGATAGTCTAATTTCCTCCTCCTTGGAAATATGCGGATCTAGCTTCTGAAGGTTGTTAACAAATGTACTTGCCTCATCCTGGTGATTGAGTTTACAATATCCATCTATTATGGAGTTGTATGTATTCTGGTTTGGTTTACACCCATGCTTAATCATGTATCTAACCACATCAATAGCCTCCTCAAACATGGTATCAGCTGCATAACTTGCAACAAAGGTATTGTAAGTGATAACATCAGGCATAAGGCCGGAATTGCCCATTTCTGAGAAGATCCGGGAAGCCTCTTTCATTCGACCATTTCTACAATAGGCATAAATAACAGTGTTATATGAAATTATATCAGGTTTTATACCTTTTGCCAAAACTTCCCTTAGAACTTTTTCTGATTCCTCAAAATTTTCAGAGCGGCTATACATATACATCAAACTATTGTAAGTTGTCAAGCTAGGAGTAAAGCCACTCTCATTCATGAAGGTCAAGATCTCATTTGTCTTGGAAACCATCTGCCTCCTTCCATATATTGAGACCATGGCATTTAGAGTAGTTATGTCAGGTGAAAATCCTTTCTTCCTCAATTCTGAGAAAGCACGCTCTGTTTCCACAAGAAGGTCACATTTACTATTAACCAAAACAAGTGTCTTTAAGAGCACAGCATGAGGTTCAATGATACCAGAATATATCTCTTCTGCAAGGGCATGCATCCGATCTACCTGCTTCCCATTGGCATAAACATGAAGCAAAGAACAGTAGGTTAGCTCATTGGGTTTACACCGACCATCTTTCATTTCAGCAAGTATTTTCTCAGACTGTTTCCAGAGCCCTCCCCGTGCCAATGCTGCCAAAACAGCATTATAAGTAGAAAGGTCTGGGGTAACTCCAGCTTCCAGCATTCTCTTATAAACAGACATGGCTTGATCAAAAGAACCACAGCGACTGTATGCACTAATTAGGGTGTTGAAAGTGTCCCTTTCAGGTACAAAACCCGCTCTTTTCATCTCCTTGAATACTCCTGACACTTCTAAATCTATCCCATTTTGCCCAAACACTGCCAATAGTGTATTCCAAGTAACAATATCTGGTGCACCATTGCAAGCCTTGATCTCATCAAAAACGTTCATCATCTCAGTAAACTTTCCTCGGTTACCGTGCATCTTAATTAGAGCATTGAAAGTACAAATATTTGGCCTGCAACCTGCACTTCTCATCTCCTCGAAAACCCCCATCGCCAACTCATCTTTCCCGGCCTTCTCAAATCCTGACAAAAGAGTGGTATAGGTAAAAACATCAGGCTTAATCCCTTTTCCCTCCATCTGTCTTTTCAAGTCCATTGCCTCCTCCAGTAGACCATCCCTAGCATAAGCAGAAATCAACGAATTATAAGTCACAGTGCTAGGTGTAAAACCATTAAGTTCCATATCTTTTAAAACCTCCACGGCTTCCTCAGGTCGCCGAGACTTCCCGTACACATCCAACAACGCATTATAAGTGACATTATCCGGACTAAAACCAGCCAATTTCATTTCATCAAAAACCAAAGCCGCTTCCTCATGCAAAGACCCTCTACGGCAACAACTTATAAGCGTATTATAAGTATAAGCATCCAGGCCAACTCCATCGCTCTTCATCCCATCAACAAGAGCCATGATTTTACTCCAAGGCATACCCATTTTACCATACACATTCAAAATTACGTTATAAGTTATCAAAGTAGGTTTGCAACCCTCTTCCTCTATTTTCTTAAAAACCATCATGGCTTCCCTATACCTCCCACTACTGGCATATGCAGTTATCAAAGAAGTATAAGCATAAACATTAAGATTAAACCCTTCTTTATGCAAGCTATTTAACAAGTTGGCAGCAACAGATACCCTCCCTGCTTTTCCTAACATACTAACAATAACAGCAACAACAGAATTATTCAAAACCAAGTCACAGTCTTTTCTACCCTTAACCCAATTGAAAACACCCAAAGCCAAGTCATGTTTCTTGTAAAAACCTAAACCTTTAACAATTCCCAGCACTTCAGCAGTCAAAAAATCTGTTTTTGCATCTGGGTTTTCTTGGTATTGCTCAAATAACTTAGCCAAAACACTGTCAAGTTGATTGGAATCAAAAGAAGAGTCAATTAAGGAATTGAGAACCTGCTGACCCTGAGGAGACAGACGGTTATGAGTCCAGGGCTTCCCACGGTTGAGGTCACGTGAGCGGCCGATACGGGTCCGGGTCCGGGTTCGGGCTTGTGGGTCGATGGGTTGTTGGGGCTTGACGCTATGGCGGAGGAGGAGGTCTTGAAGGATTGGAGTTGAGGGAGGTGGTGAATTGGGTAGTAAAGTTGGATTTTGTCGTTGGTTGTGGGTTTGGTTTAAAAATGGGGGTTTTGAAGGTGGAGGATTTGGAAGGAGTAGAGGTAGAGCTAGTCTCTCTGCCATTTAGACAGATTATGAGAAGGTTGAAGCGTTTCTATGGTTCAGCAAGTCGAGCAGATAGAGAGAAAGAGAGAGGGAGAGAGAAGAGGAGTTGATTTTTTGCAAACAGCTGGTGTCCTCTTCGTTATCATTGTAACAAGATAATTAAACAGTCCACACTCTCTCTGTTTAAGTTTAGAAGGCTGGGGACAAAGATATGAGAAGAGGATATTTTGGGAGGAGGGAGATTCGATTCCCCTGTGGTTAAGAACGGACTAGATTCTATGACCAATAAAAGCGTGCCATGTCAGCTGTGAATCTAGTCAAAAATTGGTGCTGTCCGCCTTTAACCTTGGTAAATTTTTTATTTTGTTGTCAATGGAAGTTGATTGTGCTCCAAGCTCCCAGCTAGTTTACTGTAGTTCTTTTTGGTTGCAATGGATCATCCTTGTGTTGGCAAATACTATAACCAAATCTCTTATAATAGGCAATGATAGCGAGTTTTCAAAATGCTTATACAAAAAGGGTAACCAGTCTCGTTAGTCCTTGCTGATTACCATTGTTCATGAACAATATCCCCTCCTCCCTCAGTGCCAAAGATTGTTAAAGCTATTTTGAAACCAGATCAATCAAGTGATAACCAACTTAGTACTGATTTGTAATAGAAGCCATTTGTTAACCGCTACTGCAAAATTCCAAGATCTTCAGATGTTGAATAACACGCATAAACTTAGAAGGCACTATTAATATTGCATAACAGTCCACATACTAGGGAATTCAGAAACAACTCTTAAAAGAGTACTTCTGTACGCAAGTACTAATGCTAAAAACATCAGTAATTGAAGAAGCCAGAAAGCATGGTTTTCTCCAGTATCCTCAACAAGGAGATAGGCCCCATAAACAGAGGTTGTTTTCTATTTTTCCAAACTGCCTCTCTCTGGGATCCATCAAAGAAAGTGAGGACTAATCAACCCAGCTACTTCAAGAAATCCAACCCGATCTTTTCCTCCAAATATCTTCTTCAGCTTCTCATCACAAATTATAACCCTCTTGTTCTCAGGGTCCTAAAGAAATGGCCAGAAAAGAACCAAGTCAGTTAAAGGCTACTAGGTTTGTAATTAAATAAAAAAATTCAGAGCTTCAGTACACAGAAATTTCTACATCCATTAACAAAGGACAAATAAAAATGAAATCACAACCCTGGTAGCTAAAGTTCATGATACCTTTCATTCACAACCAAAGTTATATACATCACTTGGAAAGTTATCTAGTAGAATCAGCTTAATTACAAATTCAAATGTCTCTCAAAGCATACGTGTACAGAACATATCTCAAGCAGAAATAGATACTTGAGCCATCAGATTCCCCCGAAGGCTTCTTGGTAGTAATCAGAAGTCAGAACCACATAGAAAATGTCGCCTAACTTTAATAGGTCTCCAGCATAATAACATCAGAGTCATTATGATGAATGCCCCAAAGTCAGGCAACAGCATTAACTCTTGTCAAGGTATTGGTTTTCTAGCATTCAAAGCTTCTCTTTTATCCAAGAGGACTATCTGTAAGTCCTTAGCCAACTAATAATAATACACTCTTCACAGAGAAACCAACTTTGATATTACAGATAACTCATAACAATGAAGCCCACAGTGCAGTGTAATCAATGAAATTGCACATAGTTATGTTCAGCAACTTCAAATAGAGAAACTTACCTACATAACCCCAGTTCCAGCATATAAACAGCAAAAGTTTATCCAAAACACAAAACTGAAAACCCCTCAAATGTGAACACCATATCACTATGTACTATTTACCAAGAAAACCAAATTATACATTCACAGTAACAAGAAATGAAGAAATAGAGATAAAATCCATCCAAAACCAAAACCCTTCCCCATTCCCACCAACCAAACACAACCTTATCCGTACACAGAAACACATTTTATTAAAAAATATATACTATTTTAAAGAGCAAAACAAGAGGGAAAGAGAAAAAGGATAATGGACCTGAAGATTGTGCTCTTTAATGTAAGCCCAAATCCGCTTAAGAGCTTGAGTGCGGGGAATTTCGGGGTCTCCAACCACAGCTTGCATCTCAGCCGACACGCGTTGCGGCTTCATGATACCACGTGGCTGTCGGGTACCGGTGGCGGGCTTTGAAGCCATAGCTTGAGTCACGACTCGCCCCATGCGCACGTTAGTGGGAAGAGGGAGACGGAGAGAGGAAGAAGAGGATTTGGCCGAGAACGACCCCGTTTGGGACGAGATGAAAGTGGAGAAAATGGCCGAAGAGGCTGCCATTTTTCCGTTTTTGTTTGTTTGCTTTGGAAGAAGAAGGGTTTTGTGTTATCCTCTGGCTTTCTGGATTTTGGGTTTGTTTTTGAGACTGAGATGAGATATATATGGGGTTTTTTGTTATTTTTATTTTCCTTTCAATTTCCTTGTTTTAGCGTGAATTGTGAGAGGGAATGTTTTTGGAGCCCGCCTTAAATCATCAGACACGTGAATTTCGAGAGGGAAGTTACGAAATTAACCTTGGAACCCTAGCCCAGGGCCCTTTCCTCTCCATCCACCTATGATCCGACTGGGCCGAGAACCCAAGGCAGAAAAAGGTTTACGTCTACGACCCAAATACCCTTCTATTAAACTAATTTCGTTCTAACTAGAATTTCTTTTGTATTATGGATCTCCTATTCTATGAATTTTTTTTTATTTTACTCATTTTTTATAGTCAAAATATTTTTTAATCTACAGTTTTGCCAGTAATCCCGCGTGGAAGGGTGATGAAAACCCACACACCTACAAATAAAACTTAAAAAATGAATAAAATTTTTTGAAAATTCAAATTGTGATTAATTAGGGTAAAATACTGGTCGGTAAAAAAAATACTAATAAAAATAAGATGTGGAGACAATAATATGCTTTTTTGTTCCTAATTCATATAATAATGAGTCTGAAGTTTTTACCGATTATTAGGTGAATACCAAACTCATTGCTGATTTTATATACTGTAATAAACTAAGCAAATAAGAGACCCCTTCTCTTTGTTTTCGTTCCTTTGAAGGGGTGGGGAAACGATTTTCCAATTATTGTAAAGCAACTCTCTTTATTTTGCCAGATAGTGAACATTTTTCCTGCAACCAGAAAACTCACATTTCTATTTTTCTAAGACTTGCAAAAATTAATCTCATGGGAAATCTAATGACATTTCAAACTTTAAGGCAAAAATTATATTTAGTTTAATTTTTACTTTTAAAAGATTAATAAACTGAAAAAAATTATGACTAAACAGATTCCAAGAGTTTAGAGCTTTTTCTTTTTAAGTGGTAAAATTGGAAAGCTCAAAAAGGGCAACCCTTTTTTTCCTAATGATGAAAAAGGTTTTGAGTTGGAGAATACTAGGGAATGATATATCCTACCCAAAAGAGTTCAATTGAAGTGAAATTTTACTCTTAAAAACACAATCTCGAACTCGAAGGCCCAAGCCCTTTTTCCACCCCAACTTGCGAAGAGATGAAATATTACAAGCGCAAATCTCAGTCTCAAGCCCTGTTCATGGCGATTTTCTTTTTCTTTTTCTTTCTTTTGAAAGTCACTATGACCTTAATTGAGACGTAGGGGGAAGATCCGAGTTGGGGGTGTGACATTTAACTTGACGTCAGTAGTTTTGATTAAGCCACATGATATTGCAGATGAAATTAAGAAAAAAAAAAAAGCTCATAGAAAGTCGGCTTCAATTCATGAGGAGAAGAAGGAGGTCAATTTATATCCTTTTAATATCTGGAAAGAAATGTATGGGCCAACAGGAGGAGGCTAACGAGTTAACATCATTTCATATTCGGAGATAACGATCGTTAAACCGACGGGACCCTTCCTCCCCCCTCCCCTCTCAATCCCTTGTACTCTAAGCTGCTTATGGACCACTTTTACTTCGCCACTTCTCATGCTCAGCTTCTTCAAATATTTCATAATGCAGCAAAACCTTTTTACTCGTTTTCTTCCTCTGTTCCATTTCTGAAATAAATCTGCTTTTTTAGGTGCATCAGATAGATTCAATGTCAGAAACCAAGAAAGCACTACTGCCTTCCCTTGAACCCTCTGACATGTATATTGAGTTACATATAATAAACATTGAAAAAACTTTAGACCACGTTCGGATTCAAATAATTAGCTAGTTGTAATGGATTTTGTAATATATGGTACCCCATTCACTGTTTCAATGATACGTGTAAATGGAAGATTGGAAATGGCATGCAACCCACTTAACGCTTAAATAGTATCACATGAAACTTTAAAAGAGTTGTGTTAGTGAATTGTACGACGTGCACAAATCTTGTTGAAAGTGTTAGGTGATGAATTGAAGACGTAAGAACCAACCAGAGTTAGGAACAGAGATGAGGAAATCTAATTCAAACTTTCAGTGTTGTTAATCGTCTAGTAAATGAATGGAGCTAAGCAGAGCTAGAGTATCCAAAGTGAGAAGGAAGGGCCCATGTTAATGCAAGCATGAGGGAGGGAGAGAGAGAGAAGGGTCTAAACCAAATGGGACCATAAAAATTAAGAACTACGATGAAAGTCCGCACTGATGATCATGCAATGCAGTGGCCAGAATTGCAGAAGCGGAAAAGTTAAAACGGGAGTTAGGAGACACGCTAAAGCTGGATTGATCTATAAGCAACGTTTCTTCTCTTAAAACGTACAAACTTTATGTGCAATGGCCACCAATTCCAAAGGGACACGTGAAAACCAGTTAATCATCTCGGTTAGAGACAAGGACCCTCCCAAAATTAAGGCTTTTTTCTCACGACAATCATAAAGTTGGAACTCAAGATAGAGATGTAGCTTGCATTCGCGTAGTTTCAATTTCATTATCAACACGTCCATTGGTTTATTTGACATGGGATTTCCTTTTTGATATCAGTTCTATAAATGAAAATTTGACATTTCATCATTTAAGTGTTTTAGTTGAAAGGAAATAATCAGTAGGAAGCATATAATGAAATGAAGTACTTACTTAAATCAGTAGGGAAGCAAAATAATGAAGGTAAGTACTTACTTAAATCACTAGTGTATTAAAACTTTGAGTAATTTCCTTTACATTATCTTGCTGCTGGTTTTGATTTCGGCATGAAAATATATTAGCAAAAAAAGAATATATATATATATATATATATATATATATATATATATATTGTAGTAATAATCATGTTGAAACAGCAAAGAACATCTTGGTCCAAAAGCACATATCATGGCGTGACAGCGCAGCAGGTCCTACGAATAGAGGCGGTGCAGGTGCTCCAACATACCAACCAAATCTGGATGATTTCCCCCCCATAACTTAACTTATGTTTAACTTAGCGTACAAATTACATTTGCCAGTTCGTCATAAAAAGATCCAGCTCAGATAGATGGTGGCCCCCCCAACTAATCATTATTGTGCTGCACATAGCGATCAAAACTATCATGCTCCTTTCTTAATTCATCCAAATAATCCCCCACATGCTTTTGTGAAAATTTGTAGCCTACCCAATACGGCACAGTCTTTCCATCCAACCAATTGTTTACAGCAGTAAATTTTTTTATTGATAATGACCTTAATTTTAATAAACACATCTTCCTCAAAAAAAGTTTATATAAGGAGACACAATGTTTAAATTAATATAAAAAAAATTCAAACTGAAAATTATTGCATCATTGGAAGTTGATAACGATGGAACTATGGAACTACCAAATTAAAACGATAACATTACAATTTGATGGACAAAGCTTTGACAAAATGTTCATCTACAGAAAACCCACTTGTTTTTTAATAAAGGTCGGAGTAACTAACGAATCATTTATAATCATCAAAAAGACATAATAACCAAAGCCCCACATCGCCACCTGTGTGTGCTATGCACTTTTTACCTTACCAAACGGGGAAATTTCTAACTAGTACAAGTAAAAGTTAAAGAAAAAGGAATTTTTTTTTAATGAAAATGTGTTTAAGCGACAAATGTAAACTTGTAAACCATTTTCCACCCAGACAGCATGTATGTATGTATATCAAACGCCAACGGCAATCTTGCTTCAAAAAGGGAATAGTCAAGGTGCACCACGTGGCAACGCTTGGACCCTGCTGGTAGCCACGATGGCAACTCGATCCTAAGATCAAAGCAGAAAATGAACATCACATGCAACAGTGGACCCCACCCAACACACTAATAATCAGATGCCACGACACCAACAGATGAGTTCGGTATAGAGACCCATGGGCCCCCCACGTTGGGCTCCTTGCAAAACCGCCCGAACCGCCCGTCTAAGGCCGAAGCCGGCCCTCATTATTTATTTATTTTGGTTTTAAGTTGGACAATGATCAAGATCTATATAAATACCACCTGCTATTCTCTCTGTCACACTCACTCTTCTTCAGTCCTCTCTCCCTCTCTGTAAATTTCTTACAGGGGTGTGCGTAGTTTAAGCAGAGAGGGTGCGCAGGATCAAGTTTGCCATCATTTCAAGATGATGCTTAATAATAAAATTTTATTTCTATCAGCTTTGCTTTGCATTGCCGTTGCTGGGGTTTTAGGCCAAGCTCCTAGTAATCCTCCTACATCCACGCCGGCGCCTCCAACGCCACCAGCCTCTACTCCTCCGCCGACTACTCAACCACCGCCTACACCAACCAGCACTCCGCCACCGGCTTCTTCTCCTCCCCCTACTTCATCACCACCTCCAGTGACGGCTTCTCCACCACCAGTTTCAACTCCTCCACCTAGCTCTCCTCCTCCAGCAACTCCCCCACCCGTTAGCTCTCCACCACCGGCTTCTCCCCCTCCCGCCACTCCTCCACCGGCTTCTCCACCACCTGCTTCTCCTCCTCCTGCTACTCCCCCACCGGCAACTCCTCCTCCAGCAACCTCACCACCAGCTCCCTTGGCTTCTCCTCCAGCCGCAGTTCCAGCTCCCGCACCTAGCAAGAAGAAAGCTAAGTCTCCAGCGCCATCACCGCTCTCGAGCCCACCGGCTCCACCAACTGAGGCCCCTGCACCTAGCCTCGGGGCCTCTTCACCAGGCCCAGCTGGAACCGATGTGGTATACTTTCTCTTGATCTTCTCTTTGTTTTTCTACTTATAACCTTTTTTTTTATGCACTTGAAGCTTTCTGAGGTTACTATTTTTTGTGAGTTGTAGTATTTTAAGGGGGTTTAAATTTAATAATGACGATTGCATAATGTAGCAAAAAAGTTACGGGGTTGCTCTAAGTTCTAACTTAAACTAGGGCGTGGGGACAGTTTTTCTCGTTTTCGTGTCTCATCGTCGCTAGTGTAGTCGAGTGTACTTTAACTTTGCATGTACGGAGCAAGATCTGGTGAGATCAAGCTCATGGCAGTAAAAAGACGGATAAAGCTCTGATTGGTGGTAAAATAAGGAAGTCTAAGCTCTGACCTCTGACCAAAACACGTGCCTAGTTATAGTGATCACTGCTTACAAAGCATGTGGAAAGGGTGCAGGTAAGTTTTGGTTGAAGCATCAATGTGAGACAGATCAGGTGCCTGCCAGTTGAAATCCGTGCCTCAGAAACCAGCAGTGTTGAACAAGGCAGAAGGTACCCATTGGCGTCGTGACAGGTAGCAAAACGACTGCAAAAAAGTGAACAAACTTTTGCCTATGGTTTTGTGGGGGAGCATGAGGCTCAGAATCCCAAAGAGCTTGTTTAGTCTAAGTCCCCCCGTAGGGCCATAGCTGCACCTAGCCTTTTCAGTTTATCTCCGTGGTCTGACCTTGTCTAACCTGAGCTTGTCCCAGTACTAACCATGCTTTTAGTCATCTTGGGTTATCTCAACCGTGAACGATGATCCAATTCGTTTTGAGCTTATTTTATAAGTATCATGTGCATGACTCAATTACTATAATATTTCACTAAGTCTGGTTTGCTTCAACCTTGATGGTGATTGCAGAGTGGAGTGGAGAAAATGTGGTCCGTACACAGGATGGTAGGGAGCTTGGTGTCTGGATGGGCTCTCCTCAGCTTGATGCTTTAGACAAGATCTGTTCGTGTCTAGCTATGTTTCATTCCAGTGTTTATTTACTTTTGGCCCTTCCATATAGTATTATTGGATGCAGTCCCTGATGGGACTTCTTACCATGCGTATTTCAGCTATATATATCATTCGGTTGTATTCTTTGGGAGATTTTTGAGGGGAGCTTTTTGTATTGGAGGGGAGTTGTTTATTTTGTATGGGATTTGTTGGTGGCTGCCTCCTTCTCTCATGATTGATTTGTTTTTTTTAATAGCCTCACATTTCATTTATTACTACAACCATTTTATTTGTTGGATCGTCAATTTAGCATAGACTTAGCACCATATCGATTAGATGATTTGATACAAAGTGGAAAAACAAACAAGTATGTCTGCCTTTCTACTCATGCAAAGGATAAAACTGGTTTCCTAAGCAGCTAAAATTCAACCTTTCTTTTTTACTTTAGCTATGAAAAGCTTCCGAAGTTAGAGTGGGGAGCATGTGGAAAGAAATTATGGAGACACATCATGAATTTAGCAAGAGTGGAGTTGGTACTAGCTCCGTCATTAATGGGTTCCCTTTTTCCGAGTGAGATCTCGAGTAGTTTTGCCTTTGGTGTGTCCTCAAAGTTATTCTTAATTTCTTTACGAATCATCATGCTATAGGCTTGAGATTTATGGGAGGGAGGGACAGTATTTGGTTCATCCTGGGAAAGTCGAGTGAGGTGGTTACTTTCTTCCTACTGAAAGATAGAGTGGTGAGTCTTCCCCATGACAAGCTAACATGAGAGGATGGGCGGGCATTGGGGACAAAGGAGAAGAGACCATGGCCGCTATCTTTGGTGGTGTTGGCCATCACATGGTGGATCTTGAAGCTGTGGCGGTGGGGATGGATGTGGCTCGTTGGCATTCGAAATTTTGGGCATATAATGATCTAATTTAAGGTGATAGGCTGATGTAGGTAAATGTATACATAACCTTTGGGAAACTATGGTTGGATTCCTGTGATGACAGAGGAATGTGAGCGAAGGAATGAATATGAAGTTCGGAGTTAGTGGTGACATATCTGTTCCAACAAATGTTATGATAGCATTACGCAATACGGCTACTACCACACCCTGACACCCATCATGCTTTGTTAGCTAAGGGTACAAGCCCAAATTTCTTATCCATATATTTGCTATTTAACTTATAAGGAAAGAAATATTCTTTTTCGTTACAATTATCAGGAAATGAATATAGTAATCGCTGATTTGATTTGGCAAAGAAAGAAGAAGTACAACTAAAGAGCCCAGCCCGTACCCTTGAACCATAGGCTTAGGTCCAACCAGCCAATGAGGAATTGAACTGTGTCCATATTCTAGATTAAAATAATCGAGCCCATAGTACTCTTCGGCTGGCAATGCTGGACTTGAGCCATTTGTTATGTTGTCATGAAGGGGAGGATGTTTTGATTTGGGCTTTTCTGTCTTATTTACTGACCCAAACAAGAAATTGAGAACTTTGTAAGGCTAAAAGCCGATGGAGATCTTGAGATTTTGGGCCTCTTCTTAGCCCATTGGTAATTCTATTTTCCTTTTATGAATGCTATAAATATTTTGCAAAACTAAACAAACCAAGCCTCTTCTTCCCTTTTATTGTTTTCATTAACTGTTTACCCATAGGATTAAGCATATATCTCTAGAAAATTCAAGTTATTTCCTTAAATTGAACTTCATCCATTCTGAAACTTTAAAGCCTCTGACACAAAACTTTTAATTGTTAATAAGTTAAAAAATTCTAGAACCACTGGAATTGCAAAACAACAAGATTTTTAGAATGGCAAAAGGGGTCGCATTCAACAATTTTGGAGCAAAAACAAAAAGAAAAAAAAACATTAATTTCAGTCAATCATGTTGTCCCCCCCAAAAATTATGAATCTGCCAGCAACTAGATCGGCTTCTGGCCCAAAAGCCCCTCGTGTTGTCCTTATTAATCCTTTTCTCCAATAAATCAGTAGCAGAAAATTAAGGACCCCATTCCCATTGAAGCAATGAATGTAGATTGAGGGAATCAGAGATTTGCAATCACTTGTATCTAGAGAAAAAAAAAAAGTTTATTAAACGCACGTACGGTGCAGATACTAAACATGCACACAGGCACATACACAAACGCCCACGACGAGACCAGGATTATATATTTTAGAGTGGGATATTCGTATTGGGTACTAGTTCGGAGCCTTGCAGACTATGGAAACATAAATGTGAAAACTATTTTTCTGGGGTACTGCTCCATTGTTCCACCACTGCCATTAATGAGGGTTATTCACAGTCATAACTATACATCGATACTTTGCACTGCTTACAAAGAGGTGGAAACTTCCTTTGCCGACACTTTGATTTTCTGCATAATTTTTTTTTTTCATTTTTTTTCCCATCAAAGTTATAAATTAGAGACACTGCAAACTTTGTTGCATACGATATCCCACATGCATTTTTGAAGTGCTCAACATGTCAAGCAATTTAACAACACTCCCTAAGATCCTGCTGCTGCTTCTTCTCAAGGATTATTATGAGCAAAACTGTAAGACAGACAAATGCGGGGATCAAAAGTCAAAAGGAAATGCCCTAGAAATGTTGAAGGCTTTCGTCTTTCCCATGTCCTTTTTTTTATTCTTTGAGTAGTATCCCTACTAAATGCTTATGCCCACCCCCGGTGTAAAAAAAATTCCCCTACTTCAGATCTCAATGAATGTGTTTGTTAACAAGTATAGCTAGGGATTGGACATAGAAAATTTCTGAAATCAAGCCCCAAGTCAACTTGGAATCTGAACAAACTCATCCGGTCATCCTAGGAAATGAGTAGGAAGATGGGCTTAACTAAGCCATTTTTTAAAATAATTGCATTTCCCATAACAAAATCTGTAGGGTAGATGCTATTCAAAAGAAAAAAAATCTGCAGGGTAGATATTATTCGATCCTGTCATTTGAGAATCTGAATGGTATATAATCCAAACTTGTTTTTTTAATTGTCATTTGCCAATATTTGTAACGCTTTTGATCATTGTACAGTAATGCTTGTTCTAACATTTCATGCCACCAAACAAAATTTTCCTTTCCAGGAAGAATGCAGTTAGGCCAATTAATCTTAAGATACGCTCCAAGCCAATGAGCGATGGTTTTACTTACTGGCTGTTGCAACAAACTCGTTGAATGGTCTACATCAATGAGTTAAATTATGTTATCATCTTAATAACGGGCTGATTGTACCTTAGGAATATATGCAATTAAGAGGACGGCAAGTTTGGTGCAGCGGCCATCTTTGGGATAGTTGTTCATTGCTCTGACGAGGGTAGATTGGACACCAACAAACTTTTTTTTTTTTTGCAAAGGCAAAATACCCATGAGTATTCACATTTAGGCTTTGGGACCATAGTATCTTTACAAAGGTGGGATCAATCAAATGATTTTTCGAGGGTGACTGACAGATCAAAGTGTTTTTTATTGAGGCTAATTAGCCAGGAATTATGAGTATTGCAGTCAAAAAGAATGCGTTACGGTTGTTGGGATTGCAATATCACATGACTTTGACATGCATTTAATTGCTGAATCCTCAATCTTTGCGAATTGGAGGTGAATTTGATGAAAATCTCTCACACGGTTTTGATGGCTTTGGGTTTGTTTCTTCATTTATGCACTTATTAGTTCTAAACACTGTGGATTGCACGTCATCCTGATGAAGGAAGGAGCCTCATTAAATATTGGTAAAGGTATTGTTGGGATAGGATGTATTTATTGTCATCTCTCTTCCGGAACAGACAAACGGAGTTAAATAATGCAAAAAGCACTCATCAATGAGAGTATTTGACCTTTCAGAAACATCATCATGAGGAGGAACCTTCCCTCCCAAGAGAGAAACCGAAAACAGTAAAATGAGATAAACAGCACCTAAATTGGATGTAAAAGATGCGGAAGACTGAACGACATTGTCTGCGAAAGCAGGAAATAAAATGCTTGTTAACACAGTAGAGCAAATGAAAAGAAAAGAAAAGAAAGGATGAGGAAGGAAATCACATGGGGTTGGGTGCAACTTTCACCTCGTGCCCAGTTGTAATGATATTTTCACACACAAGCTCTGCTTTGAACGATGCAAACTGCACTTCCAACCTAACCCCACATTAACCTGTACTGACGACTTCGAGTCCAATGGTCAAAGAAGGGGCTTTTTAACCTTAAAAAGCTTTTTCACTTGTATGAATTGGAATGAATAATTTATAAAAGTAGAGGAGGGCCCCACCAGGAAGCCTGTGGAACCAACTACCAGGAGACACGGTCAAGGAAAAAAGTTCCAAAGGCAAGGCAGTGAGGCATACAATGACAATGGTACTGAACTTTCAAAGACAACCCTAGATGCCGCCTGTCATGCACCACATAAAGGACGTTCACACACATGGAGATTGGCGCATCAGAGCTGGCCATCGCGGAATTTAGAAAGCTAAGACAATTGCTAGAGACCCCACCAACGTTATGAAAATTGCAGACTTAGATGCTCGTGTCAAGGTTTAAAACTTTAAATATTCATAAAGAGAAACATTAACAGAAGATTATTTAGGCATATATCTTGGCCACTCACAATTGACAAGTGAAGTTTCAACACTTAATTCCAAGATGATAAACACAATTCAGAAGTGAAAAGAAGGAAACACACGGATCTCGATACTCGTTATGAGCATTAAATAAATGATGAACATGATATTTTCTGATTACATTTGCTTTAAGCAGCACTGGACAAATGCAAACATACACCCAACCAGAACTCAGGTCATTAACACAATTTTGTTACAGCAGGTAAGGAAAATAGTTAGTTCCATCTCATTTACCATGCCTTTTAATCACCATCTATCCAGCAAAATCTCTTTTCCTTCCCAAACCCAAAAACAAGTTTTAAAGTTAAACAATCACACAAGGAATCACAAATCCAGAAACAGTAACATTAGAAACTAGACATTACTGTCAAACTCATGCTGATCAGCAGCAGTATCCTTCATACTGCGACATTATATTTCATTAACCACTAGAGTTAGTAAAACTATAAAAAGGTTAATGGGACAGCTTTACGCCTTTACCACCTACCCTCAAGCAAGGAAGGTAACCTAAAATTAACCTCCATTAGCTCTAATCCCTAACTGGAAAACTGAGCTCCAACTCCATAGTTGGATTCTGCATTGAGAGTATAAAAATTCATACAGGTCTGTTGGAACCTTTGAATGATTATGCTCTATGTACAGATTAATAGAGGCATAAACCAAAGTCCAAAAAATGACTTCTACCTTGTAACTTCTAATGGGTTAGTCCACTGCACTAGCTACCAATATGAACAATTGCCAAGATGTGATTCTCCACTTCATCAGACTTGCATCCTCCAAACCATGCTGTCAGCACCGCCATCCTGTGCTTTTTCTAGGGCTGCGACTTTGGCACGATGTGCTGCTAAAGCAATTGCTCCCTTCTCCCTTTCATCCTGAGGAAGTTCACAGGTTTCACTGATGGATCCAGATCTCAAATCACCTGGAGGGATAAAACAATCAACAGAAAGGCCTGGTATGTTAAATGCAACCTCTTCAATCGTCCAAGCCTCTTCCATCTTTGTTTTTGTATGGCTCATTGCAACTTCCCCAAACCTGAAAAGAGTCACAATAGAACGCCCCGAATGTGCTATCATGATGCCTTCAACAGGCCGGTAATCATCAAGATATGAATTGATTGTGGTTTCCCAATAAACGGCATCACCACCATTAGATTGGATGCGAGTCAGATGTGAATCTTCCATGTGAACAAGAAGTCCAGTCTTCTGACTAAAGTAGCCGAATAGAACATGCCTAATGATCTCTGCAGGGCCTTCACTCCTTGCCTTCAGTGTCTGAGGATCAGTACAAAGCTTGAGGATGAAGCAATCCTCACCATTAATCTTTTTCTCTCCTATGCATCTTGCATCAGCAAACATACTAGCTGTAGTTCTTGGATCAAGACCCTGAAGCAGGGATTATAAACCCCAAAGAGAATATCAAAAAACTGAAAATGCTAAAAGTATGACTGAACAATTGAATAAGCAGATGAAACCACACCTGAAGTGCACGACGCAAGGGTCTAACAGGCCCCTTTGCAGTATGCGCACCAAGCCAAGGTGTGTGCCTCCAGACAAGCTTCCCATTACAGCCAGCATGAACCTTGCTGCCCCCAACTGCAAGTTCAACATACCACATGTCCGGATTCATTTGCCAGAGTACAAACCCACCAGACTCTGCACCTCTAGAGCCATTACGGTTCTTAACAGTCCTTGTGGCAGTTTCATATTCTGAAGCTACCATTTTGAGCTTTCCCATTGCATACGCATTCCGAATGGAGTTTTGAAGCTTCTGCCCACCAGAAGCAGCTGTATACTGCTGCAATATGTACTGAGCAGAGGAAGTTTCCTGCACCAAACCACAATACAAGTAAAAATTTTAACAGTAATCAATGCTTGAGTCATGGCATTTTAGCACAAGAACACAGCAAGGAATAAAGCCTAATAAGGATCAAATGAGAAACTTCACCCACAAGTAGTTTTGTGTCAGTATTTGAACATACAAGACACTCTCAAAAACCCTACAGCCACAAACACACTGTTTCCAATGTGCAGTTCTTTTTTTTGTTTTTTGAAGGGAAACCACAGCTTTTTATTTCCAACAAGTAATATAATTATTTGGAATCCAAGAAAAGTATACAACCCTACAAGGATTTTCCCTCCAGTTTCTTGCAAACCAAACAGTTGGAATCAAAACCGTGACTTCTTTGCAGGGATCTATCACCCATAGAAGAAGCTTAAAGCAAGCAAATATTAAAAACATGATTAATCCTTAATAAACACAAATAAAATACTATATCCATTAGTGTCATTGAATCTACGCTAAACATAGAATGTAATCCAAAATCTAAACCAACAAAACTCGTAAGAAACACTCAAAAAAACCTCCTTTTTCCACACTCAAATAATACTAGAAAAATACATAGAATATAGTATTATTGGTAAATCAATATCCAACCAAACTCCCACTTTGTTGCTAACTAATCAAACAACCACCACCAAAAAAAAATTCAAGAAGTTAATTTTTTTTTCTTTTTCGAAGGAAAGGAAGTAGAATAAGTTAAAGAATAAAAAGAAGTTAAAAGAAGAGAGAGAGAGAGAGAGAGTACTAACAATCGGAGTGTCTTTGATACTCAAGTGAGGCAAAGGGTCATTAGAGCTAACATGAACTGGAGCCAGAGGCGCACCCATGACCCCAAGCAAGAGCCTTAGATCAGACCTTTTGTAACTCATCGAAGCCACGGATGGAGTCCTCGATAACTGTCCTTTAACCCATTGTCCCAGCCCCGACCCGACCCGTTTTGAATCCCCAACTTCTCCCCCGTCCGGATCGGGACCTTCCATGAGTGGCGCTAACGCCTCTCCGACTGGCCTCAGACTCCCGGATCTCACGATCAATGGCTCCGGTTGCGCCACGTAAGCGCCTCCGTAGTTGTTGTGGTTGCTCTTCTTTCTGCGTAACAGACTAGCCATGGGTGAACGTGCTCTTGCAGGGCTGTTGGGCCGAGAGCGGGAAGGGGAAAGCCCACGAACTACTTCTTCTTTGAGAGCTGAGAAGAAACTTTGCTTTTTCTCCATTTCTATTCGGGGTCTTTCCTCTTCTTTAAAAAAGAAAAAAGGTTTCCTTCCTTGATATGGCGATGAAGAAAGAAACAGAGGAGATAAGGGTGGGATTAAGGGGAAGTTTTAAAGAGGATAAAGAGAACGGTGAAGTCCCTTCATGGAGAGAGTGGGAACTGGAGAGCAGAGCAGCAGTGAGAAACTGGCGTTTCGTTTTTGTTTTTCTTTTTTTAGAGACAGAGAACAGAGCAAACCTTGCAAGGGGAGAGCTTTACTTTTCAGAGAGCAAAATACACTCTCTTTGCTCTCCTATTTTTATAATCCTATGATTTTAGAGAGAGAAAAGCAAGGAGTGCCTAAAAAGGCCAATTAAATGAATAAAGAAACTGAGAAAGAATGTGACTTCGCTGTGAGAGCGAGAGTTTTCACCTACCCTTTATGCTTGTCAAAGAATGTTAGTACTATTAAGTATTTACATTGGAGAAAAATTGCCATTTCAGATACTCTTTTAATTCTTATAATAATAATAATAATAATAATAATATATATCAATATAAAAGAAAAGTACTGCTATTTTAACCTTATTGTATAACTTGTTAATTACTTGGTCCTCACTCCTTACATGGCATACGGACTATATACCAAATGTATTTTTTTGGAATTTCTCTTAGAGATCAAGTAATGTCATGTCATTCACCCTCTTGGATTTCAAATTGTTACTCTACGTTTGAGATTTTCTGTCTAACAAAAATGGTCTTGTCACGACGGTTGATTATCTACCAAACCCCAAGCAAGAAAAATGGTTGGCTAAACACAAGGGACATGGGAATTAAACTAGACTTTTGCGAATTTAAAGTATACATGTTGCTTTAGTCAAACACACATTTCTTGTTATTTATTTTTCCCATTCAATTTTTGACTGTATTATTTAAACTTTTGAAATGTCCGGATGACTAGATCTAGCGTAACCTTCCGTCCGCCCCTCTCAAAACTGACGACACCTGATAATTAACATCCCACCTTTTGAGATATCATAAATTTAAGTACTATCTAACTATTTTTTATTAAAATGATATGTTTTTCACCGCGCCACGTCAAGGGGGGAATCGAAAACTTTGGCATGGCACTCGCAGCAGCATATATTCAGCAGAAAAGGAAACGGAATCGAGTGGAGTACATCATCTAACGTAATCGCTCAACTAGTGGCTGCTTAGTCACGTGAGGGTGTTCCCGTAATTCCAGGATGCACAAATCTAAACGTGGGAGCCAATGGAGAAAACGCATGGTGACCACGTGGCGTAATAAGATAGAGAGTATATGAAGAGAGACTCGAGGAGATTGTGATAATAGGATATTCCATGTGTATTATGTTTTACTCTCGTGTTAATCGGTTTTAGTTACAGCCCATCTACCAACAAGAATGAGTCGTTTCTATCCTCGACCGAACATCGAGAAATACAAGGTCCACTAATACATTTTAACCACATTATATTTTAATATTTATCGACATATTATTAAAATTAATATATTGATAATTAATTTATAATCCATTTTTTGAATCTAATAAAAAAATAATTATCCTTAATTAAAATATGATATATTTAAATTAATATTATATTTTAAATTAAATAAATATGATTTTATTTTTACTATGATCTATTATCTCGTCTTTTTTTTGGTACTTGCAATTATCATTTTTTGTATACTGCTTATGATATATCTTATACTATTTTTATGATTCAAATAATGAAAAATAACAACAAAAAACCATATTTTCCAAGTCCCAATTACTTCCTTATAAAGGCGAAAAGAAAAAAAAAAGGTACATCAATATTCCATCTTTAGTGCACTCATCAAGAGCCGGGCATATGTGCTATTTATTCCAACCTATCTAAATTAAAACTTTCCCTGTTTTTTTTTTATTACTCCCTATATTTATATCCAAGCAAGAATTCATCAATTTAGGAAACATTCGACCATCAATTCTACTACCATAGATAAAAATACTATTGCCAAATATACATGTTAATGCTTCCTTTTTTTTTTTCAATATTTATTGTGTCGTTGATATGGATGTTGAATAAGAGAATTTTTTGTACCTGTGATTTGTCAATGGAAGGGGATAATGAACCATGTGAAAGGCTAAAAAGTTGAGGGCCCTTGGGGGACGCGTTTTTTAACTTTATATTTTCATTTTTAGTGCGTACAGCTAACAGATCCTCCCACCACTTAGAAGAATCAAAAACAAAACCATAATTTCCTTTCAGTTTTTTTTTCTTCCCTCTCGTGGAAAGTCAGTCTTCGCATCTCCATATATCATCATTTCTCAATCAATCAAACAAAAACATACATAAAAAGATATCTGCAAATTAAATTCTCTATCATATAAACTAAATTATTATTCAAAACTCACGTTTTATACCAATTCCATTAAAATTAAATAAAAATATTGGTAATTATAATTTTCTCATAGCATTTGCTAAAAAAAAGATTTAAACCCAATTGTTTGAAATAAAAAATATTAAGCATATTGAGACAAATGTTCATATGGAAAATAAATAAATAAAAAAGATTTTGTGCCCCAAAATAAAAAACATTAAAATGGGCAATGCGAGGGGGGAAAGCTGAAAAGGGACAACAAGAAAGAAGTAACATGCAAATGCCCAATAAAACGTCTATGGTCAGGTGGGTGCAGATACTGCCACCATACTCTCCTCAAGCCTATACAACACTATCCTTTTGCCGTTATTGTGGTTGCGTGGTGTGCTTGGTCGTTTAAACACAGTACATCTTTTATGTTTGTCCATTTCTCTAAAACCTTATCTGATTTTTATTCTATGGTATTGACAAAAAAAAATATTTTTTTAATTAATTTAATTTTTCAAACAAGCATCCCCTTTGATTCATTCCTCACTGTGAACCCAAGCTTGTTTTTAACTATAGGATTGATTTATTACTGGCCAAAGTGCAAGAATGGGGATGCATCTTATTTATGCTTTGATTTAGACACCTTATTGGCCAAGCTTGCCAAAGCATAAGAAACCATGGAAATAATAGAATTGGGTATAAGAGAAAGATTATAATGAAAACACACTCATATGGAGAACATCTTAGGAGTTGTACCCTCAACTTAAGGCTAGATGCTTTAATTCACTACTATCGGTCCAAAATGATGCCAAAGTGGTCAATGAAAGATAAAACCTTCGGCCGTAGTCAAGATGGGGACGTGGGGATGAGACAGAGTAGACGACACCCAAAAATGGCTTGGATATGAACTTTTATTTCATAAACTATTTCTCTTATTTGCATTAGGGGACAGATTCTAAATTATTCTATTTATATCCAAATAGTCTAACCTTTTCCCGTGCTTCTCCTAATGAATTTAATCTCTATATTTTCATTAACATGTCTTATTATGTTTTTTAAGGTCATATTGGGGTTTTATGTACTTTTGTTAATTGGGGTTCTGACCAATCCCATTGTGTATATGTAGATTATTTTGTTAATTAACCCAGAATTTAGTCTCTAAATGGCAGACAGATCTTCACAGTCCTAAATGCAAATAATGCACTTGAAGAATTAGTGTAATGGAACGTCTTTTCTTTTTCTTTTTGCAATAGAATTAAAGAATAAAGACAAACAAACGGCTTGTCCCCGTATGTTGTTTTGTCAAACACACATTGTTACATCCCACATCTTAGTATCTCCATGATGAGATTGTGTTTTATATACATGTTGGCTTGATCACGTGTGACCCCAAAGATTATATATTTTTGGTTACTAATTGCTCTCAAAGTATTAATGTTTGCGTTCCTCCATTATTGTCTTCATGAGTCCCATCATCCATGCAAAAATATCTTAGTCCCCCATCCCCGTGCTATCAACCTCCTAACCACCCTCCGTTTTCAATGTTGCCATCATATCATTCAAAACTTTCATAAGCAGTTCTCGATATGTCAATTGTTTAATTTCTACCGTAGGATACAAACATTAAATTTTTATATTCTAATTTTTAATGAAAAGAACAGTAGGTAAAGGAATATTCAATAATATCAGCTCATTTAAGTAGGATTAAAGTATTCTATAAAAAATATTAAGATAAAAAATACGAGTAGTAATTTTGAAATATTCATTATTCAAATTTGATTATAAATAATAAATTTTTAAATATTTATATTATTTTTAATGCATGTGTTACTTATAATTCCATAATTTTTAAATATAAAATTTAATTTGAATTTACTAATTTAATTTTAACTAATAAAATTATAAAAGTTTATTTTTTATTATTGAAATCAGATTGGGTTAAGTTTTTAACAGCTGCCCATATCATTTTTAACTACATAAACATGTTCGGATTTTAATTGAAAATTTATAAGACATTGTTAATTGAATTTGAATAGATAGAGTATGGGTGTTAAATTTTATAATTAGATTCTAATTCAAATACAACCACTTCAAAACATGCCTAACACATTCTTTTCATATTTCCATTTTGCCATTGAAAAGGGTAACTTGATGAAATGAAAAGGTTGAGATCCATTTGTAAAATAAATAAATATATATATATATATATATATATATATTCTAGTTATTGTCAGTTTTAGATGAAACAAATTAAAAATAACAAAAAATTATTTATCATTTTATATATATTAAAAAATTAGTACACATTCAAATTAAACAGCCATTTAATTAATCTTGCTAAAATTGTTTTTATATGGGGTGATAATTAATTAACGTATTAAAGAAGTAGGGTATTTAGCTAGATTTACCAGTGAAGCACATAATTGAACTAGTGGGCCATGTTCACTATTTAATGAAAAGGCCTCAGAGGCAGTGGACAAAATCGTTGTTCCTTATAGACAAAGGCATTCTCATTGATCTTTATTTAAGATCTTAGTCTTTCTTTTTTGATACATCAGTTCCCGTTCCTAAAAGCTTATATACTCTATATATTTTTTTAATTATGGATAGTCAAGTAGATATGACCCTGCACCGCCAATTGTAATTGGCTTATCAGTCAGAAAATGAACTCGTTAGGCAACTTTATTACATGTGATACTGAAAAGATAAATAAAATAATTATTCTATTTTATCATCTTATTTAATTATTTCCAACTTGGCCAATACATGTTAAATGAAGTGCTCCTGCGTCAGAAAAAGGTCCAAAAAGAGTGGGGAAATGGAAAATTCTCCCTCAGCCCTGGAAATATTATATTGTATATTTTTTACTTGGCCTTGCTCTGGCAATTAGTAGAAACTAATTTTCCTTTTTATTTTTTGCCACCCAAATAGAAAAAAAAAAAGTATTTCCCAATTTGGTTGCCACTATGCCTTATTATTTGTTTTCCTACCTAATAAGAAACATGTCTATGTTATAATGTGCTTCTTATTCGTCTAACACAATAATTCACGAATCAGAGAGCATAAAAAGCATGGTCTTCTCGTCTGCTGGGTCCCTCTGCCATGATAACTCCTTTGACTCCCCCCAACAGCCTTCTTCTTTACGCGCCAGAGCACGTGCACTACTTAATACTGTTTTTGAGCTAAAAAAAAAAAAATTCCACTGCATTTGATAGAGAGGGATGGGCAGCGCAGCTAAGCTTCGTGGAGAAAAAGATGGTGTCATAATCTTTGACAGAGCTTTCTTTCACGACCTTTTTCTTTTTCTTTTTTAAAGAAGAAGAGCCTACTCGAAATGAAAGAGTGGGAGGCGAATTCCATCTTTAACAAGTTGAGGCTGTCAAATCTAAGGTGACAAAAGACTAAAGGAACTTCTCCATTATAATGAGGTTTCAGAGTCATGCAACATTGGATTGGAAAAAAAAAAAAAACACTGCCTTTTCTTTTGTTTTTCTCTTTATTTTAGATTCTTTGTGTCCCAGACCTATATAAATATATATAGGCAGCTTTCTTTGACATTTATTCCGATTTGCTTATGTCATTCAAGTTGCTAAGTAGGCTTTTACATTGAAGAGAGTTCACAAAGGATTCATTGTTTTGAATGGGGTCAGCTTAGGATTATTTAGACCGGCTCCATCCAAGTTTTTTAAGCTCGAGTTAATGTTCCCTACTCTTTTGTTGACTAATGAAGTTCACTTTCGTGACTATTTTCAACGCGCATTTACAAACAATCAAAACTATTGCTATTATTAAATCATTACAATTAATAAATAGGGGGTGATGCTGCAGTTAAAAAAGAGTGGAAAATATCCAAAGTTGTAAAGGAGGGATACATAGCAATTGAAAGTATAAGATTAATATATTACTTTTTGTTATTTGTGAACAAAAAACAAAAAAAAAAAGGGTTTGAAAGTGGTAGTTTGATGATTCTTTTCACATAAGCAAGTGTTCCTTCAACAAAAGAGGGAGGACCATCCTGTAACATGTCGTACAATAACGGTGCACCTTTCGCGACGGACGGTACCCATTTTATTTCGTTGATCTTGATTCAGCTCTTTTACTAGAGTATATTCCTTAGTTAATAAGCATTGATTCAAAGAGTGATTTCCTTTCAAGAGAGTCCTTGATGTACCCCATATATCAATATCATGCTTTTAACTACTTATTTATTGCTGAATGACAATCTGTCAATCTTCATGCCTGATTCAGGCACTGCCAAAAAAAAAAAACAAAATAGCCTGGTCATTGATAAAATAATTTCATATTATTTTATTATTATATTTGTTATAATAAAAGAAATATAGTATTTTTGAAATTATATCAAAAATAATATTTTATTATAAGAATGAATGAAATTTATATAATTAATTATATTTATAATTAAACTTTAATTAATTAACAGTGTTATAATTTAACTAATTAATTAACCAATAATGGTATTTAACTAACTAACTAGCTAATGGTATTATATTATAATCCTATCATTGAGTTTCTACAATTATCTTAACTAGTTAATAGTCCGTGGAAAAATATTTTCCTATCATTTTATCATTATATTTGTTATAATAAAATTATATTTATCATAAAAACAAATGAGATATGTATATACAAATTTAATTTTACTCATAATCTAACTCTAACTAGTTTTGTAACTTATCTAATTAACTAGTTAACAATTGTAATCAAACTAGCTAATTAACGAATAATATTGTATTATAACTGTATCACCAACTTTATATAATTATCCTAATAATATTATTTGAAAAAAATGAACTTTTAAGATTACAATTAAAAATTAATAAGTAGTTTCCAAAAAGCACTCATCCTGAGTAATTATTATCTCAATTATTATGATCTTCTTGAGAGGATAAATTCTTAAATTTCAAAAATTAAATAATTATTATACAGTCGCATGCAAACATTTAATTTATTAATTAATATATAATTTTCTTATTTAAAAAATAAAATTCGAATTTCCCAATTATCTCTTTTTGATTCGTCCATCAATAACAAAGCCCTACAGACCCATACCTCGGGGCCAAGCCCAACCTAGATTTATAACCATGCTAAAGTCCACAGGCCGAAATATGCATACCGATGGCAGCAAACTTAAAGTTGTTATTCTTCCTGTCATTAAACATTAGATGATTAAAATTTAAATTGGGCTACTTATCTTGATCTGATGTTCGTTTTGTGAAATTTAGACTGGTCAAGTCTCTTTGCACCTTATACGAGCTGGTTCATTTACCGTATGTCGGAAAAAATGTTCTTTCGGGGGGGCGAAAACAAAAAAATCAATGAACCGAGACCCATTTGGGTTTTTATTTGCACTTTAGGCCTGATACCCCACGGCTAGGTTTCGACAGTTCGATTCCACAGGCCCTGACTTGTTTGCGATGTTTGAACTTTGAAGTCCATCTAATAATAGCATAAACTGAAACAGCTTCTTCATAAATCCAACGTTCGGAATTGGACAAGGATAAGCGAGTCCTCACTTGTACCCCATCCTGGAACAAAGCGTAAGTAAATCTTACTATATTTTGTACAGTCATCGATAAGCTGCATGCCCCAGGGTAGTGCTTTTTACCCCATTACTTTGCGGCACATTTATGTCGATCAAACGTTGTCGGCTATAAAACCATGAAAGTCTACCTTGAGTCCTTGACCCAACCCAACCCCACCCCGGCAGGGAAACTTCCAAGGGGTCATCAGTAGGATGTGCAAAACTTCAAAGTTCACACCTACTATAAAAATGTTCATTTTGGGGTTTGGCAGCACACCGAATCCATAATAAAAGAATCCCCAAAATCATAACTATAAAATACGTGTTACCAACTAGCAACTATATATATTTACAGTGTCTTCTTCGCTACATTATGTTTCATTAATTAATTAATTAATTTATTTATTTTTATACCTAATGCTGATAAAGATATTCCAGAAACATAAATAACTACTTAAAGATTGAGACAAACATCCAACAAAGCATACAAATTCCTAATCTTCTTAGTCAACAGCACATAATCCCAATGATTAAATAAAAGTGGAGGAAAAAAATAAAGCAAACGTTCAAGTGTCTGAATTCTTTTACTTAACCTTGTTTTATTTTCCACATTTGAGCACTGTCCACTTGGTTCAAACTTTATACCAAAATTTTATGAATTGCTTCCAACTTCCAAGTTAGAATTCAAAATGATGGCAATAACAAATAAAAATTCCAATTCCTGAATTCACCGATGTGGTGCCAGAGGGAACCATGGAACAGTCAGCTACCACAGCTATTCCTACCCAACAACCAGATAACTTCGACAAATTTAAGCTTTTTATATTTACTTACCAAATATTCTTATCGTTCTAAAGCTTCACATCACTGTTTTATTAAAAAAACAAAAGAATACATCATTGGGTATTATTATCTTATACACTTGTACATTCACTAAAAAAATGTAAAACCTTTTAAAATTGACTTTACATTTTTAAGAGTCTTCTTTTAATTGTAAACAAAAATAATA
Source organism: Theobroma cacao (assembly GCF_000208745.1). Lineage (NCBI taxonomy): Eukaryota > Viridiplantae > Streptophyta > Magnoliopsida > Malvales > Malvaceae > Theobroma > Theobroma cacao. The sequence goes on along the minus strand of NC_030851.1, from coordinate 5,649,201 downwards.
AAATTATTAATTCAATGGATTTAATTAGCAGAATGCAAGATTTGGTAGGTGTTTTCATAATAGTTATGAACAGACAAAAGGAAAGAGTTTACCATATTTACATACCACAGTACAAGTATATATGGAAGGTTTGGTGTACAAAATATAAAAATGGTAGGTTGGTTAATTTCGTGATTTTGTTGTCTTCTATAGCAAGGCTACCATGTTTGATCCATGAAAAAAAGAAGCAAATATAATGCTTGAATTTTTAACTTTGAAATTACAATGTAACTAATAAAAACGTAAAAAACAAAAAAATCTAATTACCAAAGTCGAATAAAAAGAGAAATATAAAATAATTATTTTATTATTGTTTTCCTTCATTTTTTTCACTTTTTAATATCTCAAAGTGAAATTAATTTTTTTTGTAAAAAAAAATATAAATAACTTCAAACAATTATATCATCCTTGACCAAACAATACCAAACATATTTCCAAATAAAAGAATATTAATGCTAGGTGGAGGGCTATCAAATACACATAAGCTCAATGATAAATTATCATAATGCGTTACTATCTAATCTGCATATTGATTTACTTTACAATATATGCGAGTCATAAAATAATTTTAGTTTCTCTCTATAAGTCTTTGACCCTTTGCAGTGTATTAGTGTAAGAATTTAAATTTGAGATATCTTTTGAAATTTTCTAAATCACCATTAGAGAGTCAATTTTTATTAAAACCTGTCTATAACCTCTGTTTCAACATAATTCTACTCCATGGTATAGAGCCCACAATTTTGTTGCTAGTGAAAAAGAAATTCTTATTTTATATGTAAACACAATGAGCCAATAACCATTTTCATCTCTAATAATACCACCTGGAGGTGGCCATTAAACCTGGTTATATTTGAGCACTACCATTTATATTGAGTTTAACCATCCATTGAATTAGCTTTGTCCAATTCATAACCATTTAAGACTCTTTTATATTATAAATTTATTTTTCATATTTGTTCTTTTTTATATTTTAAAATTTTTGAAATTTTAATATAAATACATCAAAATCAAATATTTTATTTTATGTATTTTAACCTCTTAAAACTAAAAAAAAAATATTTAAAAAAAGGAAAATGACTCACGCAGCGTCATCTGAAAAGCTGAAAGTGGGGCCCAGTTGTGCGTTTAATAGTAGTAAACTAAAACATTTGCCATTTCTGCATTAATCTGTCCTTCTCCGCCCAACTCCTCCTACACACTACCTTCCCAACTTATCTAATGTAAAACAGCAAAATCCAATTCAACAGGTATTTTCAAGAAAAAAGCTGCTGTTTTTCTCACAATTTCTTACCTTTCTTTCGAAATCTCGCAGAGCTGGATCGCTATGGCCATCAAAATTCCAGCCTTAGGATCAATGTAAGTCTCTTGTTCTTCTTTTTCGCCCTTTCAATGCAAACTTTGTTCTATTCCTTTATTCGAAAGATTACTCTTTATCGGCTCAGTTGCTGATTGTTTCTTTGGTTAGAATTTGAATTCTTCTATAAAAACCTAAAATTTATTGCTAGAAATGATAAATTATTAATCGACAACCGTTGTTATCGGATAGCTTCTTTGATTTTGAAGTTGTTTGTTTATTTATGAATATCGCTGTTGCGTTTTCTTTATTTTCTTTTCTTTTTTGAAATTTAATCTAAACTATTTTTTCCAATGTTACAACGATACAGAATAGTTTTTGTTTTTCTAATTTTTATATCGATGAATTTGGTTTTAGGTACATTGAGTCATGCAGGAAGCATGGTGTCGCACCAAGCTCTGGATTTTTATCTGCTCTCTTTAAGGTTTGTACCGATGAATGATTATGCAATTGATTATTCAATCAGGAACTGTGCATGGATGTAGTTGCTTTTCTTAAATTTTAATGTCGCTATTGTATGAAGATGAGTGCATTTTTATGATTCTCATTGCTTTAGAATGGACTTAATGTTGAGAATTTAGAAACACCAATTGGACCTTCTGATCATTAGCCTAGGGGCCCCAAATTGGCTTGCCAGGCTCGTTATTTTTCTGATCCTATAATCATGCTATCAATGCATTCTGATTTTAATGTTGATTTTGAGACTTAGAGAGTATCTTTGGAGCTTCTTTATCTTTCGAGAGTGGCACTTCAGTTTTCCTGCTTTGAGCAGTGAGGAAAATGTTCGACGTCACGTGTAATATCTTTGAGCTCTTTTCTTGGACCTATTTCAGGTTGTAGTAAGGAAGGGATCATTTCTACTGTTAGATATAGTATGCTTGAGATGCTCTAAGAGTTGAAGATTGGGGTTAAGCTTTGTTGCAAAGTGTTGGGCTGTACCAGTGCATCTAATTGTCCCTTGAAAGGCAAAGGCACATAATTTATGCTTAAGACATCTAATGAATGGAATGATGGTTCAAGGTGCATCCTTATGGTGGAGGACTTGGTGAAGGGGAAAAGAGTTTATTTAGCTGGTTTTGTGACTTTTTTTATCTAGGGAAAAAGAAATTGGTTAACTACCACATAGCACACTTAGTGATGTTGGATGAGTACAAAATACTCTAGAAATGCAAAGACTTTGAAGAACACACTCAAAACCAAGGGAAATTTCAATAATTCTCAAATCTTACAATATATTAATATGTCAAAGATCAAAAGCTCCCTTGAACTTGAACTGACATAGTATTTACATCCTGGTATTTTGTTAATAATCAAAGAATGTGATATAAATAACCTATTCCTAATTGTTGTCTGGTTAGCTCTAGGTGTATGTGTTATGGTGGTAGAGTTGTAGGCACCCTTGCGCACTACTGCCCTAGTCTTGATGGTAACGGATGGCAATGCATTATATAAATTTTAGTTTGATGGTTTTCAACCTAATATCACATCCAAAATTTTGGCTCAAAAGACTGTTCTTCCTCTTGTCAATGTGGCAAAGAGAATCTACTTCTGTAGTTAAATATGTTAAATATTTACCTTAATTTTTTCTCTCCTTCTTGGATGCTCTATGCAGCAACATCATGTTTCTTTGTTTTTGGTGGCTGTTTATACTTTTTTTACATCTGATAATCACCTTTTTTTGTTTTTCAACTATTCAGGCTGAGTTTAAAAAATCCTGTCATGAGGTATGTATCCTGGAGATTTTATTGGACAATGTGAAGGATATTGATTTTCATTCACTTCTTGAAGTGTCTATGAAAATCAGTGAATCTGAGATTGAAGCAGTTGATGTGCTTAATGAATCATCTTGTGCATTGACTGGAGAATATGCTTTGTTACTTATGCGATCTATTGGTCAAAAACTTCGAGTAGTTGATCTCCAGGATTTTTCATTTGGGAAGGACTTCTTGCGGTATATAACAGTGTTTATTACACACTATTGTCTTTGAGTAAAATATCTGATTCCGTACTTGTTTAAACATATATGAATTTATAACTTTATTACCACTTTTTTAGGGATGTTAGAATGGTGAAGTTGTAAAATTTTGGTTGGAGAAACTTTAAGCAATTGGATACATGGGAGTGAAGAAAAGATAACTTTTCTGGCTTAACATGAACAATTTCTAACTAATTTTAATAATTTATGAGTTATGTGGTGTTTCATGCAGTGAATTTTTGCACCTTTCAGGAGGTAAGTTTATACTTTTAGGATCTCAACAGGGAATTGCCTATTTTGAAAAAAAAAAAAAGAAGAAGTAAAGAGTGCAATTAGCCAATTATGCTCTGATTCAATGTTTTTTAGTGTGGCATGTTAAGCAGCCTTTCCCTTCTTGTCATTACTTGTGTAGAATAATCTACCCATATGGTAGCTTATGATTTCTCCATTACTTGTTTTCTTCAAAAATGTTAATTGTAGCCACCTCCATGAGTTCACATTATTTTTAGGGTTGACAATCAATGACCGGTAAGCTCTTAATCATAATCACACAAAAATCACCATTATGCTCTTTGTTTTTTTGTTTTTGTTTTTGTTTTTGAAGGGGAGGGGGTGTGAAGGGTGGTTTGGTGTTGTGAACAAACTCAACTGAACCTAAACTTTAAGTGCGTTGAAACTTGAAAGAGAACAGAAGAGACCAAGCTACAACCAAGAAATATTCTCCTACAGATGCACAAGACAGAGTTCAAGACAGATTTTAGGATGACTTACTTGTATCAGTATTGCTTGTCATCAACTCAAACACAAAATCTAAACAAGCCACACTGTAGAAAAGAGAAGCATAGAAACGTAAAAAAAAAGGGCTTTTCCTTATACGTGTGATGTGATTTGGTAACCCAAATATCTAATGATTGACATTGCTGATTAAACTTCATTTTTCCTTGCTCCTTCCTCCATAACATAAGATTTGATAATCTTTTAGGTGTAAATAGAGGTAATCAGGTGCTATGATGGCAATTTAAGTTTAGTTTTTAAGTTGATGTGGCAGTAGAATATTTGGAAATTTATTATTTTTGGTATTCACCTCTTATTTTATTTTTAAATACTTCAATACTATCATGTTTTTGTTTGAAAAGAATATGCTGACATCAGACGTATGATGTGTTTCGATGTGTAAGAGGGTGACAATAGATAAATAAGATGAGGGTATTATTCTCATTTTGAATTTATTCTGTGAGTTCTAATAACTTAACTTAATTCCTTTATATATTGCTTATTAAATATTCTGAAGGTGATATAATCATTTGACATTTGTCTAAATAACAACTGTCTAGCGGGGGCAAGGAGATTGATAATTACATTATTCTTTCTCAATATAGTAGTAAATATACATTGAATTCTATAGTTGCCTGGGGAGATAACAATGAAATAATCAACATGACTTGAAAAGAATAATAAAAGGATTTAAGATGATTTGGTTTTTCAAAAACCTACAACTTTTAATGCTAGTTAAGAGTAAGATTGAGTAAATATTATTAACATACTTGGATTAAAAAATTTTAATGATTATAATGTCCTAGTTTATTTTGTATCTACTATAACATAAACTTATTTCATCATTGGAGTACTTGATCCCACTGTTATATTACAAATGCTTTTGGAAGAAGCATGTACAGATCTTTGTAAAAAGAAGTCAATGTTGTCAAGAAGTTAAAATGCCCTCTAGATTTGAACCATATAGTTGTCATTTAGCTAAAAATGGATATTGGTTGTCATTTAGTTATATCTGGATTGGCTTAGACGGGGATATCATTTTTGTGAATTTGGCTTTAGAAAAGATTTGGTTCTTTTTTTTCTTCTTTTTCTCTTTATCCTTCTCCTTTTTTTACCTTTTAAGTGCTGATTCATTTGCAAATTTGCTATACGATCTCAATGTGAATAAGATTATAGCTGTGCTGGTACTTGAATGATTTCTTTAGGTGCTAACATCACTAGCATTGGGCTCATTGATTAATGTATGATCTCTTTGCTTAAAGAGTATGGGTTAGAATCCCCCTTCCCTAAAAAAAAAAAAATCACTGGCAACGATTTATTCCTTTAGGCGTAATATTTCTTTTCATGAACAAATCCTAAATGACTACATTAAATGGTTCCAATGCATGTTTGAAAGATATGAATCATCTAATTGTGAGGCCTTTGATTATGAAATAAATGCAAGTTGTAGATGCATAAAAGCTCATATCACTGTTCTTATCAAAGTTACAGGCAAACTTACTGTTCTTTCTTGGTTTCTCTTTTTTACTAGCTGTTTTCCTTTTGCAAACGGTTGATTGCACAGATTGCTTCTGTTAGCCTCTGGTAGATGATGTATCAAGAATTCCACCATCTCTACCAGCTGGAGCTTTTAGTTTGATTTGTCCCTGTCAAGTGTTATTATCCCACATCGGTTAAGTTTAGAGTTTGCTGTGGCTCTTTTTTGGCTTGGCTCTCACCACCTATGGCCAATTGATTTTAGGTTGGATGCTTAACGGTCTCATTAATGATTTCTTCTCTGTTAGCTTGAGCAAATGAGAGGGACTGGAAGTAATTCAAACATTCGCATTTTAAGATCTGCTAACTTTTAGTTTGGCAGTGTTTCTATTATAACTGAAGCCTGAGTAAGTGTATGCTGTTGTACAATCCGGAGATACTTCCAAAGATTCACATTTTAGGATCTGCTAACTTTTATTTGGGCAGTATTTCAATTATAACTGAAGCCTGAATGAGTGTATGTTGTTGTACAATCCGGAGATGCCTGAATGTTACGCGGAATTCGGATTCTTCTCTCTCTATTGCTTAAGTTCTCATTCCATAAGTTATCTTGTACACTTTTGTAATTACTGCATCCTGTGCTTTGTGCTTTCTAGATAATGCATGTTAAGGTAGCTGCTTTGTTTTTACCAGAAAAATTTGTGAAGTTAATAAATGGTTAAATGTGTCTTTGATTTTTAAACTAATTTGAGTTGTACAATCAGGGATCTTTCTCAAGGAGGTCTACAATGCCAAGTTCTGAATTTGAGGTCTTCACATTTCCGGAAGCTCAACTTGGTGGGGGAATTCATGTGGTTGCACACCCTTAACCTTGACTATAGCACTACACTCACTAGTTTCCGGGAGGATTGTTTTTCTTGCATGCCCAATCTAATGTGTCTCTCGATGTGTGAGACCAGAATTGCCAACTTATGGACTACAATTGCAGCACTTTCCAGACTCCGTTCTTTGGTTGAACTTAGGTTTCAAAATTGGTTATGCTGCAATGATGTTGGATCTTCTGGATCATCCAGTGGAGATGACCAAACTGGACCCAGTCAACCAAGAAGTGCATCTTACCCTGTAACATCATCCGTTAATGTTGGCTTACTTATAGAACTTAACTCCATCACTCAACAGGCAACGAGAACTTTTCTTCCAGAAGCATTCAGTATGAATCATAATTTTCAAAGCTCAAATGAGGAGTCATCGGATGATAGTGAAGTAGATTTTTCTATTCACCTAGAGGATAGTTACATGGACTCATCATCAAATGCACCTCCTGGATGGAGCAGAGAGATCAATCTTCTGAGTGAGGTGAATCTATGGCCTTTTATCACTAGTGTCTTGAGCTGTTTCAGTAAATAGCATATTATGGGTATTAGGGGCTAAAAATGAAGTTATCATTGGTTTATTTTATAATATAATGATGGTATCAAGGAAAAGTAATTTTGTTTCACAGCAAGTATATTTCTGATATGCCAGTTAAATTCTTTAAATTGAAGTTATTGTTAAGTTATTAATGATTGTTATTAGCATTTCCTTTTCATTTCTCATTGTCTTGTTGTAATATTAGGTGGATTGGGAAATGGAGGAGGATAACATGTTAGGATTTATTTGTGGTGTTCAATCTAATTCTGTAGACTGAGAAATGGGTGAGGATGCCATGTTTGGATATAGTTGTGGTTTTCAATCTGAATTCCTAACTGAATCAATTGACTATGAAAGTTCTTTGAACTTGGATTAATATGTTCTCCTTATCTTGTCTAACACCTTCTGGGCCTTGGTTTTAATAGTCCTTATTTGTTGTTGTAATTTATTTGACAGGTTTCCTCCGCTACATTGCCAAATCAAAATGGAGATGAGTCTTGTGAAGGTGCCTTCACAAGGCATGTTGCAGATGGTTCATTCAAGTACATTTCCCAACATGCTTCTCCAATATGCTTTGAGAAACATTATAGGGAATACATGATAGCATCAATACCCCAGTTGAGAGTTTTGGATAATTTACCTATCAGAAATATTGACAGGGAAATGGCTAATGTGACTTTTTTAAAACATTTTGAGTACCTACCTTATAGAAGGTATCGTAAAGAAAGTGTTGTTAGTATCTTGCAGAAGCGTGAAATAAGAGAACGCCACACTAGCTTGCGGACACCGAAGCAAAGGCCGTTGGATCTTGCTGGGAAGTCACAGTATTTTTATACCAGATCTCTTTGTGCTGCCAAAATGGGATCTTCACCTTGGCCATTTCTGCATTCACTTTCTATCTCAGGCAATGATTTGGGAGATGAAAGAAGGAGCTTTCGTCCAAGGCAGTTTGAGTATCATCCATCTAATTCCAGCCTGATGGTCTTTGGAACTTTAGATGGTGAAGTAGTTGTTGTCAACCATGAAAATGAGAAAATTGTTAGTTACATCCCTTCACTAGGGGCAATGAATAGTGTGTTGGGGCTCTGTTGGCTAAAGAAGTATCCTTCTAAGGTGAGTAAGTCTCATGAGGCACTTTAAAAGGAGGTTAAATTGCAGTGCTCTCTAAATAAATGTCTTTCCCTATTAAACTCTATTACCTTTTTCCTTTTTGAAATTTTTTAGTGTTTCAGTAGAAAGTTCACACTTACCGCATTTAGAGAACTCAACCATTCTCCTAATATCAATCCCTCAATAATGGCAATAAATGTGGTTGTTTTTTATTTGGTTTTTTACCTCTTTTATTCAGCTCATAGCTGGTTCAGATAATGGCTCACTGAAGCTGTATGATATCCAGCATTGTGCATCAACTTGCAAGCGCATCCATAGTGGCACTGGTTCTGTCACCTTTGATGAGTTTGACCAATTAACATCTGTTCATGTTAACTCTACGGATGAACTCTTTCTTGCAAGTGGGTATTCAAAAAATGTTGCTCTGTATGATATCAACAGTGGAAGACGCTTACAGGTGTTCACGGATATGCACCAAGAACATATTAATGTAGTCAAGTTTTCAAACCATTCCCCATCAATTTTCGCTACGTCATCATTTGATCAGGATATTAAAATGTGGGACTTGAGACAGAAGCCAATAAGGCCTTGCTATACTGCTTCAAGTTCTAAAGGAAATGTGATGGTCTGCTTCTCTCCAGATGATCACTATATTCTTGCCTCAGCTGTTGACAATGAGGTAATTTTTATTATAATTAACAGCATGAGTTGGAGTGTTAGTGCCACTATTGTTCCATGTATTTTGACATCTAGTTTCATACTGGGCCTATGAGTAGATCTGTTCCCTAAGATCCGGACTCAAAAATAAGTGGATGGGTCTGGATATAAAACTGCTATTTGGTTAAGAATAGATTTAGCTAGAAATTCTTAGTACAACTTAACTGCTTTTGTGGAAGAGTTTTCGGTGCATAGAGTGCTGATTTTCTTCATATTAAGGGTTTGGTTTTTCAATTTTTGCTCATATCTTCAATTTCAGTTCTGAATGTTACTTGTGCAAGATTGTGGATTCAAGCTATAGCTGCCACTTTCTGAAATGTGCTAGACTTGTATTTCTCAGTTTTTTAAATCTTTGGTGAAGAGTTGCAAAACTCAACTGAAATGTGCTTTTTCTTATAATTGCATTTGGGCATTTTTGTTCATGTCATGTTGGCTTGCTTCTTCTTTCTCTTGTTTAAATTTTGCATTAAGTTTTATACTTGTAAATATTTACTCCACTTTTTTTTGTCCTCAGATATATGTAATGTTATTGAAGCTTTTACGTTGATCTTTAAAGAAAGTTGATATTGGTATGGACTTCGGTTTAACATTTAGACATTGACAGGTTAGACAGCTTCTGGCTGCTGATGGAAGGCTTCACCTGAATTTTCAGATACCTTCTACTGGAAGCTCACAAAATTACACTCGTTCCTACTACATGAATGGTAAGGACTATATTATAAGTGGAAGCTGTGACGAACAGGTTGTCCGTGTTTGCTGTGCTCAAACTGGAAGGCGTCTCAGGGATATTTCTTTGGAGGTACATGAGTCTTTCAATTTGCACATTTTATGTCCAACATTGATGTGCTCTGACTTACAAAATAGAATGATTTAGTGAGTATGGACACACATGCCTAGCATGGACGAATATTGAAGACAGGATCTATTCCACTGTCTCCCTCTCATGGGGATGCAGGATTTGGTAGTGACAAGGTTTTAGCTATTTGTACTTTGTGCTTTTCATAAAGTTTGGAGTTAAGGACTAAAAAATTGCTGAAAATATAGAACCAACTTGCTTAAATGTTGATACATGTTCAGTTTGTGGGGATATTTGCATATGATTGGAATGAGCAGAATAGCTTTTAGGAAAAAAAACCTTTAGGTTTTAACTTGGGTCGTTTGGTTTTTAAAATTTAGCTGTACCAGTAAATCATTTTATTAAGGCAAGGAATGAAAAATGGAACGAGAGATTGCAAAAAAAAAAAAAGTGAAAAGACTGCTGAGGAAAGGAATGCAAGAAACGAATAAATAGGTTAAGCAGTTATGACAATTTTTTCAGACTGTTGTCATGAAAAGAAGACACTGCTTAGAGAGAAATTGGTTTGTGAACTAAAGAAAGAACTTGGTTTAGGGAGAGAGAATTGTAAGCACAATTTATTACCCCGAAACAAGTATATAGAAATATGAGAGGAAAGAAACTTAGTGAATGTGAGAATGGGATTCTCTTTTTCCAATTTCTTACCTGGCAGTTAGCTTCTGATAAAACAACCCTCAATATCCTTTCCTTCCTGAATTTCTTCTCCTATTTTTTGATTATATTTAATGTTATTCATCTGCATATTGCCAAAAAGAGAAGGAAATTAATGCATTTATTTTATGCAGGGAAAAGCCTCGGGGAGTTCAATGTTTGTGCAATCACTGAGGGGGGATCCCTTTAGGGTGAGTTTAACATTTTTCGGGTGATACTTTTTCCCCTTGTAAGTAAAGGTACATACCTGGGAAATTAGTGATTTTAAATTCTCTATTCAAAGCAGCGTTTTGATAGGTTCAAAATTTTTGCGAATAATTTTTTACCCCTTAGTTTTTTTTTTTTTTTTGTTTTGATCTCTGTTAAATGGAGCCTTCACAAATAGTGGCGCTACTTGTTATTGGCCGACCTTGTTCCATTGTTTGTTTCGTATGGTTGTCAAACATGAGTTACATATCTAGGTGTATGCCCTCTGATATACTGAACAAGAAATCAGTTTAATGTGTTCACCTTGCTTTTGTTGTGTTCTTTGTTTTATGAACCTATGTTTTTCAGAAATCATTTATAACGTGGGTAGAACTGAACACGCTAAGAGCAGGCTGTTTTCTGCAGTATTGCCTACATTAATGAACCTTCGTATCAAATCATATATAGCTGATTGACCGTGATAACTAAATCCATTGTATTTAGTGGTTATCGTAATATCTTCTAATGGAATTTTTTAGGTGCTTCTGCAAACTTGGCGTTTCCACTCATGGTAGAACCTACTTCAATTATTATCATTATTTTTCTTCTATTAATTTCAACTATCCTTGTTCCCAGGCTTTCAACATGAGCATCTTAGCTGCCTATACACGACCAAGCTCGAGGTCTGAAATTGTCAAGGTATATATCTTACATCTTGTTTTTTTCCTTATATTCCTGAGTGTCTCAATCTTCCAAAGATGCTGAAACCCCAAGGTGTACAATTACCAGGTCAATTTGCTGGCTTCTTCCGACTTTAGCAAGGAATCTTGCCCTGGTCAGAGCTCTTGCCCATCCAATAGTATGGGAGGTTAATTTATGTACATACAAAAAGCTGCATTGTCTCCCTTTTCCTTATCATGTTATGCTGTTATTCTATTGGGTGAGAAAACACAGTTTATATAGGTTAGCACCTATAGTTTATCTGAAATATTTAATGTAAGCATTGTGAAATATAAAATGAACTAAACCTGTTCTCTGTTACTGTGGTGATAACAGTAACTCAGAAACATTTGAGACAACGTAATGGTTGTGGCCTATTTTAGTCGGTTGTTGTACTGGGCTGCTTTAAGTTTAGGATTTTTTGAATCTTTTTTTTTTTTATTTTCTGTTTTTACTTTTTCTTTAAGAAAAAAAAAATCTTTTGCTGGATAAATAGCTACAAACTGTTAATAGTAATGATAGATAATGATTACTGATGACATTTACTTGAAAGTTATATGGATGTATTTTTCTTCAACATATAAATCATGCATGTTAGACGAGATTTTCCTCTGTAAACAAAAGTTTAATTTGCCACGCTTTAGAGTCAGACGTAACCTTAGCATTTAAATTTGTACATGCCATACGCTGCTGAAAGGCGATGATTTGAAATTTTGCATCACATCTTCTTTAGATTAGAAAGAGAACAGTCAAGGGATATTTTTCAAGGATTGGGCAGTTCAGCTATTCATGTGAAACTTTCCACATCACATAGTCGTACTCTTTCTGATTATTTTTGACCCTAAAGTTATAATATTTCCTATAGTTTTTAAATAGTAGCTCTCAATGGAGGTCAACGGTCATTTGCTCCTCAATCACAGCGCTTAAAAGTTGTTCTGAGTTTGGGATTTAAAAAATTGGAAGAGTGTGTAGTAGTATAACCCATAAACAGATTCTCAACTAAGTAGGGACGGTTTTTGAAGGGAAAAGAACACCTCGAACAGCATCGTCGTACTCGCACTGAAAAAGTATTTTCATAAATTTCCCTTCTGTTTTAGGACATGACAAAATACTAGTTTATTAGACTGGATGCTACATTGGCTTGAAAGCTGAAGAAAATGGGTTTCTCTTTTTGTCTTGAAAGGTTGGACAGTGAACTCACGTGACAAAACCCAAAAACCATACTAACATCAGACATTGTCACATAATGGAATAGATGATGGAAGTGGACAGGTAAAAGACTTGAATGCAGTGGAATCACATAATTCATTCGTTCGTAGTACTACATTAACATTAACGAGGTTCACCAGAGAGATGGCAGAGGCAGGACCCTTCTGATTGATGGCGCAAAAGGACAAAGGGTCCAAGCAACTTTCATTTTCGCTGCTGCAGAAACCGCGTGGAAAGTGCTTGAACCCACTGCTCACTGTCCCCTCTCACCGGCCTTTCCCTTCAAAATGCGCCAAAACCTTCCAGCTGTTGCAAATTATTTATTACCTCACTCACTAATTTACACTGCCCTACTTGCCTTTTCTTCACTATAAATACCCTCTCAGCTCTCACTCTCAGGCACCACTACACTTCACTACTGTCGCCTGAAACTGATCACTTTACTTTTCTACATAGTTAACCTGAGTCAAATTCAAAGTTAAGAAAACATAAAAAATGAAGCTCTTGTTTGCAACTTTGCTGGTTTGCTCTCTTCTTCTGAGTTCTTCACTCTTGGAACCAGCCATGGCTCAGCCTCTGTCACGTGAGCAATTTACTCCCTCCTAACTTTACACTTTCCAGTTTTTCTCTGCATGCTTAAACCTTTTTGCTATGTACGAAATGTGTCTGATGTTTTTGTTAATTTTGTTGTTGCAGCGTTTTGCGTGGGCAAGTGCGACGCTAGGTGCAAGAAGGCAGCGGTGTGGGATCGGTGCATTAAGTACTGTGGGTTATGCTGTGAGCAGTGCAAGTGCGTGCCTTCAGGAACTTATGGAAACAAGCACGAGTGCCCTTGCTACAGGGACAAGAAGAGCAAGAAGGGCACGCCAAAGTGCCCTTGAAGTTCAAACAGGCCTTCAATATCTGTAATTGAATTATCCGAAGTGAGCTCCATAGCTAGAGCAAAAGAGTGAGAAAGAGAGAGAGATGCGTTAACTTCCAGTAGTAATTTGTACGGGAAGACATATATGCATGTGCTTATAATAAGAAAATATTTCTTGTTCCCCTTGAATTTGTTTCTTGTCATTTATTTATTCATAGTCGTATTAATTTCTCTTGCACAGTGGCTTTTCTTATGGCATTATTGGGGGGTTGGTACAATCATTTTCCGAGGTGTGGTAATATTTTAGAGTCAATACGTTCAGACTCATCGTTGACGCTTTAGAAACCATATGGAGAGAATTCAGCTTATATTGTATGGGGAAATAATGTGTTAGGATATTTGGAAATAAGAAGGAATACTTTGAAGTTTGAACCTGTTACGGTTGTGCTTCCTGGCAAAGAAAATATGACATCAAACATCAGAGCTTGAAGAGATATGCAATCGTTTCTACCCACAAATCTTTGGGGCAACAACATCTACTTTGACAATCATATTGTTTATGTTGATACTTTCGATCAACCACAACTAATGTTCATTTAATTTTGACAATGACACATTATCAATCAAATCTCATTAATCGTATATGAGTATTTAATTCATTGATTAGTATATGATTTTTCATTTAAATAATAAAATTTGAATCCTCTTTTCTCAATTAAAAAAAAAAACTAAATCTCATAAGTGAGTAACTTGCCTGCCAACTCCCTTCCGAGGCATTCTTGAAATGCAGTTATCTGTGAATGGAGGAGGGAAACAACACTTACTAAGTGCTTGGAGCTGAGTTGGTTGGAAATTAAATCCCATTGCTTCTTTCAAAATCAATGTCAATGGTTCCATGTTGGCTCTTCTTAGAGGTCATTGAGCAGTGGCTTCAATTCAAGTCTATGGGCCCTTAATTAACCTAGACTGTTAAAGGGACTTAAATGTAAAGCTTCTTCCATAATGTACATGGAGAAGACTTTTCTTTTCAAGAAAATATGAAAAACACTTTTGTTACATTTGGGTTCTGCAACTACTGTAACCTCAGTAATCATTTTTTTTAAGAGAAAACTTCAATATTGAAGGAATGAATAATCCTTAATTTTTGGTGTCATCACATTAAAACATGTTGGTATTACCATCCTTAACCTTCAATCTTCTTTATTTGTTGGTGTTAGCTTTCATTAGAATATCAAAATGGAGGAGTTTTATTAGATAAGCTTACCAAAATTCTAGTTATAAGAGAACACAGAAGCCACATGACTGATGAACCCCATGCCGAGTCGTTGAAACTTTTCCTGTCTCACTCATGGATGGGTTTCCCTCAATAGAAATCGAGTTTAAGATATTTATAGTACGTTTAGTTGGCGGAATAGATAGGAATTGAATAGAATAGTTATTATGCGAGAATAGAATGAGGTGAGAATAAAATAGAATAGTTATTACTTAATTTGGTATAACAAAGGGAATAGGATAAGAATAATTATTATGACTTATTGTAGTGTTTGGTTGGTAACAATAATTTTGAAATAAGAAAAGAATAGAAAATAAAAAGACAAAAACACCTTTTATTATTTATATGACATTTTATTTTTATTAGATTTTTTAAAAATTAATAATCTAGAATTTAATTAAAATATTAATAATTAATAATTTAAATATTAATATTTTTTTAATTTAAATATTATTATGATTAATTTTATTTATTTATTTTTTAAAAAATATTAATAATTGATAATTTATTTAAAATATCAATAATTGATCATTTCAATATTATGATTATTTATTTATAATTTAATTTATTAGATTTGTCAAAAATTAATTTATNTTAATAATAGATAATTTAAATATTAATATTTTATTTAATTTAAATTTTATTATGATTAATTTTTTATTTTATTTTTTAAATATTAATAATTGGTAATTTATTTAAATATTAATAATTGATGATTTAATTATTAATATTGTTTATCTAATTTAAATGATATTATTTTATTTTATTTTTAATTTATTTTGTTTTTAAATAGGAATAATTTATAATTTTTTTTATTAATAATTGATAATTTAAATATTAATATGTGTATTTAATAATTTTAATATTATATTTTAAAATATTAATATTTTATTGAAAGTTGGAATCAAGTGAGAGAAAGAGGAGAGAGAGAAAAATAATATTTTACACAAATGAAGTTGTAATTTTTTAAACTTGTAGGGGGTATTTTTATCTTTATTAATTTTTGAATTTATTCCTCAACCATGGAATAGCTAATACCATAGGAGAGGGTGGTATTAGCTATTCCTTGGTTTTGAAGGATTTTGAAAAATAGCCATTCCTATGAAATAGCTATTCCTTGGACTATTTTTCAACCAAACAAAGGAATCAAAATTTAGTGTCATTGGTTTGACACTGAAAAAAAGAAAAGAAAAAGGAATCAAAATTCATTGAGAATAAAGGGGGAATGGCCAACCAAACATGCTATTAGGGTGTGTTTGATTCACATGAAAAAATAAAATGAGGATAGAATATTTATTTCATAAAAATAAAATAAGTATTATGTAGTTTAGTTTATGAGAATGAAATAAAGCAACAATTGTTATTATGAACTATTTTAATATTTAGTTGGTAGGAATAATTTTAAAAATAATTAAAGAATAAGTAATAAATAATAAAAATATAATTTATTATAATTTTTAATTTTTAAATTAAAATATTTATAGTTACAACATTAATTTTATTATTTTGTTATTTATTTTTAAAATATCAAAATATAAATAAATTTATAATTAAAATTTTAATTTAATTTTTAAGTTTAAAATATTAATTAAAACTTAAACCTTTTTATTTCAAATTCATTTTAATTTAATGAGAGAAGGAGAGAGATAGTTGGATAGAAAAAAAGAGATTGTAAAAGATGAATAAAATGCATTTTATATAATATGGTAATTCTTTAAATTAACAAAAGATATTTTTATCTATTAATATTTTTGTTCTATTTATGGTCTCTTGAAATAGCCAATACCAACAGGCATTGTTATTAACTAATCCTCTATCTCCCTGAAAGACTATTCCATTCCGCCAATAGAAGTACGACCTCTTTACAGAATCACCAATCGGCCCATAGGCTCATATATTACTCTCTTTGGCCCAATTTTCTCAACAAACGGCGTCGTCTCTTTCACCATTTTATGCAGTATATTCTGAACCCCGAAGCGGAAAGTTATCCCCGTCTCTCACTTACTCTCCACTTTCCAAATTCATTTCGATTTTGAAATTCCAGCGAAGAGGGAGAGACAAAGAGATCTTTTAATCCAACAATGGAAAATCCGAAGGTTCAAGAGGTAACATCAACACATTCCCCTAAGCCTTCGCACGTGTGAATCTTTAATTTGTCTTCTAAATTCAATGCTTTGTTGTTCCTGTCCAGATCCTGGAGAAGCAGGTGCTGACGGTGGCGAAGGCCGTCGAGGAAAAGATCGATGAAGAGATCGCGGCGATGGATCGCCTCGACAGCGACGATCTGGACGCCATCAGAGAACGGAGGTTGCAGCAAATGAAGAAGATGGCGGAGAAGCGGAGCCGTTGGATCGGTCTAGGCCACGGAGAGTACTCAGAGATTCCCGCTGAAAAGGACTTCTTTTCAATTGTTAAAGCTAGTGAGCGCGTTGTTTGCCACTTCTATCGCGAGAATTGGCCCTGCAAGGTACTCGCTTTTGTTTAAATTTCTAATACTGAAAAGTTAACAAGCAAGAATAAAAATTAATTTGTAATTCTTAAAATCCTTATTGCCCTTAAAGTGCTAAAGAATACATTTACTTTGACAAGCTGAAATTGTTGAAACAAAGAAGAAAAGGTAAAAAGCGAAAAGCGATAAGCGAAAAGCAATTAGCCAAAGTTACAATTTTGATTAATCTGGGGTTCTGTTGAACTTTGAAATGTATTTTGAACTTGAATCAAACGACTTATGTTTGGAGTTCAATTGCAGGTGATGGACAAGCATTTGAGTATATTGGCAAAGCAGCATATGGAGACGCGTTTCGTAAAAATCCATGCCGAGAAAAGCCCATTCTTGGCCGAGAGGCTGAAGATTGTTGTTCTTCCTACACTTGCCCTTATCAAAAATGCCAAAGTGGATGATTATGTGGTATGTAATGTTATCTTCGAACATCAAAGTATATACGCGTAACATTTGAATTGAATTATGTTTCTTTTTTTCTGTTGGTAATAGTTCCCTCTGTCTTGATGTGTGTATCTTTTTCAGGTTGGATTTGATGAGCTTGGTGGGACAGACGAGTTTGCCACAGAAGATTTGGAGGAGAGGTTGGGTAAAGCTCAAGTCATCTTTTCTGAAGGTGAATCATCTATACATGCATCAAAGTCTGGTGCACAGACCAAGAGGAGTGTCCGGCAGAGCTCAAATGCAGACTCATCCGATTCAGATTGAACAGCGTGTGAGGATTTGTAAGCTTCTATATATGTTTCAGTGGAAGTGAATAGGATTCATTATCATTCCACCTACTACTACTATAAGCAAATGACAGTCATTTGCTTTACATTACATTAAAATTTTTGATGGAGTTTTGTTGTTATTTTGTCCTATGATCTATGTTTTTACAAAGGAAATATTTTCTTTGTTTTTGGTTTACATCACAACATCCCTTTGGGTGGTAACATGGTGGCATCAAAGCATCAAGCACTTGCTTAAGTTCGTCTCCATAATTAGGATAATACTTTAGGCAGTAAAAGTTTTTGGTAAAACAGTTATTTTGGTTTCTCTATAAACATTTTGTGTTTCTACTCTTTCTTGCGATTGTGACAATGATGAAAAATTGATAGATTGTGTACTGCGTAATTCTGCTTCTACGAACCTTCATGTTCATGTGATGAACTGATGATGTCCTTAGCTCAAAATTTTTTCGAACAAGATCCAGCAATCGACTGGCTTAATGGGGGAATTAAAATTTAATTTTCCAAAATTTTATTCCAGTATTACAGCTTTGTGAAAATATAATAATTTTCCAAATGTAGGAAAATCTTGATTATTAAGGGTACCATGGTGGCTTCACCGTAGCAATATATAGACAGAGGGACAGGAAACAAAAATCTGATTACTAAAATCATGCACGTTGGAATAGATTCACAGACAAAAGATAATATATAACAAGCAACAAACTAAGGGAGCACCATAAAACAATGTCAGTGCCTGGATAGGAAATTAATACAGTACCTGTTTCTAGTATACCTGGTGCTCACCCACCCTAAACCGAAACGACAGACAGTACGCAGACAACAACGACCGACGACTAAAGCATCCTAAAAACAAATTGTATCAATTGGTTTTTATTAGTTTCCAAAACTAGAAATCCTAACAAGTGACAACATTGTCATGACAGAAGCCCAGGTGCCACTGCTGAAGACGCAGCCGAGTGCGAGATGGAGACACTAGAAGCAGTTTTTACTTGTTTCTTTAGCTTATCCTTACAGCGTACAATGCTACTTATACACGGTTCTTCCGCTCTTTGGTTCGGGCCAACACCTTTTTCCCAAACAGATGGCTGTGGAGAAAGGGATAGTGATGTTGGATGAATTGAACAAGAGTATTGTGGAGATCTCCCTGCTTTTAACAAAAGAAAAAGGGTCAAAGAGCTCCTCAATAATTAAAAAGAATTAACATATATACCCATTATTTGAGTTTTAGTCTTCTCAAAACTCAATTGCTCTAAGTGCAAGTATGCATATGAAAATTAAATCAAGAAGTGATGATTGAAAAGGTGACCTTAGAAACATTCAAGGCTGATTGAACAACATAGTTCCCGAAGGGATCCTGAAGAACCTTTAAGAAGTCTGGATCATGGATAATCTCTGTGATAATCCTGGCAGAATGCTCTTCTCCAGCATCTTTCAAACATTTCTCAACCACATTGCTGCCATACTTATTCATGGAAAGAGTAACATAACACCCTCGAAGCTGCTCTATCAGATTTGATGTCACATGGGGTACCTTCATTCCAAGTACATATTGCACGACATAGTTCCTGGAAAATATAAATATAAATAGTACTTAGTATATAAATCTCATTACTGTTGCTATGAAATAAAAATACACAAGTAGATATGATATTAACCATATATATTATATAAATCATCCAAAATGTTGATATTATGACTTATTAATTACACTTCATAGCCGAGACAGAAGGAATACGTTTCTTATTCATATGCTGCGTACTTTAAATAAGAAGAAGATTTAGCAAAACAAACCCGTAAGGATGCTCAGAAAGAACGAAGGCATTTGCAGTAATTTCAGCCAGCAAACGCTCCCTGGCTTCTGCTTTGGCATGTGCCAAGCATTGTTGCAATACACAACAGCCACTTTTGTCAGTTGCAATGTCAAGACAGTGTTCTACAATTTCATACACAAGGCGCTGCCAAAGAAAGATGCTTGTTCAGAAATCTATGCATAAAATCCTTCAGCTAATTAACGCTTAACAGTACCCATGAAAACCTTATTATGATTTAAGACATACATGTCCTGTTTATCTTTTGCTTTCATTAATTGTTTTTATACTAAATAAAAAGTCATGCAAAGACACAGGTTGCTCATGCACCAATTTTTGCTCAGACTCATTTAAATTGTGTAAAAGCTACAAAAAAACAACTTTTACCCCCAAAAATGTTGACTTTGAGAATAACAATGGAATGGTTCTTGACTTGAGAATACGTACAATTGTCACCATAAATACAAACTAAGGGCCGGGCAGTTTGTTGCAGACACTTTGATAATAAATACCTCTCTTGCATGTCCACCATCAATATATTTACATAGTAATATTTCCAAGCTCCACCCCCTTTGCTAACATTGAAGTAAAACCTCATAAGATACTGCCTTTAAAGTTCTCCCA
This sequence comes from Theobroma cacao, assembly GCF_000208745.1. Lineage (NCBI taxonomy): Eukaryota > Viridiplantae > Streptophyta > Magnoliopsida > Malvales > Malvaceae > Theobroma > Theobroma cacao. The sequence continues at coordinate 5,628,923 of NC_030851.1, read as the reverse complement.
TGAGAAGGAAATAAGAGATAAGCTAATATTATAGCAGCAGTTATACTATACAATGCCATAGCGAAGTTCCTTCTTGTATATGATTGAAACAAATCAAAAGGCATTCAAAATATACGATACTATATATTATAAACTGTTCTAGGACGCCCCTCCTACATGGAATATATCAGTACGTAAGATCAGTAAATGGAATTAATTAAGCACACAAGTAAGTATATGTATATATTCACACCAGAACCACGTCCGGGATATATAAAGATGAGGTAATTTTTAGTAGTATTTTACCTTTGTATCTTCATTTGAGAATTTATTCAAGCACTGTTCAATGATATGATGACCATGGAGGTTGATGGTCAAGGTGACAGCAATGGGCTTCAACACTGACAGAAGAATAGATCTTTGTTCTGGAGTGGAGACACGCTCCATGAATTTCTGAACCACCCGAGTGCTGAAATATTCGAATGACAAGTCAGGAAAAACAAATGGAAAAAATTCTATACAATCAAAAACTGACAAACTAATATTATTCTTACTTACCCGTGCACATCAGTGCAAACATGCACGAATCTTTGTTCGCTACTGACGAACACGAGAAGCAGCTCAGTCCTTTGTTCCTGGGTGCCTGCTTCGAAAACTTTCTGAATCAGGTAATTAGCGAACTGGTGAACCATCAAGTCATGCAACTCAAGTTTCACCTCCAATAAAATCATCTCAATCTCCTCACTCGTTATGATTTGAAGATCAAATTTCTTCTGCAGGAAACGGCAACCGTGCTGATCTCTGGCCACCGAACAAATCCGTCCTTTTAATTCCTTCAATGAGGAATAATTCATACGCTGGTGGGGATAAACAACTGGACGATGATTATACATGGAAGAAGACAGCAAAGAGGAAGAGTTTTGAGCCCATGCGTTACCCCGGTATTGACGATCAGGGTTGTTGATCAGTCTACGTGGACATGCGGATGCCAATTCATCCAAAGACTGACTCCTACGTTGTGAGTTGTTGAAGTCATGATTGCCGATAGGAGTACTGGGAAAAGTTGCAGATCGACTGATGGCTCCACCTCCCACCAAATCTTGACCTGCATTCAAACTCGTTGAGTTTGAATGGCCAACAAACCTCTCATGAAACATCCCTATTTGTCCCCTTACAGCAGAATCGATCCTCATTTTATATAAATAAACATTGACATCATGAAGCTGGGAATGGTTATTGCAAGGCACATTCAGATTCAATCGACCAAAAGAATTCTCGAGGCCGCATTCATGGCTTCGTTCGGAAGCTTGTGGAAGGGATTGGGTTGTGGAATATCTTTGTGCAAGGCTAGGGTTTTGAACAAGATCAGGGTTTTGAAAATTTGGGTTAGAAGGAACATGGGAGCCATTGATTCGAAAACGATAGTTTTGGGAGGGAACAAGTAGGTGGTTTTGCAAGGGGGAGTCGGCGATGAACGGCCAGCGAATATCTTCATTGTCTCTTCTCTCCATGGCGGAGGAAACACAAAAGAGAAGAGAGTTGTTTCGCCCGGTAGGGTTTTAAAGTGTATGACCGGTTGGAGCTTGGGAAACAAAAGGGTTTTTATGTAGAGAGTATAGAGAGAAAGAAGAAGGAGTGTTTGTATCAAACAAGGAAACATCTCAATTAATGTTAATTAATCTTTTGACTTCAAATATATATATATTTTTTCTTTTCTACATTAACTCTATATATTCAAACAATTTCGTGCCTTCAATCCTTCAATTTTGCTATTCATGATTAATTAATCATTATTTCACCAAATATCGACAGCTTAAAACTCATTAAGTGGGCAAGATTTTAGGGAGAAAACTGACGCAAATTAATTTTGATATGGTTGCACAAGGATGAACAAGATTCCCAGCAATGGGGCATAAATTATCTGTCTAGGATTTTGAATAACGTAAGGATCAGTTTTAAAACATTATACAATATTAATTAATTAATTAATGTTTTGAAATATTATAGTTTACTATTTTTCTATTTTTTCCTTGTTAGTAGAAGATATATAGAATACATCTATTTATCTATTTATTTCGCAGGCCGATTCCTACGGTGGGACTGACTAATACATATACTGGGTAAAATAAAAAAAAAAATCCTTTAAAACACTTCAAAATGATGTTAAAGATATATTGGTTGCTTTTGTTTTAAAATGATATTTTTGGTCTCTAAATTGTTAATACCCTTAGTTAACCGTTAAAAAAAATTAGACCTAGTATTATATAAATATTTTTTAAGACATAAACACCATTTATATTAATTTTTTAATTTAAATATATTCGCTTTTTTAAAAAAATTGCTCATTGTTCCTTCAAAAACCTTAATAAAAAAAAACTAACAAATTATGATTGATTAGAAGACCTGGAAATTTGAAGTTGTACTTTCCTCAAAAACCATAAACTTCTATCTTGACAAAAGTCTATTGTCATCAAACTCTTTATTTCTTTAGTAGTTTGAGAATTTTTTTTCATTGAAAAAAAATATTAAAAGTAAATCTTTTGTTTAATGATGGATATTTCAAATTTGATGGTGTCGGGCTAAAAGATTAATTTCTTACTCACTATTACTAATTTTGTTGAAAAATTTTTACTTAAAATTTGTTCCTTGAGACTCAAGTTTAGGGTTATATGAAAAGGTTTTGACTTGATTACTATATAAAAAAAGTTTTTAAATTTTTTCATCTTTGTCAAAATATTAAATTTTATTAAGTATCAAAGTGAGACAAACTACTGCATTCAGAAATCATAATTTAGAATTTTCTTAAGTTTTAAGTTTTTTCTTTTCTTTGTCACATATTGAATTTTATTAAATTTTGAAAAGTAACATGAGCAGTTTTTTTTAAGAGACTATAAATTTTTTTAATGTTGACTAACAGTAACCAAAAATATCATTTGAAACAAAAATAATCGAAGTGTCATTTTGAAATGTTTTGAAAAAACTTTTTAAATTTTACTCAATATATCCTGTTGTGAAATCTTGCCGTTGCCACAACACTAATGAGAAGTCATTGAACCCAAATGAAGATGGGCTTGTTAGCATTGCAGCCTATAGACAAAACTTTGGGCTAGAAGGGCATGTAGTGCGAACAACAAGCAGTCCGACTCAACTTTTTTCCCTCAATGGCACAATTGAAAGCCCTTGACGGCACGTGTTTCGGTGTTAATGAATATCATCGATGCATCTCCACAACACATGTTTTGGTGTTAGTCAATAGAGGAGATCATTATGAGTAGAGGTTTGAGGCAAGGTGATTCGTTGTTGTCACTACTCCTCTTTATTATGATCAGCAAGGTGTTGCACTTGTTACTAGTGAGAGGAAATGGGTATTTTAGAGTATTAAGGTAGCACAAAGAGGGTAGACATTATCTCATCTTCAAGTTATAGACAACACCATCATTTTTTTACGGCGCATGTAAGATTTTGTTAGCATTTGAGATGATATCAGGATTTAAGATAAATTTTGAGAAGACATACTTATTCTTTTTGAAAAAACGTAGCATGGAGACCAAGTATTGAATTGCAAAGTAGGCAAACTCCCTTTTAGTGATTCTTGGCTCAAGTCTGAGAAAAGCCAGCACATAAAAACTGGTGACCAAAATGTTCAAAGAAAGATTAGCAAAGTGGCAACCTTTTGTCTTTTGTTAGAAGGGTAACGCTAATAAACTCTACACTTTCTTCTTTTCCCTTATTATATGTCCATTTTTAAAGCTCTTACAAGTGTGTAAAAGAAGTTGGATATGTTTAGAAGGAACTTTCGATTAGAATAAAAGAAAAATGACAAAAAGTAAGATGGGAGTGTTAGCAAAATAATTAAGCAAATGAAAACAAAAACTAGTTTAAGGCGTGATAAATGATAATTTATGTCCCTTTGAAATATGAAATTCGGTACAAAAGGATTGTAACGGTTATCCTAAGATTCAATAGACTTTTCTTTATTAGTTTACACAAACTATTAAGATACTATCAGCCAGCGTAGCCAATTGTCTGGCTGTATCACATGCAATTTCATCAATGAAATTTTGACTAAACAAAAAAGATTTCTAGCTAGCGGTGGTGTCGATGTTTCATGATAATGAAAAAGCAAGCAGTAAGCTTGGAAAACAACATAGTGGTAGCCTGCCAGCCTTAAGGGAATGAAAGTTCACGGCGGTGGTGTGATGACCGATTATCTCAACTTCAATAAGAAAGTAGAAAGTGAGATTGCTGGAAGAAAGAAATATTTTAATTCGAATAAAGTCAAGAATGCAATATACATTTTAGATGGAACTGCTCAAGACAGCCATCAGAGCTCCATCTGAAAAAAGGAAGCCAAGAATTCTATTCATGGCTGCTGCATGTATTTTCTAAGGACTCGTTTTATATATATATTTTCTCGAAAAGTATTTTCTAAGGACTCGTTACCTTCATTACATTGACCAATCCATTTAACGTATGATATATGCTCTCCATTTTGGGATGGGATGGCGACCCTGCAAGAAACTCATGTACGACCCCATCAATGCTGATCCAGCTGTGCCCTGGCTGCTTCTTTACCCCCTTCTCCCTCATTAACCATCTCAGCACTGAAACATCATTCCATCGATGATCAACTGCTAATGTATTTGCCAACATCACATAGCCCCCCGAATTCTGAGGGTCAACTTCAACAAGCTTTTTGTACACCTTTTGGGCCAAGTCTGCTCTAGAGTGGAGCACACAACCTCCAAGCAAAGCCCCCCAGACAAAGTTATTAGGCTCATAAGGCATGGAATCAACAACCGTGAGAGCTGCTTCAACAAGGCCAACTCTGGCAAGAATATCGATATAACAAGCATAATGTTCCAATCTAGGATGAACAGAAAACCGTGAGTTCATTTCTAGAAATATTTGTCTTCCTTCCTCTGACAAACCGCAGTGACTACATGCACATAGAAGGCCAAGGAATGTTCCAGCATTGGGATGCAAACCAAGCTCATGCACTTTGGATAAAAGACTAACAGCTTCCTCACCTTCACCATTCATTGCAAGACCCATGATCATGGCATTGAACGAGACAACATCCTTAGAGATCATCTGATCAAAAACCCGTTTTGCCATCTCCAGATCCCCACATTTAGAATACATGTCTATTAACGCAGTGGCTAGAAATGTGTTGGTTTCTAAAACCCCTTTGCGTCCGTTATATTCCAGGTACTGATGAACCCACTTTCCAAGATCTAAATCACCCATTTGAGCACAAGCTGAAAGCACGCTAACCATTGTAACATGGTTAGGTCTACAATTAGAATCCTCCATCATTAAATGGAAGAGACTCAGAGCTTCCATGGGGCAACCATTTTGAACATATGCCCCAATCATAGCATTCCAGGGGATAACACTCATTTTTCCAATAGCATATATCTCATTAAATCTTTCCCTACTTTTCTCAACATTTTCCAACCTACCATATAAGTAAATGAGAGCTATATTAACTGAATCACGATTTGGTATTTTATTATCAGAGTTGTGAATGATTTCTGAGAGTATCGTTACCCATTTCTCAATATCAAAGATCTCAGCACTAGAACATGCTGATAAAACACTAACCATGGTATCATTTTCAGGCCGCAAATTCTTCTCAATCATTGAACAAAAAAGACGCAAAACTTCCTCATTCCGACCGGATCGTGCGTAACCTGCAATTAAGTTAGTCCAAGGAGTAACTGATCCTTTCTCCGGCATTTCATCAAACAACTTGTGTGCAGAAGCCACATCTTTAAACCCTTGGGCATAAACTGAAAGAAGACCATTACAGACAGTAGGATCACAAAGGTAACCCAGTTTTATGATGTAGGTATGAATTTGATTTACATATTGGGCATCATTGGATAGAAAACATGCCTTTAGAAGGAAAGAAAAGGTGAGATCATTAGGAGAAAGAGAGCGTTGTATTAAGTTGTTGAAGAATGAACATGCAAGGAAGAAGAGACCATTTTCAGCTAAGACTCTGATAATGGCATTGAAAGGGAAGATATTGGGATTGTGAAGTTGGTTAAATACACGAAGAGCGAATGAAGATGGGTAGTGTCCAATGAGACGAGTTGCTACCAGGTTGTCTTGATGGGCATTGAGCCTAAAGATACGGGCATGGATTTGGCGGAGATGAGAATGTAAAATACGACCTTGCAATAAAAGGGATAGATTGTGGAAGTTAGAGGATGATGAAGTGGAAGACAGCGAATGAAGAAACTCAACAGCAAAGATGGATGAAGGGCTAAGAGTGAAGTATCTGAAGGCGGCCGAAAATTGTTGGCATGATCGGAGCATAGCTGAAGACACTAGAGATTGACGACGGAAATTCCATCTTGAAAACATTCATATACGAGAAAATTCGGTAGACGAGCAAAGGGTACGCCGATAATTGTACCGTCGGCAGCCCAAGATTGCGCGCGAAAATCTTCCTGCTTCTGAGTACTAACATGTTGTCAGGTTTGAAAGTCATTCTCAACTCATAATATTGTTCAGTCGTACTTCAAACTATTACCCAGAGTCGCATGGCGGGATAGACGCGAATACTGCATTTTCTGACCTTATATTCCTTCACAAAATTACAACTATTTCTATACCACCATTAGCTGTAGATTTAAACTACTATATTTAAACCCCTAGACTATGGCAGTGGCAGCCATCTCCTTCAAGATGGTTCAAGCAATCTCTCTACTTGCAGCAAGATAAAGTGAGATACCAAGAACTTTTGCATAATAACACGAACAAGATAGAATTTAAAAAAAAAAAAAAATAACACCACCACCGAAATGCACTCAACATGAACAAAAACAAAGTATCCTTTTATACATCAAAGAACTCTCCATCTGTAAGAGAGTATAGGGCCTAATCTTGTTCACTTCCTGCCTCTTCCTGAAAACGAAGTTAGTTGCCTGCCAATTTACACTTCTATATACAGATGGAAGCCCTCGCAAAGGAGCAACACTAAACAACCTGCTCATCACCACAGCCATTATTTCCGGGACTGCTTGTCAAGGATAGAAGTTCCATCAGCTCCATCCGATATTCGAGGCCTCTAAGATAATGCCCCAACAGCAGACACCTTCAGGGAAAAAATGACTATATCAGAACTTGCTATATTAGCCATATTTAAATAATCATATCATAGGATGCAGACATGTAAATCCCATTGTATGTTTGGAAAGTGACTAAAGCTTATTCGGAGTTAAAACATGCAGAACATCTCTCAGATCTCCATATCCACATGTGATCAATTTCATTCTTCCAAAGCCTATAGATCAAATACAATATTAAATTCAAATTTAAACAGGATCCAACTATATATAATGAGCAATAAACGCAGAACAACCCAGATTTCCTGTTAAAAAATGGATTCTTGGACACCAGAAACCAGATTTTATTTTAAATATTAAAGCATAAAAAAAATTATACACAAAACTCTTGGGTAGTCCCGCATTAATGAAATAAATGAGAGAGAGGGAGAGGGGAGTTAATCTAACCAGAAGAGAAGACGAGCAAGGTAGTCCCGCGTTAATGAAATAAAGGGCTGGAACTGCAATGAAGTATTCTCAACAAGTTCAGCACAATCTTCACTCCCAATATTTACCGTTCCAGGTGATGTGTCCTCTGAAAAAGGAGGAACCTTGGAATGCATCCTTGGAGAAAGGGTGGCAAGGAGACCATGGACTACAGAGTGGATTGTTTCTTTCAATTCAGGGGATGTTGGTTCAGAAAGCTCAGCTACCTGAAATTCATGTTGCAATTTTATTAGCCATGAGACAGTGTAGGATTTGACTGAAGTTCACTGCTAAAGAAAAAAAATAAATGATCCATGGAAGAGTATTTATACGAGAAAAGCCCAGAAATATCCATTTAAGTAAAATTGCTATGTGCTAGCAATTTGCAGTAAGCAGAGGTATTACTTTAAACCAAAAGCTGTACCTCATCCCTAAACAAGTGAAAAGGCAAAAAATGATCTTCTTTTATCATTTCAATCTTCCCTTCAAATTAATGGAGAAAAGCAAAGAACTTAAATTGTGTGATCATAAGAAGATGTTGCATTCATAGCATCGTGTTAATGGCATATTAATAGTCAATTTGCTTTAGAAAATTTTTGAGATCAAGGGAAACCTTTTCTGGTTGAAGTGATCTTAAGTAGTCAAGTAAATCATTCTTTTCTTCCCCAACAAACTGTTGCATCTGCAAAGCAGCATTTTTCCTCTTGACTTCATGAAGTTCCTTCAATAGAGAAAAAAAGGGAAATATGAGCATGTCTCTAACCAAATTGCATATAAGGAATTGCCAAAATTGAAAAGCAAAAATATACCTCAAGTACAGATAAATAAAAAGGAAAATGAGATGTTCACCAATTTGAGAAGGTTCATTCTTTTGATATAGAATGATGCAACCCTTAATACATGATCCTTAGCAACCATGGAACATTCCTCTCATGGAAAGTAGATTTTGCAAAGCCAAAAATTTTCATAGCAGGCCAATTCTTTTATGAAGATTAACACTCAAAATATACAACTATGATAGTGATGTTGGAGGAAAGACAAATTTTTAATTTCCTTAAGAGTTTAGTTTTCGGTTCCCTCAAATGTTTTCCATCGATTGATGTATTCAAGTTGATCAGATGCATGTGTAACAAGATAACTATAACTATTTCAAGATAGTTCCTGTGCCTCGAAAGTATCTAAATTCTCTCATAATGCTTTTGATATCAACAACTCAGAATGTATGGCATTGCAAGTTGGCTTAATAGGCTTTCAAAGGAGAATGTTACCTATGTATTGTAACATGGATATCAAGTCAGCCAAAAAAAAAAAACTAAAAAGGATGAGAGAGAGAGAGACAGAGAGAGAAAGGTCCACATTTGGGCATGAGACAACAGCATCTTTTAGGCCTTTCTAGCATCTTTGGAATGCTTCATCATGATGCAAACTATAATGTGTTTATTATTATCAAACTCACACATAAAACCTAAAGGTACTGTTTTCTCCAGTCATTGTTTCAAAATAAACAATTTATGGATTCAAAGAAATAAATAGAAGGACCAGAAAAGGCTCCACAAAATGCTATACATACCTTTTTCATTGAAGTTAGACGAGACTGCAAATGAAGAATGTATTTTTGAGTTTCAAGGGACATTCCACCCAGGCCTTGAAATTCAATATCTTCGAATTGGTCTTCAGTGGTTTTTTCAAATTCAGATGACAAATCATTTTTCCCTGAAGATTCATTTATTTTTGTACTGTCTAACAACATCCCTTGTAAATCAAAGGTCGAGTTTTCTGAAGTTTGATTTTCCAAATCTCCTTCACAACCAAGGTTTCGCTCAAGGCAAAGCCTATATTCAGCATTCCTCAATGTATAACTGCAATTCAACAAGAACTATTATTCATAATACCCCTCATATTCTGACCTCCATCTATTGGAGGTAAATGCTACCCTGCATGTCCCATGGCATAACAAACATTTAAACTTATGATCTTAGCATTAATATTAAAAACAAATGTTGTTAGGATTCACATGTGAAAGTGATTGTCCCACATAAAAAAGAAATAGGATGTAAATGTGAAATATATAAATGGAGGATATGAACCCATTAGCTTTGGCTTTTGAGTTCAAGTGGCGTCAACAGACATATATTAAGCTATTTTTAGCATCCGTTCAAAATTTGGCTCTTCTCCCCAACAAATGTTAGTATGACATCAACCCTTTTTTCAAACAAGAGGGATAAATAGCAAAGATATGTCCAACAAGCATTGAAACTATCACAAGCAGCATTAAAGCCCCTAGGCTAGGGGCATTAATGCTTGTTGTGATAGTTTCAATGCTTGTTGGCCCTAGCTAAGGTTTCACCTGCTTGGCAACCAACCAGAGTATAGAAACATTTATTACAATGGTGCATATCATGTAGAATATGAACATACCCGGTCATCATAGAAGAAACCAACAACTTGGAGAGAGGTTCCCACAATGCCTCGATAAAGACTTGAAATCTATCAGATGGAAGTAAACCCAACATGCCTGAAATAGTCCTTTTCATGGCATCCACAGTTGTGGGAGGGACATCTTTTTGGATAAGGCTCACATCGAATGGTTCTATCTCCTGTATCAGATTGGTGAGGACTGATTTCTGAAAGAAAATACTAAAAGTCAATCTCTAAATCATTACCAGAAAATCACTTTGAAAATAGTACATGTATGCATTAATTTGTAAACTAGAATCATTGCCTATCCCTGTTAATTCTTGTAATTATCAGGACTTATTACAAATGAACAAAAGCTGAAATATATTGGTAATTTTATAAATTTCCTGAAGCACAAGGGCAAGGAAAACAAACGGGAACCTTCTCATATGAAAAGAAAACAAGAGAGTCATCATCCCAACGTATCCTCCAAGTCCCATTGACTTCTTAACCCATCCCTTTCTTAAATGTGGTTCACATGGATAAACCACCACACATATTTTAAGTGGATACGTTAAAGTTAAAGGGATGTACATGTTCCCCAAAGTATTCATTAGCCAGGTTCGATGATCTCATTATGTGTAGAAAAATTGGAACCAAATCCAATACACATGAAAATGATTGTAGACTTTAGGAAAGAAATTGCCTTCCAGACTGTAGTCCATAATAGTACTTTTATTCATTTCAGACCACATTTTCAAGAGTAATGAGAATGTAATTAGCAAAACATATGTTACATCAGCTATAACTATAGAGTTCATTGCTAACCATAACCTCAGCATCTACTATACAGAGTAAAGAAAAGAAAAGGCAGAAGTTAGATAATAGTAATTTATGAAAACAGCAGAAGTGTGATATTACATCAGTTTCAGTTCTGTAGATAACACTGTTTTCCTCATTCCTATATGAAAAAAACATAAAAATTCGATACCACAATTTTGCACAATTTCCCCTATTTTCTCAACAAACCAATAAAATGATAAATCTTAAATAATCCTAAAACAATTCAATCAATCTAAACGTAAAAATTTCTCGTCCACGAGATGAAATTCAAAACCCCAATTTCCTATTCTAACAAGTTCAGCGTAGCGTTATCAGCTAAGCCAAGAAGAAATACTTAAACTAAAATCAGCAATTCCAAACTAAATTCAGCAATTTGCCAATTTCTCACTACTTCGAATGCAAACAAAGAAAATTTGAAAAGATAAGAAACTTTCCAAAATTAAAAATGATTGGACAAAGCTGACCTTAGAGGGAGTAGGATTAGAACCGAAGGCATCATGGAAAGGAGAGCCATCGAAATTACCGGAAGAGAAAGCAAGGAGAGGGGTTTTGGGGAATTTTCTAGGGTTCGAAGAGGGGAGACAGCGAAGAGCAGGGAAGGAGAGAAAGGGCTTTGAAATTGAATGCGATTGGTAAGAGAGGGAACGAGGAGGGAGATGAGAGGAAAGGAAAGAGGAAAGAGGGGTGGCCATATAGCTGAAATTTTGCCACCACTACTCTCGGCCCTCTTCCTCTCTTCTCTCTCCGCCAATTAAGTTTTTCGTTTCCTTCGAGCAGTAACCGCAGCCACAATTGTTTGGTGGAAGGAAACAAAAAGGAAAAGTCGAAGGGTTTCGGACGGGGACGTTAGAGGTAACGTAACACCGTCAAACCGTCAACGGAGTCAGTTACGTTACCCAGCTGGCGTGGCTTATTTCTCTCGTTTCCTTTTTTTTTTATTACAAATAAAACCATTTTCTTTTTTTTTTAACACAAATTAAAAGTAGTAGTGTATGTAATTCTTTTCCTCACCAAAAGTCAAGGGTATAGACATAAAATTACAATTTGATAAGATATTATTTAATTATTTTTAACAATAGCAAAGTTTCAAATATATTTACTTTCTGCTGTAATTTTTGTCCAAGAAAAAAGTGTTCCGCTGAATCATGTTTCCACTATAGCAGAATTCTAGGCTTTGTATCTATGAAATGAAGAATAAGCCAGACAAGTATAACATTTTTCACATGCAAATATCCGTATGCCAAACTTTATCTCCATCATTCTTAAAGGAAGAGCCATGCCAGCATTGCCAAATGTACTGCATGCACTAAATGCATATTCACCAATATAGATGATATTAAATCATAGTAGAAAATTGTCTAGATAGATATAATTTAGTTTTACCTTCTTCTTTTTTATCCCTTTCTTATTAAGTCCCAACTTCTGCAACTCAACCATCACAAATTAAGGGCTAGTCCCCTTTTACTGGAATCTTCAAGGTTAGTTTCCATCTACTCTAATCTAACAAAAAAAAAAAAGAATAGAGACAGACATAATTGCATTTACACTTGATCTTCATAAAGTTCAAGCAAAGACATGATAGCTAAGAAAGTGGCATGCCCCACCCCATCAAATACACGTTTATATTGAGCTCTTCCGCCATTACCCATAACAACCAGTCACTTCTAGAACAAACCATTCGGTGAGTATCTGCATGACCATTGAAGCTTTCTTGTGGAGCCGGAGGGTGATTAACTAGGATTTAGAACTTTGAACTTTCTTCTGCAATGATTTCTCATGAGTGGCTAGAAGTGTAACATGTGCCCCCATTTGGATGGCAAGCGTCCCCTGTTGCGCAATAAACCAAGAGGAAAGTATTTGGCAATATGGATCCCACTCCAGAGCGTTAAAAGGATCAGGTAATCAAAACCAGAGAATTGGGAATGACCTCTGCAATAGCAAAATTGTTAATCCGATTACAACAAGATTTTGCACTGGTTGCATAGTTTAAGGATAGGCTGTTTTTACATAGACCAAGGATGTTTCAAGCGGAGTAAAAAGGAATGCTAGTTTTGTTCAACCTTGGTTGGATCCTTTCAGGATAGGCTGCCAAAAGGGAAGGCTTTGGTCCCCAGTGTTAGCATACTTCGGAGTTGGGACAGACAATGGGCTGTTTTCTTTATGTTTCTGGTCTGCTCTGGCCTGAAGCCACACCCGGCAAGCTTACTTAATGCGTCTCTAAAGCAACCCCTTACACGGGAAACAGGTCATCAGCCACTAGTTATTGAATCTCATTAACTATCAATCAGATTTGGAGCAGTAGGCCCTGAAATTTGTTGCCAGGCATATCGATTACTTAAATTGGGTAAGATCTTTTCTTTGTAGATGTGATATTTAACTGGTGAAGCATGTTAATGGGGACCAATACTCTTAATGGATTGATTACCTGAGAACCAAGGATTGTTTTTTTTTGTTTTCTAATGCCTAAAAACTTAAGCTGATCGAATGGATATGCATTAGTTACTTGCTTCTTTTGGGAAGCAACTGCATAATTTACTTGTCGGAAAGAAATTTATTCAACTCCAATGATTTGTTTTTCTTCTCTTACTTGCCACCGTTGGAATTTACTTGCTTTGTTTTTCCGATTCAGTGAATTTACATCAACATCATTCCATAACGGGGGTGGTTGGAGACAACCCAGATAATTCACTGGGAAAAGCCATACAAAGTGAATTATCAAAAAAGTGTTTATGTCGGAAGTGTCTGCATCAGTAATTACTGGAGCCACTTTCAGTCATTCCCAAACCAAACTTTTTAAGAAGATGGAAGTGATGAACATCGCAAACTTTTTTCATCTTGACTTCCAAAATGCCGTCTTACAAGGGGTAATGCTGTAATGCTCTTTATCTCAAATTCTCCCTTGCCCATTTGACTAACGTGGTTCACGTCATTTCCTTATCTCTGTCTCTCTCTCCTGCTGTGGAAAACAAATGACAAACTGCTGTCGTTTTCCTCCTCTAAGTGATCATTGAAATCATTTTGTACTTGGAAGATAAACAATTGTCTGGAAAATTTTTGAATTCCAACCAAAACTACATATATCTAAGTCTGTTGCTAGTTAATTATTTATCCTGCTGAAAAGCTTCTCCTCCCTACATTTTGGGGTACAAAATTCATTTACTCCATTCAATTTGCTTGCCTAGACTACTTTGGTTTCCCCTTCTTCTCAGTTTTGTTAATTAATAACATGGTCCTGTACCTTTCGCAAAGAAAACAAACGTTGAAAACAAAAGACAAGGACAAAGGATATTAAAGCAGGGCAAGTTCACCATGTTTCAAAGGAAGCCTTATCTGCTCCATTACATGAAAGATGCAATTCAGTGGACAGACATCAGCTTCAGCTCACATCCTTTGAATCAAAATACAAAACCCGACCCTGAAACATCCTAATCAACTTACACTTTTACCCTTTACCAAAAGCTACTCCGAAAAGGAAAAGAAAAAAAAGAAAGGAAACCCTCAAGTAAATTAAAAAATAAAAACGAAGAGCATCTACAAATATAAACCATTCTCATTGACTTAATCTGGTCGGTGCCTAAATATATCAGTAAATCACCTTCTCCTTTCCGGGGTCCAATGTGGCAAAGCTGGGCTAAAATGCGCCGATACCACCCTAGAATCGAGCAACTCCATGATTGGAGTGAAGTTAACACACCTTGGAACCTTATACTGATTGATGGAAGCCCCTCTTGATATGGCGTAATCCATTAACTCCTCAAATGTGCCACTTTTTACCACTCGGATTTCCAGTGGGCCTATTGAGTTATCCGCAACTCGGCCTTGTCGGTACACTGAGTTGAGCGACTCCTCCATTGCTAAACAACATTGTTTCAGGACCTCATCACTAGGCGAGTTAGCCAAGTCTTTCACTAGCAACTCCCAGTATATCACGTAGTGACCAGGAATCGTTTTCGTGTCTGCATAACTCGTGTATTCGACGACACTGGTGTTGAACTCACGCAACAATTGAGAAGCGTTTTCAACAGCTTTTTGTAACTCAGCCTCGTCGGTTTTGTCCGCGTCAATGCTGAGCAACACGTTCTTCCTCCTTACGAAATGGAATTGCGGGGCTGAGTTGTGAAATCCAGTAACTCGGAGAATGTCACCGACTCGGTATCTGCATAAACCTGCATAGGTTGTGATTACAAGCTCGTATTCTTTCCCGACTTCCACATCAACAAGGTCGACGAGTTTAGGAGGCGAGTCACGAGTGAACCCAGCTGAATTAGGCTCGTGGGGTAAGAACTCGAAGTAGGCCATGTTTGGCATGATGGTATAGGAAACTTCTGATGGTTTGCACATGGGGTTAAGGTTTAAGCCAAAATAGCATTCGGATGAAGCGTACATGGTGCATGCTAAAGGTACTCCACCGCTGTAATAATCCAGGGTCGGAATATACTGTGCCATAGCTCCAGTTACTATAACGTCAAGGTATTTTGTGTTGGGCCAAATTCTTGTAATGATTCCCTCCCAGCTGTCCTTTGAACATTCTTGGCGAACAAACTCAGCAAGCTCAGGGTTGGGTTTCAGGATCTTAGCCATGCATTCCCTTAGTGAAGGGTCGGTGATTTTTGGACTCAAGGAACCTGTTTCGATATCCTGGGTGAGTTGTTGCCAATTCAGTTGAAGGAACCTGATTGCGCGGAGTAGGCCGGAGGCAAACACTGCGCCAACGCGGAGAACTTGTTGGCGTTCCTGGAGCCCGCAGAGCATCTGGGTATACATGCTCTGGAAGGAGTCGGCGCAGAGGATGGCTTCGTTGGGGCTGGTGTAAACGTTGTAAGGGTCATATGGTCGTGTCTTGAAATGTTCACTCTTGTAGTAGCTGGTAAGCACAGGACGAGCCAAGAGACCACCCGGGGTCCTTGTTTCTGATTTCACAAACAAGAAGTAAAGTCCCTTGCCTTTGTCCAAACCCGGCACATAACTGTTACATAGAAAGCGCGTTCCATTAATTAAAAGGAAGAAAGAAAACACAAACTAATTACTAATGTCTATAGCCTATCATTTTTAAAATACTTACAGATTCATTACTGGCATGAGCAAACTGTAGAGCAACTGACGGCGATCTAGCTCTTCTTTAATTGTTGGCATGAGTTTCCTCTCACCAGCTGAAGTTCCGGAGCTGCACAATTTTCCAGGAAATTCAAACATCAGCATCAAATTATTTAGTATATCCCATTTTTCTTTTTTCTTTAAAGACTACAAGTGATCGCAGTTTATATATACGAACCTGGTGAGAAATTCTGAGATGGGGTGGGCAGATAAAATAGGAGAGCGGTCACCATTAGCAATACGCTGGATTTCAGGCTGAAGATCCTCGTAAGTAATCACTGGAAGTTTGGACTTGAAAGTGTCTCGGTCGGTTGCACCATTGAGCTTGAACCTTCTGAGGTACTCAGTTTGGGAGTTTCGGCTTAAGATTTCTGCCAAAACTCTTTCTTGAACAGGATCGGCACTTCTAGTCATTTCCTCGACGAATTGCAAAGCTTTTGCATCTTTCTCGCATGCTGGTGGACCCAGTGGAGATGAGAGAGCGGAATCGACAGCCATTTCAAGAGGGAGATTTTATTAAATTTGTTAAGAGGGAAAAAAATTAAAGCGTTGGATTTTAGAGAGAAAAAAGAAGAGTAATTTAAGAGAGTGAAAGAGGGAGTCTGTTATAGGGAGGGAGAGGAAGGGCTGTGAACTGCGAATCTGTGATGAGGTTGGGAAGGTCGAAGGGGCTTTATATAGGGAAGGCCAGGACTTGGAAGCGAAGTGCCACGTTAACTGCGATGTCAATATGGGACCTACAAGGGGCGGGAGCTAGGAAGGAGGCTGACGGACTTATACGGAGAAGTTGTGGAAATTGGAGAAAATAAAAACAATAGGAAAAGGGTATATACACATTTTCTTTATTGAAAATTAAAAAGAAAAAAAAATAAAAGAGTTAGGGAGGGGAATAAAAATGAGAGCAAAAAGGTCCAGGAAGATTTTATTTCTTTGTCTACTGAAATGTAGTGCTGGGAGGAGACAAGGTGGGGGCCACAACACGTAGACATGGCACGAAATGAGGCAGGCATGTGGGGTTAGGTGACCGCCATGTCAGCGGAGCACAGGGGTGAAAATGAAGGCTACGCGTCATACAACCACGCGGCTGCTTTCGAGTGAAATTGTTGGCCCTTGATAACGATGGGCTGCCGGCACGTGAGACAGGTGCCTATGCTTATTGCACCATTTTTTTTTTTTGTTGCCGATAGCCCAAATACTGGAAAAGCCCTTTTGTCTATGACTACTGCCCACTGCCCACTGCCATTAAAGCCAAATTCAGTTCTGGAAAAATAACCGGCCAAAAATTATTTTCTGAAAAGACTATCGCACAAAAAGGTTTTTGACAAGCTTACATCACCACTCTCTTTCTCCTTTTCTTCTGCATTAATAAATCATAAGAGTAAGTTGTTTTGTTCAAATTTATTATTTCTCTCCTTTTACCCTTTTTTAAAAGTGCATTATTTTGTCTCTGTTGCTTAAAGGAAAAGGACGCCTTTCATTAAATACTAATGCGAGCAGCAATTTGGGCTTATTATTATATTAATTGAACGTCCATACATAATAATAGTATATATATATACTTAAAGCGGACAAAAGGGAAACAACTTTATTTGAAGTTCCCGTGTCATACCAAAACAAATGGAGTGGCAATCACGTGTGGTTCATTTCCTCTATAGTTTCCTAAGCTTTTTTTCATTTAATTCTCTTCATCTTCCACATCTCCTCCTCCTCGCTTAGGTGTACAAGAACATACGTATAAAAGTTGGGGACATGCATTAAAGACGGTTCATAAAGTTACATTAATGTGTAGTGCAAGGACGAAGAAGTGTAGCATTTGGAAACGTTTCCGGTACAGTTAACCTAAATTTAACTAGTTCTTTTCATTCTTCGACATTGCATCATTATGTGAAAGAAAATACTAGAAGTAATTTTTAGCATTTTCTAGCTTAAGAGGACAGGAAATAGGCGAAAAGCCTAAAACCGACATCGCTGTATGGAACATCCTGACAGTTCCTGCTTCTACGTTGCATGGAAACGGAAACAAACCATCCAGGTGATGTGGAATGTTGTCTTGATATTACAATTTTCTTGCATATGAGAAATTAGTATAATTTTTTTTTTCCAATAAATACATCGAAAGTTTCAATGAAAGTACTAAGACTAAGTTGTAATAACAAAAGGGTACTACTAGAAAGGTTCCGTTCTTTTATGAATGTGTCATAAACACCATAAAATATTTGAAGTATCGGCTATTAAAAATAGTAAGCACGTCTGCTTTTGGTCAGGAAGACTATTCGTAACCGTCAGAATCTTAAATATAATAACATGGCTTAACCGACATTACATTATCCTTATTCTTCTGTTGAAAAATAACTAAAGAAATGGATGCTTGTATTAAGGTCACCATACATGATTAATTTTCTTTTTATTTCCCCTTGCAATGCATTATTTTTTTAAATTTGTAGTTGTAATTGTTTTCAATGGGGATGACTTATTCGTGACGAATTGATAAAAGCCAACGAATAACACGACGACACGAAATTGTGGAACATTGTCCCGTAATAAGTATACAAATACTATTAAAATATGTAGAGAAAAAATGGAAAGTTGCCGAGATAATCTCAAACTTTGTCACCTAAATATAACTAATTATTGTAGACTTTGTAGCACATAACTGCAACACAAAACCAAAGTGATAGCGTGTACCGATGGCAAACGCCAGGGTTTTCTTGCTGGTTTTGAAGAGTCTGTTTGGTGTGTGTCAAAATTTGGGGGCACTTTAAAGGGAAGAAAAAAAATTAATCTAATTATAAATGAAATTCAACCCTTCAACAGTCAAGTTGGAGATGGAGATGACTTTTGATTAGGCAGGGAGAATAGCAAAGCATTGGGAGTCTTTTGCTTTGTTTTCGTGGTTAGGTTTTTATGGAAAAATTAGCTTTGGTGAAAATGACTTGTTCGCAGCTGTCCAAAAGAAAGGAGTAAGGGGACATGTATGAGGGCTTTTTTCCTTTCATTTGTTGAACTTTTTATGGCTCGGGACCACCCATTAACCAACATATCTTCGTCATATCAGGTTATGTTAAGTATACATCTTAATTTGATTGTGTGTAGATCAAGAGTGAACTAGTGCAATAGATATTTTGGTATAAATCAAACCAATGCTATGTTTCAATTATTAAAGTAATCATTCGAATATGTGAAAAACATGCATAACATTATAAATTATAAATATTTTTTTACCCGAAAGTTATAAATTTTAATTCGTGTAAGTAATTAAAATGTAAAAAAGAAAAAGAATTATTTCAATGATTTAATTTACCAATTATCATATATAAATTAAGGTAAACATATCTGATTTTTAATAACCGAAAATAATCATTCCTAATGAATTTTTCCATTTCCCGAAGCAAGCAATAAGGAAGAGACAAAAGAATAAAAAAGAAAATTGGGAGCTCTGCCGCTTATGTCCAACGAGAAGTTAATGTTGTTCTATACAAGTTGCGAAAAAAAAGGACCGTACAATAAGTACAACTCACCCGTGTGCTGGTCAATAATTAGTAACGCACCTTCGGAGGTGAGCAACACTGACTTGACTAGCTACGAAAGCTTGCATTTGCATGTGAACCTCATCGTCTCGGCAATAAATCTTGTGGACAAAGCTACAAGCTATCCCCTATGGTGGACAAGTTTGTGTTCCACCCAATTCTACGCATTTATTTTAGATTCCAGGGAGGTGGAATATAAATATGTAACAATTTGACAATTAAATATGTTACATAATAATGCATTGCAATATGTTATGTTAAAAAATTTAGTTAATATATCTGTCTTAACATGAAATCAGAGTTTACTTGATCATATATTTTATTAATTAAATTTTATTGAATAATTACTCTTATATAGATTTTTTTTTGTTGTACAAATTAATGTAGAATACAAACTGCTTTTAAAAGGGTGTTCTTCTAAAACTTATTATGTTGTTTGTTGGTTATAATATGTTGATTCATGAACAACTGAGGTAATGACTGACTGTCTCTTTCGATTTAACAAAAGGGACAAAAATACATGGAGAAGAATGTTTTAAACTAAAAGGTACCTCCCACAATTGTCCTTCCTTTTTCTATAATTTTTGCGGTTGGATTGCGTTATGGGACACGTTAAAACAACCGGGGAGTCGGTCGCCTTAATTTCCAGTCAAAAGGGCCGCATTATAATCGCAGCCACCAAACCAAAATTCCAACCGACCTTTAAGTCTAATACAAAAAATATGCACATGATTTTATCAAATCTTTTCTCATGTTAGATTATTTAGTTTCTTCCTTGGACCTCCGACAACCAAACACATAATGAAAAACGGAAAATCCTGAAAGCTCAACCGTCATGGGCAATTTACAAAACAGTCAAAGTTCTGCCTACTTAATTAATTCATTAATTTTTTTTGTATTTTAAAGAAATATTTCAATGATTAAATTTTAAAATCTTGTCGTTAAAATATTAAATTTGAATTTCGAAAGAAGATGAATAAATGTATATATACTTCACACGTTCAATCTAACTAAATTCAAATATTTACTTCCATTATGAGTTTTAATAATTAGATCGTGTAACAGTGCAAATGAGATTCCTCGTATTCAAAGGAAAGGAAAGGCAACTACTTGGAAGAGTTTGAATTAAATCATTTATATATTCTCCGTAGCGTAAAGAGAAAAAAGAAGAAGAAAATGTTGCGCAAGGGGGGGAGTGGAGTTAACGTGGAAGTAAGAAAGAACAGAGGAAAGTGAGAACCGGCAAATTGGTGGCCTCATGGTTTTTTCAAGTCAAAAGTCTATTACCAATGATTTGGCATAGAAGTTCGCACGTGGAAATGTTTTTCCAAGGAGCAATAGCGCCACCCCGGCGTGAAGGATGCTTCCTCTTCGCCCGTTTTCACGTGGTGTAAAAGCGGGGAGAAGGGACGTTTACCCAAATATTAATTTGCGCACTTTGCTTGGCGTTGGCACCACCAGTTTATATTATATTGCTTCATGGTCAATCTGATTTCAATAAATCGTACGTGACACACGACTTATGCATCGTTTTATGATTGTTAATTAATAAAATTAAATAACCTGGTGCATTTTTTTAATTTCCCGTCTCAACAATTATATAAATGGGTTATTAATAAATATTCTCTAAAATAATTAAATAAAGTAATTTTTAAATATTTATTGTAAAATTTAATTAATTAAAATTGTTTATTTCATTTTTTAATTTTAAATAGTACAGCATATAGCGTATATTACTAATATAATAACAATGATTAAATGACACGAAATACTTTTGAAATTTCAACTATATCTCATAACATTAAGTCAAAGTAAAACTTGTCGTGTGCAAACTCTATAGAGTACCATCGAGGTCTTCCTATGAATACTCCCTAATATTCATACCATTTCTCTTTTTGCATTTTATGTAATATTACAAATATAATGTCACAATCAAAACGGTTGTAATGCATTCTTATAAGTATTCCACAGCATCATTATTGTTACTTGAGTACTGGATCAGCAACACAACGATACTAGTATTGCTTTCACACCACAATCTTTTGTTACATATGAAAAATTCATTGCACTTAAATTAATTACAAAAAAAAAAAAGAAAATGGCCTTTCTCTTATTCCAAATTTTCACTATTCAACTCACAATACAGATTATAATGCATGTTTTGAATTATAGTCATTCAAATATTTATCTTTTCATACAATTTGTATTTGATTAATTAAATTGTTGGATTCATATTCTATTCATTTAGATCAGGTATTTCAATTTTATAGTTTATTAAAAATAATGAATTATTTGTTTGATATAATTAAATACATATTAAAAATATATATTATTTTTTTTAAATAGCAATATATATGTATATATTCTCAACTTGAATACAACATAACTTGTTATAATCAACTGTTGATTTATTAAAATATTACTTGTAAGTGTAAATGTAATTTGATCACTCATTTAATGAAAATGATAAGAATTTTATTTTCACAAACGATGAATATGCTTCTTTTTTCATAAAAAAAAGAATGAAATGTTTTTCCCCGAGTGCTAGTGACCATAGCATTTTTCTTTCTACATTTTTCACATCATAAAAACTATAAAAATTAATAATTAAATAACTATATGATACATACTTGTCTTCAACGGAATTTTCCATCCCGCACCATCATTACTGTCAGTATTTGAATGTTGGTCTATTGACTACAGTTGTGACTTTGTTGTTTGTTCGCTGTTTTTGCCTTGGCTCGATTTACCAGGGCTTCGTTAAAAGACAACAGCTGGTGGGACTTGACTGAAAGTAAATGTACCACTGAACACCCAAACTTGGACTTTTGCTTTCACTTGCTTCCGAGAAACTCCATCTTTCGCACGTTCTTTGACTGCTGAGATCAAATTTGCTTGAAAAGTGGGTTAAATTAGGACACGTGGACCGATTTGGGTTAAATTAAGGGATGAAAATGGTGGAAAGTTTGGAAATGTTTTCCAGTGTAAAAGAAAAAGTCAGTCAAAATAAGTGGGTGATTCCAATATTCAAATCCTGCGCATTACTCTAATAACCAAACTATTTATTCCGTAAACTCATTATTTTCATCAAATACATTGACATAACACGACTACTTAAAGTACGAATTAACTTTTCTAAATGTAAGTGGTGCTTTTATTGATTTGGTTTGCTGAAAAAGTAAAAAGTTGCCACCTCAAGGTTTGAGTGCGATGCATGAAACTAGCCAGTCGGCATCGGTGAATAGCGTTGAATTGAGTTTCATAGGAGCCCACAAGCCAACACTGAAAAGCACGATGATGATGTCCTTATCCTTAATGTTTTAACAGTCTTTCGAATTCATTGTTTCTCGGTAATTAATCAAACGGCAGCAAAAAGTGGTCAATGCAAAATTGTCGCTGGAGTTGCCAAATCTTTCTCCTTGATCGACCCAACCCATCTGTCAAACTGTTTAATCATCACATGATTTGCGAGAAATCTGTGCATTAAAACCAGAAGCAGAGGCGGATTTGGGTGCATCGCTTTATCTCTATGTACACTACAAGTTTCTTTTCTTTGGCTGAATCAATACTACACGTTGATTATTATATGCTTCAGCTTTCAGGTTCAAGAACCAAGAGATATATCACGAAACACGAACCCTTTTTGCATAAATAATCTCTTAATAGAGATAGCCCAACAAATATAAGGCAAAAGCAAAACCCCTTTTTTTTTTCCTTCTAAATTTTTGTTTTTTTTTATTGGAGGAAGGTAGATGAATTTCTACTTAATTTGTGTTTTTCTGTCGCGAGTCAAATGCTTAGATATTACTTGGTAAGTATATTAATTTTAATTTAGTGTGCAATCCTACTCTAGTCTCATTTACTCTCTTTCTAGTTTCACCCCAAACAAAACAAAATATAAAAATGTATATTTAACTTTGAGGGACGAAATTTATAATTTGTATATAATTCAATTTTTTTATTTAAAAAAAAAACTTGTATAAAATCAAATTACATGCAATATAAAAACAGAATCTCTTTCAAAAAAGAAATAGTTTCAAGTGAATGGTTAATTTGTATGACATACGAATAATTTAATTTAACATCATCTATTTTTTAATTCATACATTTTATTTGATATAATACATCTTTATTTTTTCAAAAAATAAATATTTGACTAAATTAATTACATTTCTTTACTTTCAAATATCCATCCTTATTGCCTTATATAAATAAATTTGAATTCAATTCATTATACCTTAGATAAATAATTAAGATTCAAATTTCAAAATTAAAATTATAAAGTGAAATTCTAAATATATCCTTTTTTTGTTCAAACAAATTAGATTGCTTGCATTTGACTATTAAATGAATATCTTAATTTTGTTTTTGAATTTGGTAAATATTTTTAATTATTATTCCAAATGAATAAATAAATGGCAATCCCACTTTAAAAATCTGAATACAAAAATGAAAATTACAGCCAATAAACATATTTATATATGTAGCATAATGAGCTCTCAACTAATATATACATATATATATATATATATATATATATATATATATATAGATGACTATTAGTACTAATTTGAATATTTTTGGGTGTAATTACTCTTAATTCTATTGTTAGTCAACCATCATTAGTCAAATGATTAAAAGTATGCTATTTACATTATTTTGTTTCATTTTATTTATTTTGCTGCATTCTTTTTTGTCTTGAGAGTTTATATCATTTCATGAATAATTATTTATTTCTACCGGATTTACTCATTTTTAAAAAATAATATTTTTCAAAGTATTGTAAATGACATTATGCTAATTTAATTTTTTGTCGCATAAGCTAAATATTTTTCTTGAATTATAAATCTTGATCATAACACATATTTTCACAGTTTCAGTTCGCTACTAAAATAGCCGGGCCCAAATAAGACAAAAGGAGAACCCATGCAATATTATCGCTACAACCTAACGACGTGTTGTAAGTAGATGTTAAGGTTACTTGATTGAAGTTGCAAAATATTTTGTTTTTGTTGGAGATTGAACCTTAACTATGAAAATTCTGACATAAAAATTTTAATAAAAAATATTTTGGCAGTTTTTTTTTTCTAATTTTTATAAATTATTGATTTTATTTTTATGAATTTATATTTGATATGTTATTAAAATATAATTTCTATACATTATGAATGAACTAAATGTTATTATCTCAATAATAAATAAAATTAAACATTTTTAAAAGTAAATATTCATAAATTTAAATATATATTTTGAATAAATTTTAAACGTTTATTTGTATATATTTATAAAATAATGCTTTATAATTAAGTGATAACATACAAATATTATACCCCTTAATAGGTCAAATATAAATTGTATTATGAGTGCTTAGTGCTTAGAGGATTAACAGTTAAGTTTGACGAAAAAAAAAAAGAAGGCCAAAGAAGCGGCCCAGCCCATAGAAAGTGGAGAAGAACATTCTACGCTGCAAGCGCAAAATAGCAAAGAAACTAAACAAGCCCTCTCTCTCTCTCTCGCTCGTTCGGCGACGGTGGCCCAGAATTACAGGCCCTTTTTATTATTACGCAGACACTCCACTCTCTCTCTCCCCACCGCTTTTTTCTTTTCTTCTTTCTTTTTTTTTTTTTTTTCATCTTCGTTCCTTCTTCTTCTATCATCGCTGCTCAAGAATCTCCTTTCTCTCTCTGAATATTTGCAAAACGCACGAGATTCAAGGTCAGTTCCTTAAAAAACAACTTTTTCTGTTTGGTTGTTTTTTTTTTTTCGTTGAAGGAAAAGAAAAGAAAAGAAAATCACCGAGAAAGTTTGAGCGCTAATCATTTCGAATCTAATGCTTCTGTTGCTCTCACTTGTTAAACAAAATATCCAAAATGCCGTCTCGGTTAAGCTTTTCGTTTTCTTTTCTTCTTGCTTCGTTTATTTTTCTTCTCTTTGTCCATCTTTGTTTGGTTGCTGAGAAAACCGAGGTTAAAAATATAGAAGGATGCGAAAGTTTTCAAATCTTTTATTTCTCAGGTTTTCTTTACGGAGCTAATAATCTTAGCTTAGGTTACTAGAGTGCTCAGTCTAGGTTTTAATTGCATTAAGTTTCATTACGCTTCGGATACGGTGTAAGCTTAACCATTAAAAGCTGGAAATGAGCAATTTTTGTTAGATGGAACTGAATGATGTTACCATCTAGGGTTTGATTTAGAAAATGACACCTAGATATTGAAGATTTTTTTAAAATGTTGGAAAGATTGGTTTCTGTTTAGTTAAAGTAATATCTTGTATAGGATTTTGATAGTGAATTAAAGAGATGTACATTTGAAAATGCAATATTCTCGTTTGCATGAATGATGCTGAGTAATGAATGGAAAGTTAAGTCAGGGTATGCAATGACTCGTAGTTGAGGAAATAATTGTACTTCAGTGTTTGGCTGTTTTCAATTGAAAAATAGTGATGCACCTCCAAATTTAGGAGATACTGGTTTTTTAAATGTCACTTTCTTTGGAGTCTGCTCCGACCAATTTGTTCTTGGGTTATCTTTTTGACATCTGGTGTTGTATATATTATGTTGATTTCTTTACATTGTTTCCCAGTAAACTTTCGAGGTGCCATTACTTCTGCTTCCTATTTTTGGTTGCTTCTTGTACCTTTATTATGATCAACCTAATTAAGAAGTAAGAACATTTAGCGGCATTGGTGATCTTACACAAATCAAAATATTTGATAGCTATGTTAAAATTATGTAACTAAAATCATAGTTTGATATAAAAGGAGCTTTGATGAGGTCCATTAGCGCTTTTTGCTTTTGGTCAGCATGCTTAAAGCATCTTTTTTTTTTCCTCAAAAAGGAAAAAAAGTTTTGTGATACATGATTGGTTGGATGTGTACTGCAGTTGCAATTTAATGAAATTACTTCCCTTCCCTTCCCCTCCTCTTCCCCCTCCCTTGATTTCCCCAAAGTTATTTGAAAAATCATAATTTTCTCAGGAAACAAGCTCAAATTTGGTGTATTAGGGAGTTGAATTATCATTGTTGTTGAGAATAAATGAAAATCTCTTGAAGTTTCTCACTATAATTACTATGGATTACATTGGTAGACATGGTAGGTTTTTCTTTTTTTTCCCCCCTTATGAATAGTCCAGTTATTTTTTATGGTGTGTTTTCCATGTTCAAAGATATAAATAAACAGAGTTGCATTGGGCACGTTTTGTTAGGGTCTAGCTTGGAGAAATAATGGGTAATGTTTAACGTTAAACTGGTTTTGGTTGTATGTAACTAATAATTGTCTGCCCATGCCAGCTTTAGTTTAAGATAAGTTTTGTTGCTGTCCAATGAACTTTAATCAATACCTTATCACCAACCAAGTAGAAGACTCGCAATAATTTGGTTTCTAATAAAGCTTAATGTCTTATGAGTTTTTATTATTTTCATTGTTATTTCTTTTTTTACATTTCCTTGTGAGTGATTTGTGTCTGCCGTAGCATTAAGCTGTCCATAATTGATATTTTACTCTTTTTGGTTGGTTAATTATTGTTGATTCCTGTAATCTCTCTTTCTTTCTCTCTCAGCATTTCGTTAGCTAAATTAGATTGTAGACCATCTGCTGCTGGTGCGTGGAATGCAACGCAAAAGATTCTTACTTGTTGTGATTGTTAAGACTTGGTCTTTTTGATATCAATTTAAGGTGAAATGTATATTACTTTGGGTTTTAAATCGTATGTTTGGATCTTTGGATTCTGTCAACTAAATAATTTTACCATGTGTCCTGTCAAACTTATTAATTTGTTTATTTGTTAAATTGAATATTCCCAACTTATTGTGGTAATATGGGTGCTGGTATGTGTCATTGTTAGCCTTCTAACTGATATGATCAAGGTTGAACATATGGGCGTTTCTCCATCACAAGCTAAGAGTAAAAAAGGAAACCATTTTTGCCCTGAAGAAAGTACATCAGAGCAGGCCCATGAATTTGGCAGCGAATATTTACTTACTGAACTTTCAGAAAATAAAAATCAATGTGGCTATGCAGCAACACAAAATGAATCTGCAGAAAATGCCACTGGTGTATCTAGCTCTGGCGTTCATGAACGATCTCCTGAGTATGTGGCTAAGAATTCTTCCCCTGAACGTTCGGGACTGCTTCCTAAAGGTGTGATGGGGCATAATCATACTGATAAAAGTTTTTATGCTCAAGAAACTGTATCAGGAAAGACACATGAGTATGATTGTGAATATGTGCGCACTGAAACATCAGAAGAGAAGCATCAACCTGGTTCTGAAATTGTTCAAAATGAACTTGAAGAAGCCTGTTCTTTGGTTTGTGACCTTCCTGCTAAAAATTTGCGGACATTTTCTGAAGGTTTGTCCGAGAATGCTATTACTGAAAGTTTAGGACTATTGCCAGAAGATTCAAGCAAACACACCAAGACTGATAAACTTTCATGTCCTCAACTAGTTAGTTCAGAGCCAACAGTTAACTTTGGTTCTGGAAATGTATGTAAGGAACTTGGTGAATCACCAGAGCAACGACAACAGCTTGATTCTGAAAGTTTACCTAATGGTATAGAAGAAAGTATTATTGCAGTATCTTCTAATGTTTCTAATCAAGCCTTGCAACTGAAACCTGAAGATATGGGCAAGAGTCATTGTGGTGGACACTTACACTCTCCTCCTGAAGGTGTGACCAATGTTATTCAGTCTAGTAAAAGTCCTCTTGTTGAACCTTTAGGATTGCCTCAAGAATTTGCTCAGGGAAATCCAAGCACTCAACAATCAGGGCTCCCTTGTGAAGACATGGCCCAAAATTCTGGTGTGGAACAGCATGAGACAAAGCCTAAGAATTTACTCGAGAATTCTGGCCGACGCAGGAATGGAAAAACTTCAAAAACAATAAAGAAAAAGTATATGCTAAGATCTTTGAGAAGCAGTGATAGAGTTTTGCGCTCAAAATTGCAAGAGAAACCTAAAGCTACTGAGTCGAGCAATAATTTGGCTGATGTTGGCTCTAGTGAGCAGCAAAAAAGGAGGAAGAGGAGGAGGAGGAAGGCAAATAGAGAAGTTGCCGATGAATTTTCAAGAATCAGGACACATCTTAGGTATTTATTGAATCGAATAAACTATGAGCGGAGCCTGATTGCTGCATATTCTACAGAAGGCTGGAAGGGACTAAGGTGTGTTTATTGTACTGTTCTATCTTGCATCTCTTTGCCTTGATGTTGTTTATGATCTAATTGTCATGATGTTGTCACAAAATGTTTGTCTTGATCTTAAATCTGATATGTTCCCAATTAGATATAATTGTTGAAGGGAGGACAAAGCAAATATGAGTTTAATCATCTTAACATACCTTGTACTTTTCACTGTCTGATGGTCCATTACTTGCTTACCACCATCAACATGTATTGCTTTGAGAATGTAATGTCTAATACCAATTCCAAAGTTGTTGGAATGACAAGAATATAAAAGCCTAGTATTGAATCTTCTTCATCATGAACAGAATCAGTGTCAAGGGTCTGGGCTTGTATACTTTTTTGGTTTTGCGCAAGCTTCATCATTACTCTCTAGCATCTTCCTCATGTTGTCATTTTCATCTCTTATTGTTTTCACCATCAGTCTCATGGATTCAGTATATAATTCTTCTCCACCGTTTTTTCTATTTTATTATTTATTAAATAGATATTGACTTACAAACATCCTTATGCACTCTGCGATTTCCCGGAGATGGCATTCATCAAATAGGAAGAAAGTATTTGAAAATTAAGTGTATTCTTAATAGTAAAATCTACTGTTTCCACCATCATAGTGTTTCTAATGAATTCACTTGTACATTGATCCCACAATAACATATTATAGATTTATGACTATGTTAATCTTACTTTATGCATTGACTGTTGAGAATGAAGGATAAATTCAGTGTAAAACCTCAGAGAATAGATTTTTTGGAAACACTTTCAAGAAGAACAAAGTTGAAATGTTGGATCAAATGCGAAGTTGTTACCTTTTGGAACTGAATTGATCCTTTACATCTGTGTATCTGTCACCAGAGTAGTCTGATTGTCCATTTCCCCATGGATAGCTAACGTCTGGATGTTGCTTTGGACTGTTTGTCTAACATGCAGCCTAGAAAAGTTAAAGCCAGAGAAGGAACTTCAACGGGCTACATCTGAAATTCTTCGACGCAAATTGAAAATTAGAGATCTATTTCAACATATCGATTCGTTATGTGCTGAAGGAAAGCTTCCAGAATCTTTATTTGATTCTGAAGGACAAATTGACAGTGAGGATGTAGGAGAATCATAGTTATAAGTCATGTTCATATATTCGTAGTTGCTATTCTTATTGATGATGATAATTTGTGTCTTGGAATTAGAAATGCTTAGACATGAAATCTTTTAATTGCAGATATTCTGTGCAAAATGTGGGTCCAAGGACCTGTCTGCCAACAATGATATCATACTCTGTGATGGTGCTTGTGACCGTGGATTCCATCAATATTGCTTGCAACCACCTTTGCTAAAAGAAGACAGTAATATCTTGATTGCCTGCCTGATAGTAATTGATTGGTATTGTGGGTTTTGAATTGTTTCATTGTCATTAATGCCTTTTTGGTCATCTCTTCCCCTATTGGTACAGTTCCCCCCGATGATGAGGGTTGGTTATGCCCCGGATGTGATTGCAAAGTTGATTGTATTGAATTGGTTAATGAATCTCAAGGAACAAGTTTTTCTATCACTGATAGTTGGGAGGTCAATAACAAATCTTCTTTCTTTTCTTTGGTTAGTACTTGGATTTTTTAATTCCTTATCATAGTCCTTTCTATGAACAGAAAGTCTTTCCTGAGGCAGCAGTAGCTGCAGCTGGACAAAATCAGGATCCTAACTTTGGACTACCTTCAGATGATTCTGATGATAATGATTATAATCCTGATGGTTCAGAAACTGATGAGAAGGACCATGGAGATGAATCAAGTTCTGAGGAATCTGAGTTCACTTCTACATCTGAGGAATTGGAAGTCCCAGCGAAGGTGGACCAGTACTTGGGGCTTCCATCTGATGATTCGGAGGATGATGATTATGATCCTGATGGTCCAAATCATGACGAAGTGGTTAAGCCAGAAAGTTCAAGTTCAGATTTTTCATCTGATTCTGAGGATCTTGATGCTATGCTCGAAGAAGATATTACATCTCAAAAAGATGAAGGCCCCATGGCTAACAGTGCTCCCAGAGATTCCAAGAGGCGAAAGCCTAAACTTGGTGAAAAGGAGTCTATGAATGATGAGCTGTTATCAATAATGGAACCAGCTTCTGAACAAGATGGTTCTGCTATTTCTAAGAAACGAAGCATCGAAAGGTTGGACTACAAAAGATTATATGATGTGAGTGTCATTTCAAAATATTATCGTACAGATGGTTCTCTCTTCTGTTATATATACCGGTTCTCCTTTTTTTTTTCCCCTTTCATTTAGAAAACTTGCCTAGATATGTTGCTATTATAGATCATTTTCTGCATGATGGAGTCACTGCAAAATGGCTTTTCTATTTGGTGTCCTTTCGGCAGTTCAGTCATTTAAAAAGTTTTGGTCCTTTCCTCTGTGATTTGTTTATCATTCTTTTGGGTATATACAGGAGACGTATGGCAATGTTCCTTCTAGTTCCAGTGATGATGAAGATTGGAGTGATATCACTGCACCAAGAAAAAGGAACAAATGTACTGCAGAAGTGGCATCAGCACCAGAAAATGGAAACGTTTCTGTAAGCAGGACTGTGTCAGTTTCTGATGGTTTAAAGCAGAATCCAGAAGAGACTGAGCATAAACCTAGGAGAAAAACTCGCCAGATGTCAAGGTTTAAAGATACAGATTCGTCACCTGCTGAAATACAGGGGAACACTTCTGTATCTGGTTCAAGTGGTAAAAAAGCGGGTTCATCAACATACAAAAGACTAGGAGAAGCTGTGAAGCAGGTAAATATGGTGTCTTATACAACTTTGACAACTTGGAAACAAGAGCAAAACTTCTCTATAATCAGGCTTTTGTTTGTGAAAGCACTAGAGTTGAATATGATTACTAATGTATTTTCTTTTGAAAAAGTAGAGATTAATTTGGTGGGTATTTTGCTGTACAGAGACTGTATAAATCTTTCAAGGAAAATCAGTATCCTGACAGAGCCACTAAACAGAGTTTGGCGAAAGAGCTAGATATGACTTTCCAGCAGGTCTTAGCTTCTCTCCTTGCAGCAACTAAATGTTACTTTTCTCAAATACCACGCTTTTTTCTTGCACGTCTTAATCAACATAATATAGTGCTTTTATCCTTCAGTTTTCGTTTCTTAACACAACTTCCTTTGTTGTGCAGGTTAGCAAATGGTTTGACAATGCTCGCTGGAGCTTCAACAATTCACCATCTAGTCACGAGACCATAGCCAACAATGCTTCAGAGAAAGACATCACCTCGTCTCTTCCAAACAAAGAGGTTACTGGCAGCGGGAATGTGAGGGACGGTGATAACAGTGGAAAAATAAATTGAAAAAGATCGGGAACTAGAAAGATGAATCATAATGGTGAAATGGAGGATCGGGCAACTGATTTTGATTCAAAAAAAGATATTGAGGAGAAGCAAAAGCTCCCGGCTAAGCTTTTAGTTAATGCAAATAGGAGGCAGGCAGGCTCCAGACAAGAATTTCGTTAGTTTGAGAAAATCAAAATTTTTTTTTTCTTTTGTTTTCATGGTCCTAGGAAAAAATTTTAACCAGGCACCTACAGCTAGAAGAAAAAGAAAAAAAGAAGAAGACATCCTCCGCAATTAACCAGGTTGGCATGGCCATGAAGCTATTAGCTTATGCTGAGACGGTAATCCAAGGATTAGAAAGGCATTTATTGATGTACTTTTGTAATTTACTAATAAGGTCTATTTTTATTACACCCTTCTCCAGTAGGATTTGAAAAAGCTAAAAAAATGTTTGTATTAGAATATTTAATTTCCTTAATCATTAACCGCCATGTGCTATACTGTAAAAAGTAGGTGCAAGAGTGAAACGGCGCCGTATCTGTGGTTGCTGCATAAAATGCAGTAGCAGATCAGATCAAGAAACGGTCAGTAAAAGGCGGTAAAAATCATTTTCAAAATACAGAAAACGGCGGCACCCTTACCATTTCCCTCTACCCCTCACCTTTTCTTATAAATAAATAAAACCCACCTAGAAAAAGAGGCAAGAAATCTACAGAGTTCTGCAAGAATTCTTCAAATCATCACCCTAATGGAAGTTGATCAAGAGAATCGTGTGCCTTTAACGTGCTCCTCATCTAAAAAGCGAGCCCCCATGAATCACTCTTTTCCTCCGCAACCTTCCTCGACCAAGAAACGGGTCGTTCTTGGTGAACTCACCAACTCGACTGATCTCGGGTCGACTCAGAACCCAAAATGCAGATCCAAGAGTGAGAGAGACCCGAGTAGCGAGAAGAAGCCAATGCCTGAATTGAAAGAGAAAAAAAGGCAAGAACCTATCGAAGAGTTTGATGAGAACTTTCGAGATTTGAAGAAGTGCACTTTCTCATCTTCTACATATGAACATCTCCACTCTTTGGAGGTAAAGTCAAATACTGATGCTTTCCTATATTCTTTTTTTATAAGTATTCTCTTTGCTTTATTTTAATATGCTGTTTTTCAATCGCTTTAGAAATGTGTTACAAAAGGAAAATATTTGATGCGTTGTGTAAACATTAACTAATTTTATTAATTTTGATTTCGAAAATGGTTTTCTTGTTTTTTTTTTTTTAAATATGATTATAAAAATCTGTGGTGCAAAATATAATAAAGATCAATCGCTGGTCTTTGTAATGATGATTTTGATTCAGATTGAGGAGAAAAGAAGGCCATTGCCCAATTACATGGAGAAGGTTCAGAACGATGTTACAGTGAATATGAGGGAAATTCTGATCGAGTGGTTGGTGGAAGTGACTGAGGAATACAAACTCGTTTCCGACACCCTTTATCTTACAGTGTCATACATTGACAGATACCTCTCTTCTCATGCTATCAGTAGCAACAAGCTACAACTTCTAGGTGTTTCTTGCATGCTTATTGCCTCGTAAACACGTTAACCCTGATTCCTTGTTTTCTTTTTTGACTTGGGTTGATTTATTCATTACATTTTGTTATTGACATGATTATACATTGATGCCACAGAAAGTATGAAGAGATCACTCCTCCGCATGTTGACGATTTTTGCTATATAACAGACAATTCTTACACCAAGGAAGAGGTATATATACATCTCATCATTTCTTCCGTCTCTACTCTTAGTCCTTCCTCTGCTTTTCTTCTTGTGTTTCAGACTTAAAATTTACCAAATCTGTAGGTGGTGGAGATGGAGAAAGATGTACTTGAATTGTTGAATTTTGAAATTGGTACTCCCACTATCAGAAATTTTCTCAGGCAAGAATGCTGTCCAAATGTTTTAGGTTTTTGTATTTTCCCTTTAATCAACAATGCTCTTTCCTCCCGCAAATGTGATTGCTTACTGATAATTAGTGAGACTAATGTATGTTCTTGTTGGGCGTGCAGAATTTTAATGAGAGCTCCTCAGGAAAAATGCAAAGTAAGCATAGCTTTTTGTATCAGTATGCTTACAGTTTATCCTTACTAATAGATTTTGCTGATTCTTCTGAATTTGTGAGCTCCTTAGTGTCAAGATTTGCAATTGGAGTTTTTGAGTTGCTATCTTTCCGAGCTAAGTTTGCTGGATTATGGGTGTGTACGATTCTTACCATCATTAGTAGCCTCATCAGCTATTTTTCTTTCAAGATTCATGATCCAACCGAAAACACATCCTTGGGTAAGAAATCTATATATTTTTCATTCTAGAATGTCCTCACATTGCATATATGAGAGTTGGTGACTTATTTAAGATTTTTGGCAATTTATTGGTGCTGCAAATAACTTGATCGGCTGAGATGTTATCACAAAAAATGCCAAAAAGCCTGTGGTATTGTATTTTACAGTGACTATGGTTTCAATTAGATTAAAAGTTCAGCAGGAGGAGAAGTTGATGTTTACCATAAATGTTGACATGCACCTAGTAACTGACAAATGGCAACAAATGAATTTGGATGGTTGTGGGAGAAGGCAATAAAAATACCACTCTCCAGACCCAGACACAAAAGAGATGGTAGTCTCTGTTTCTAAAGGATCCTTTTCGAGGGAGAGGTCCATGTCTTCCCCAGATTTTCATCTTATTGATCAGACTGGTTGTAGGCAAATAGCTGCATATTGCAAAATTTCAGTAGAGATTGCACTGACCATTTGTAAAAGCAGAAACAATAATCACTAAGAGATTCTTTTATCCTGATCTGCAGAGCGACGCACTGGAATGTTACTCGGGTTATAGACCATCTGACATGAAGGAATGTGTTATTGCCATCCATGGCTTACATCTGAATCGAACAAGAAGTTATTTAAGAGCTGTGACAGAAAAGTATTTGCAGCATAAGGTGACCATCTGGCTTTAACTTTAATGCTGTATTTTCAGATAGTTGTAGAGCTCAGCTTCCTAACTAGCCAGAGGTTTTTTTATTTTACATCAAGGATTTGGAGCATTGAATAACAGAGTTTAAGACAGGGATGGCACCACTACTTGTGCAATATAATCTGATAAGAAATTTGATCCTCTTTGAAACAGTTTAAGTGCGTGGCCTCTTTGTCTTCGCCTTTGGAAGTTCCTGGACAGTATTTTGAGGCTGTTGAGGAATGATGATAGGGAAGTTCCTTCTAAAGAAGTTGACTTTGTAGGTTGAACTGTACTGTTGAGAAGTTTCATCTAACAGTTTATGCTTCAGTTTGGACGAGGGTATGTCTTTCAACTGCTGGTTGAGAGTGGCGGTTCAATTACTTGCTCAGTGCTTACAACTCTTTGTGTAGGCAAAGTTGAGAGTTCTGGATCTCTATTAATTTTGTAAATCATGCTAATGAAATTGCCTTAGGATGATACTAAATGATAATGCTACATACACTGGGACTGGTGTTTCTTGTTTAAGTCCCACTATTTTGTATATCATTTACTGCTGAAACAAGGTATACTTTTATTTTTCTCAAGTGATTGCCATTATGAGAAATTGTACAAGAGAACAAACTTAAGGAATCAATGCACATCGCATCCTCTCATGTTATTTTTTATGTATTTATAATACGATATTAAAATAAAATAAGAATACAATGACTACAAAAGATAAATGCTTACTCTAATTTTGAAGTGCAGATCTTAATCTAATCTTTAATTGCAGATAGGGCTTAAATTTTTTTTTTGGTTTTTCTTAAATATCAAATTTTCTAGTGCATTGGGTTTTTAATATCCATTTTGTTGCTAAAAACTCTACTTGCATTTTTTTAAGAAAAATTGGGAATTTTTATATTTAAATCTTGCTAAATAACAAAAACAAGTTGATAAACTGAGGTTCTAACATCAAATGTATTATTTTGTTCCTGGTAATGTTGTAAATTTTTTATAATAGATACATAGAATAACAATAAAGTTGTTCTCAATTAACTTAAGTAAAAGTTTTTTAAGAAAAATTAGCGGGCTTCAAAGGCCTGGATCAATTGGGCTTTGGGTTTCAAAATATCTGGAGCAGTTGGGCTTTTCAAATTTATATTAGGCCATGTTGCCCACATTGGATCCGACCCGGAAGAATATCTGCGCAGAAAGTAAACCGAAGAAGAGAACTTTGTTGTTTTACAGAGGGTAAAAGGCGTGAAGTTGGTGAAATCGGCGACGATGGAAGTGGAAGTAGACGAGAAAGACCTAAGATCGGCGGGAGCCGAGCTTTTGACAGATGGAAGGCGCGGATTGCGTATCAGCGTTTGGGAGATCGAGTCTCGTAATCGCTCTATTCTCACTTCCTTGGCTCTCCAACAATGGGAACAAAACCTCCAAACTTGTCACTTACCGGAGATGATTTTCGGTGAAAGTTGTTTGGTTCTTAAGCACGTAGGCAGCGGCACCAAAATTCATTTTAATGCATTTGATGCTCTGGCCGGTTGGAAACAGGAAGGTTTGCCTCCTGTTGAAGTTCCCGCTGCTGCTAAATGGAAATTCAGAAGGTAAAAATGCCAATCTTCTTTTAACCTTTTTATGTAATTTGCATTCGAGTTTATGTTTCATTATTTTTATTTTTTTAAAATATATCGAAAAGTTAAGCAAAATTGATTGCTTGGATGTTGCAGTAAACCCTTCCAGCAGGTGATATTGGACTATGACTATACGTTTACAACTCCTTATTGTGGAAGTGAAACGGTTGAGCTTGATGCAGACAAGGTCTGTCTTTTATTTATTTATTTAAATGTCACTTACTTTTAAGCATTCTTGAACTAGGGTTTTGTCCCCTTTTTTGTATGGAAATATGCAAAAATTTACAATTTTCTTTTTTGAGAATTGAGAATTAGGGATTTTTACAAAGGCATAATTTTGTTTTTGTTAGATAATTTGATTTTTAACATAAATGATGATGATGATGATGATGCTGTTTCTGTTGGTATTATAAATTGTAATCAGCGTGAAAGTGGGGAAATCTCAGGGGGGAGTTCAGGCCTCCATTGGGAGGATTGCGAAGAGCAGCTTGATGTGGCTGCCCTCGCATTAAAAGAACCTATTCTATTCTACGATGAGGTGAGCTTCGTCAATTATAACTAGGTGCCACAAATGAAAAAGACATATTGTATTTCATATGCTCTTCTTGACATTCTTGTGTTTGCAGTTACAGAAGTATTAATTTTTTTTGTGCAGGTAGTTTTGTATGAAGATGAATTGGCTGATAATGGAGTGTCACTTCTAACTGTGAAAGTGGTAAAGTGTTGAATCTCTCTGACTAGTTGTGTTTTAAAGTGGATGTAATCTGTTCAGTGATTTAAATGGAAGACAACTAATTATATATTTTCTTTTTCTAGAGAGTCATGCCAAGTTCTTGGTTCCTTCTCTTACGATTTTGGGTAAGTGGGAGACTACCATAATGCTCGTCATTAGGCGAATCTATGCGATTGACAATTTTTTTACCTATCTTTTCTTTTTTTGCCCCCTTCACCTTTATTTCCCTTTATCCTGGAACAAGTTTTGAAAATCTGAGCTTTGGTTCATGTGGTTGCCTGAAAAACTCTTAAGAAGATATAAGCTGGTGCACCTATACTTTCTGTTTCCTGGAACTTATTACCCTGTTCAGCCACTTACTCAGTTTTTTGCACAGCTTCGGGTTGATGGAGTGCTAATGAGATTAAGGGACACCCGTATGCATTGTGTTTTTGATGAGAGTGCAAATCCTGTCATTCTTCGAGAAAGATGTTGGAGAGAAGGCACATTTCAAGCTTTATCTGCTGTAAGTATATGATCACTTGCTCACTTTCTCTCTGTTTGCATGTGTGCATACCTCTTACATACACATGTACTTGTGAATGTTGCCTGGGAAACTTGTTATCTTTCCTCAAGTGACAAGCTTAACTCCTGGTTGCTGCAACTTAAATAGTTTGTCTTCATTTCTCCAAAAAGATAAGGGTTCTAATTGACCTGTTAGAGTATACAGAAATGACTAATTTTGAAAATAGTAGAGATTCTCAAGTATAAAAAAAATTGCAAAGATTCTCAAAGGGGGTTCCCTATAAGATCTTAGTTCAGTGTGTTAAGTATTCTAATTAGAGTTTTGTTAGGCCTTTCCGGAAAATAGAATTTGTCAATTTATTTGTGCCCCCAGTGCCATATTTAATAAATTTCTCTATGTCATGGGAGTTTAGAGAACTCTAAAAATATACTATTTCAAGAAGCTATTTTTCCCTTCTCCTTTTGGTGTGATTGCAGGTGGAAAAATATACCCAGAAGCTTTAACTCAAGTTGAACTTTGTTTCTCTGCATAATACTAATATGGTATTCTGTTGAAATTTAAACCCTGGCGAAACTGTTTGAATTCACGGTTTCAATGTTTTGCAATATAGCCCTAATAACCAGAGCTCATGACAATGTTAAGTTCTTAGATACATGATTGTCAGTTTGCCATGTTATCTATCAAGGAATGTGCTAAAATTAGCACATTGAACTTTGTTTAGATATCTTATGAACAAAATCTGCTTTTCTTGCTTACTGTTATAACGTTGACGTATTCTAATATGGTGCAGAATGGATATCCTACCGATTCTGCTTCGTATAGTGATCCGAGCATCATCAGCCAAAGACTTCCTGTCATCATGCATCAAACCCAAAAGCTTAGAGTCCCTGGTAACTTGTAGACTGTAAATTACCTTCGTGAAACAGATTCAAATTATTTTTATGCTCTGGTCATGGTAAACTTTGATCCATTCAGGTGCATTCCATAAGCGAAAAAGTCTTTTTCAATGCATTTCATATGTACCATTAGCAAGCAAATTTTATTATGTAAGTTTGTGTGTAAACAAGAGTTAGAATTATCCATTTAATCTGGGTTTAAGGTGCCATAG
Organism: Theobroma cacao; assembly: GCF_000208745.1. NCBI lineage: Eukaryota > Viridiplantae > Streptophyta > Magnoliopsida > Malvales > Malvaceae > Theobroma > Theobroma cacao. The sequence goes on along the minus strand of NC_030851.1, from coordinate 5,590,087 downwards.
TTTCATCCCTTACAACATTAACCACAACAAGTGCGAAGACTGGAAAACAAATTAAGCAAAGGAGCTTTTGGAAATGGAGACCTTATTGGAATATTAGTGCAGAAGCTCATTGCTGATAGTTGAAATCTGAAAGCAATTACAATGTGTTGCTAAACATAGAGCGGCATGCAATGTTGGAACTTAAAGCTCTTGGAAATGTCTTTGAAAAACTTTCTAATACTTGATGGATTAGTGGCTTGATCTGTCGTAACCAGAAAAAGGTGAACAAGACAGCCGATAGGTAACAGGGCTTGTGCACAATAGCAGAAAAGAAAAAATTACTGATTCTAGAGAAAGGGTTAGGAGAAGTTGGGTGGAGTAAATTTAAACTAGCCCACATTCGACAGTGACGACCATTAATGTTCATCTTGTTGGTATTGGAGTTATTCTTTGGAGTCCCTTTTTCTTTCCAATATTCATTTTGCTGAGAGGAACTGGGGTTAGAGTGCTTTAATTAGACCCAAGCTGAAGACACTTGAAAAAGACTAATTGGCAATTGCGGAAACCATGCTTATACGCTGAGATAATCAGCCACTGCCTCTGCTACCACCAGTCTTCCGCAACTCATTAAAATTTTGACCTACCAATTTGCTGTAGACTTGGGAACTGGGAAGACCCCAACAGATAAGAGTTGGCATTATGGCAACATCTCAAAGTGCACCTCAGACGTCCAAAACAAGAAGAAAAAGTGGCCATTAAGACTCTGGTCACGACTACAAAGAAGTAATTGGTGAAATGACCAGTTGCTGATCACGACAGGGTTCTTTAGCTTAACTTCTGCCGACTAGGTTTATCACGTCCTGACCCCTCCTTTTTTTTTTTTTTTTCTTTTGCTGACTTGCAATCAAATAGGGTCAATGTTAAATTTCATTGGTGTTGTTTGTTTGGTTTTTGGGTTTGTAGATTCTGGATAAGATTTTTGTTCAAGGTAAATGACAATTTTGACCAATGGGGTTAGTATAGGAAGGAAAAATGTATGTTTGATAGGAAGAGACTGGTTTATGTTATCCTTTCTTGGTACTGTTTCCCTCTCTCTGCATGCTGTTGCAGATAAATTAATTAGATGTGTAGACCTCCCTGCATGCCCTGGTGTGCAAACCATAACTTTCATTTAGCGTATAATCTTAGTTTTTTTGTTTGATGCGTGGAACAACAGTACTATGCTTTATCGTATGTGATATATAATTATCTGGGATTCATAAATAGCCAACGTCAAAAAACTTGATTATATTTCAGTGAGTTAGTATGAAATATCAGAATTTATTTAGGCATGGAGAAATTAGGAGGAAATGAAATTAAAGGGATATTTTAATTCTATGGTTCTTGTCAAGAGATGCAACTGATACAAGAGAAAAAAAGAAGAACCCACAATCTCTTAGGCTGATCTTGGACTCTGAAGAAGCTGGAAGCAGAAAAAGGAATAAACATACTACTAACTAAATACCGATGGACAGTGAAAGGATATCCTTGTCGTTTCTTCTAGTTGTTAGGCAGAGCCGCACTCTGACTCTCTAACTGAGTTAGTATCTGTACCTGATGGCTGAACAAGTCAAGGAACTGTTTCCAAGATAAGAGGTAGTACTAAAACGGACTTCCAAACTTAGACAAAGGAGAGTAGATGGATTAGAGTCGAAGATTCAAGTCGAGCTTGGCTGGGTCTGATGGTGGTTTGGGCAGTTGAGAATCCAAGCGGAAGCTTCCTGGCCACATAAAATCCATTGCATCATCTACCGTACAGTGCATCGCTGCCATTCCAAAACCTGTATAAGTATCATTAAATCTTGCTACACTTGCAGCTCCATCTCTGCTTGTTTTTTGCACTAGGGAATGGGGTCGGACTCCAAGCGATCTAATTGGCAAACCCATCATCGACATCATCCTCTGGGATTGGTATCTCCTGGCTGCACCTCTCTCCCTCTTGTGGGCGTTCTGGTGGCCACCCAAGGCTTGGGAACTGTAAAACTTCCTCATGCAAAAGTTACATGAGAAAACCTTGGCAGAAACTGGTCTTGATTGGGGGTCAGAGTCTCCAGCTGTTGATGATAGTGAATTCCCACCTACTCTGAGGTTCAACCAGTCTCCTGGATTCTCCTCTTCAATTGCTTCATTGCTATCCTCATTAATTCTTAGCTCGCTTTGTTGTTTTGTAGATATACTTCCAGCTTCAGCCGCTTCTTCTCTTTCGAAAATCATTTCTGATCTGTAATTCACAATTAGGTAGGGCGTCAAAGGAAAGCTGAAAGGAATGCAAAGGCTTAAAAGAAATATGGTATGGTTTGAAGAGTTAGATCAACCTTAGAGAAGAGAAATAAATGGAGAGTATGAGGCTTGATGTTGTTTTGTTTTTATTTATTTCATCTCATTTCAAGTCATTGACCCCACCCTGCGATGCTTTGGGTCTTTCCAGGGGGACAATGCTTATGTCATCTTTACTGTTGCCCTTATCAAGCTTAGGATTCCCCACTTTCATCTTTCTGCTCCTTTGCTATCCTCAAATGAGAACGCCTTTACACGATTCCTTTTGGAGTATTTAAGAAATTCCGGGTTGACAAACCAACAAGAGAGTTGCATTCATGGTCAAATTCTTGATCTTCCAAATCAAGTATTTGCACTGCTTCCCACAAGCCTTCTGTTGTCGTATCACTCACTAAACAAACTAATTTTCCCTATGACTTCTAGGTTTGGTGACTGTGTCCTAAGCTGATTACCGGAGTATGAACTAGGAAAGCATTTAACCACAAACGTACAGAACAAAACGAAGGTAAGCTGGCAGTTCCCATTACTATTGCAGACAGTCCAGAATATTTTTCCTTAGTCATTAAGTTTAGCCAATATTTTACTGCTTCGTTATATGAGAGCTGGCAAGACAATGTCCCCAAGGACCAACCATGTATACACTTACCAAATTTTCACTTGCCAATTATTTATCAATTGTTTCATCTTTGGTACAAAAAAAAAGAAAGAAAACCGCAGATTGAAAATTGTAAGTAATAATAACTTTTTGCTTCCTATAATTGGTGTTATGTCTTTCATGCATGTCAAGTATGACATGAGAAAAAGATGGCACCCACTAGAAAAGATGTAGTTCCTGTTCTTGTGTTGGACAAGTGAGTGATTGATAAGCTTTGTTTAATGTTGGATGAAAGATATTGAGTGATGGTAGGTTTTTGTTTTGATGAATTTTAATCACCTTTTGGTTTTATTGTATTTGTGGGGAGGAATGGGGGACCCAGAGAATGGACAATAATGGTGGTAAAGCAAGAATTAAAGATAGGATGGTATCTTTACTATTTCATTATGTTGTTTTTCTTGGACAAGAATATCTATGGAGGTGTCTTCTTGTTGGGGCTTCCTGGCTTTCCTTTAAAACAGGTAGTGGGCAGTGTATATGAACAGCAAGAGAAGTGCATTGAGAGCCACTTGTACTCAAGTCCTTTCTTGTTATAAAAACTTGATAGACTCCTTTCTCTGTTATTGTTACACGTACCTGATCTCACACCCATCTACAGATATATTTTCGTTTCTATATATCTGCATGCATATACTTACCAAGAGATATTTTCTACTCGCCCAATAAGATTTCTTTCTTCCTTTGGCGGTGGTGGAAACACTAGAAAACTTCTATTTTCTTTCCACCATATGTACCTAGTTGCCCTATTGAATGACTTGATGCTTGTATTTGGTAGCAAAATGGATTTTCCTGATCCCGACTCTTCTTTAGAGAAACACATGCACCTTTTTAGTTTCGACATAATATCTTCTTTGATTAGGGGTTCAGGGACGATAATCAAAGACAAAGAAGTCAAGTAAAGGTGCATGTTCATTTTGCAACTTGCCCTTGGCGTTTAGCAAAAGACCCTAGATTTCAACTTCCCAGTAGTCGTTCTGCTTACGAGTTCTTCCCAGAGTATGGGTTTTGAAAAATAAAAAATAAAAAGGAAAAAGCATGGCTTGAACCAGTTTTGGTTGATAGTCACTTAATAAAAAAGAAGAAAAATGGACATCTGCACCTCGTGCATTAATCAGAGAAACTGCGGAAGAACCACAAATCTCGAAGCAGTGAAGTTGCTCTGACCTCCAGGCCATCAGAATTAATTAATTATTTCATGTGAAGTGGAGTTACTAGTCATTGTCTTAGCAAAAGAACCATTTCTACTATCAATTCTCCTCGGGATCGTTTAATCATTGTCGACATGCCTTTCTATTGATAAGAAAAGGCTTTTATATGCAAAGGTAAATCATCACTACTTGTTGATAGGAGAATCAATGTTATTTTGTCAACGTATGCATTGATATCTAATGGATTCTCCAAAATAATTGAAAGATCTGAAAAAGGGGATAAGATCCAAGGGTGCTGACGCCAAAGGCAAAGAGTCGGGGGAGAGATAAGGGATGATTAGAGCGATAACGATGATGAATCAAAGCCGAGGTGGTCAAGCGGGATATGTTCATCACTTTTTGGGAATTCACTTAGCTTTTATGAACCTGGTTTCTAAAAGCACTTTGTTTTACACCTAAGAATCTCCATAGCCCGCCCAAACTTCTGGCTGGCTGCCTTTCTGATTGTGATGTGGGAATTTGAAGCCAGCCCTTTTCCATTCCAAGTGGTGAAAGAGAAAAGAAAAGGATGGGTCAGTACCAGTAGCACGATTTTCACTTTTTATTTGGTTTTTGCTTTATTTTCCACTATGTAATCTTTTAACTTACCAGTAAGTAAGAGTATGTCTTGCTTTGCTTTGCCCTAACAACTATTGATTATTGGGTCGGGAGAAAAGTCCCTGATGAACCACTTTTGAGAAAAAGGATAGTACTTACATTCACTTCCCTTCCACAGGATCAGTTCTCCACAAATAGTCGCCCCAGAACGTGGAGATCGAACAACTTGCATGTGGGGGCAAAGTACTTTCTCCTCTACTCAGACGAACTCAAAAACCCTTTTTTGATCGAGTAACATTCCACCATGAAATCCTGATGGACGATTTCAGTTTCAAATAATCAAAATACTGTTCCTGTTTCTTTTCTGGGAAAGAAAAAGAGTTATTCCTGAATGATTATAAAAGCGAACCAGCACTCTTATGTGGATGATCTAGGAAACTAGGATTCATAAGCTTAAATCTTGGCAGAAAAAAAACACAAATCAGTAATACAGGAAGCTCAAGTTTGTGGCAAAAAGGCAAAACCAAGAGATGCAGTTTACTGTAGGGTTTGCATGCGCACAACTATATAACCACATCTGGCAGTCTTCTGGATGCACATGGGCCATCTCCCACTAGAAGACCAACTGTTTTAGGCAATCCACCAAAATCTCAGAGTTGGAGTTTCAATTGCTCCGCAAACATGTCGGTCAAGTGGGCCATGCTACATATGGACTGACAGCAGGAACTGCTTGTGGTCATTAGAGGCACCATATGTGGCTCATTGGTGCTGACCATGTTCAAAACTTAACAGGCACAATACACTCCATATCATGTGCACTAATTCATGCAAGCAGAGTGAATTTGTTATGTGCATGATAAATGTGAAGTCGTCACCGTATAAACTTACCAAATAAAATTATGTCAAAGCTATCAACACCATTCATCACAAAACTACTCACAATCCAAAGGAATTGGTCAAAATGAGCAATTAAAGTGCCTACAGGGTCACCATATAAGAAAATTACAGGTTTCTTCCTGGCAACAGCATAAAAGACGACATGTTTTTATTAGGATTTTCTACTCAGAAAACCTACCTCTTGACTCCCACAGGACAAAACTAATCTCTGACTCCCTCAATTGGGTGTTGCACTCAGCTGCGCTAATCCATGGCCCTTTCAAGTACCTGCAATAGAAGTGCAAAAGGTTATCTGCCAAAGGCTCTCATTCACAGTGGATAAGCCATTAACTACAGTTCACCTCAACTCGTACTAAATTTATTGGTTGTCAGATGAATGTTCATCATTATTCAAATTGATGTTCCCTAAATGCAAAGCGTGCTAGTCAATGCCAATATTCTTCACCAAAAATGAGGAAGCACAAATCTTAGAAACCCAAGTGGGGGAAAAATACCAGCAAGCAAAGTAATTCAAGTCAAGAGGCCAACATACACTGTAGAAAGGGACAACAAAACTTCCCAAAATTTGTGACAACTTAGCAAAAAGCAAAAATTGTGAGCAAAACTGTTCTAACTAGAGAAGAATTTATTTTGAAGCATAGTGCAATCAATGGGCATAAGCATTTCAATGCACTTCGGATATCTAACATTTATGGTTCACCACAAAGTCGGTAAGTGGTACAAAATAGCAATGACTGTATGTAACATTATGCAACATAAACATGACATTAAGTTGAGGAACCTTTCAACCTTTCCAATAGGGTCCTTAGTACTAAATCACCAGCATGAGTGTTCTACAAAATGATAAATTATTTGAACAGCTAAGATTAAGTGGGTAAAGGGAGTTAGATTCTGTTTCTCTTTATTATAGTAACATAAAAAAAAAATGTGGTGCAATAGTAAATATATAGTACTGATAAGAAAGAAAACAGGAATTAGAGTCTGAGAATAGCAACTTTTTGAACAAGTGTCCAAGGATAGGAATTATCCAGATCAGTGCTCCTATGTGGCCGGGATCATATTTAGTTAACAGCATTTTATACTAATTTAACAGGGAAACATAAGGATTTTGACCCTTTCTTTTGTCAAATTGCCTATGGCAGCGGCAACACTCAATGACTAACATATTAAAGAGCTAGATGGCTGAAAATATTTATTTAGACAAAAAACAAAAAGTTTAAAGCATGTCAAGTGCACACACAGTTAAACCTAACCTGTCTGAGCTTATACTCCAAGGCTTTAGTTTATCTACTTATTCTGTACAAAAGTTCTGCCTAATTACCTTTGCTTATACTTTCATAATAAAAGGTAAAGAATAACAATAAAAAAAAGAGACCTACGATGTGGAATCATTCTCTCTCCTTTAGCTGATTGAAAGTCCACGTGCATCACCCATCTTTTCCATTCCTCCCTATCAATCCCAATCCCAATTCCTTCTCATTAACCAAATTTCAAAGAACTAACAAATTCACTTGATTAATGTTCTGTTTTAGGTAAATTTAATACAAAAATTATGAGATAAACATAAAATGCCAATTATCTGCTTTGCGAATTTGAAGTTATTCAAAAAATGTGAATAACAACAATTCAAAAAATTCTGTTTTGAAAATTTTTTTTCTCATGTATCCTAGAAATAGTAAAACTCACAAAGAGACTACTAGCGATCCTGACAAGTACGGCGGACGGTACCATGAGACAGCTCGCAACAAGCCCGCACATTAACAGTTAGGTGTGAAGTAAGACGGGCTGTGGCCACCATGCTATGCAGAGGCAAGAATGATTGAACACATCCCAATTCTCCAAAATTCCTGAAATGGCAAAAGAGCACCGAATTGATGTTAGACACGCCAGCATCATTTTGTCACTAGAAAAATGTGGTTAAACTAGAATTTGTTTCATAAACAATGGTCCTCTAGTATGAGTCTCACTGAACCATATGACCTTAAAAATTGTAAGAACCCATTTTGATCTTAAGAAAATTTGGGAAAAGAAAAACATTACCTTCCCTTACTTGAAACCAGAAAAAACTAGAAGCATCTAATAAACAGAAAATAATAAGACTCAAATTTTTGACCAAATTTTATTTTACTATTTCCCGTCAATAAACGAGATGATAAAGGATTAATAATTTCCAATAATTGCAAAAAAAAAAAAGACTGAAATGATAAAATGCTAATAAAAAAACACGGCAGGACTTGGATCTCGAATTATTTTCGCAGCCAATAAATCTCCACTAACAGTCATTTCTAATACATTCATAATAATAAAATTCAATGTTTCCTGAAAATTTAGCAATTTTCCATTTCTTTTATTCTGTTTTATGTTATAAGGAGCCAAAAGAGGTGTTTAGAGTAAGGACCTGGAAGGGGCCAAGGAGGGGCGGCGGGACTGGAGGCGGGGTGCAGAGGAAGTCGGGGGACGGAGGCGGGGCAGCGGCGGAGGGGTGCGGAGCAAAGGAGCCCTGGCGGCGGACATGACGGAGCGAGAGAGGGATCCTGCACTGCGCCAAGCCATTTTTCCAGTGAATCGTGATCGAGAGGGAGAGAGCAAGCCGAATGAGTAAGGTTTTTGGTTAGGGTTTAAGGTGAAGGGGTGTGTTTGGGCTTTCTCAGTTTGCTAGTGGGCTAATCATTTGATGACTCTTTATGGGCCTTTGGACCGTTTTATGCAGTTCAATACTTCAGATTTCTCTCATTAATTGGGCTTTGTTCTCCTCATATGGCCCTGACAACGGCACCAGATTGGAACCAATTTTATGGGCTCGTTCAAACCCAGAAATCCTCGCCTGTCCATTTGCTATTCCAACAAATAATTAGAACGGTATGATCCACTGTAACGATAGAACAAAAAATGAAGGAAGCAAATCCATATAGGACAACAAATGATGCGGAAAGGAGGGACCAAAGTTGAATACACACCATAAGGATCCATTTCGGATCTTTGTTATTATTGGAGGGAGTAGGTATTCACACATTCTAACTGTTCATTGTATGTGTAAAGGAAATCAGAGGATAGATTTACAGATACCATAGTTTCTCTGTAATGTAATCTTAATCTTTTCAGACAATTCTGGTTTTTCAACCAAAGACCGACTTCGTGAAGATTTCCTTCTTTCCAGCATATGTTGACTGTCACTCCTCCACGTGCCATCAATCCTTTCACGCATCCATTTGCCCATTTATCCCGGCAAAGAGCAGGAAGCAGGTAAAGGTCTTCCATGGTACTTTGAACAAGCATTTCTGCAACTGCTGCTGTAAAACTGACACCAGAATTTGCAGAAATAATACCTTGGTCAATTTTTATGTGTTTCTAATACTTGAAGGCAGTGCTTGCTTAATCTAAAGCAACTAGGTTCAGAAAGTCAAATAATTAAGAAAAATTTATGCTCTTTAAGTGGAATAATTGAACTAGAATCTATGCCTCAAAGAAGAAATATGCACACAAGGAAATGCACAGGATGGCATAGACGTTCATCACTAGATATAACAAATAGATGAAAGGCACGGAACTTTTCAACTTAACAATATTCTTTTACGTCTAAGGTTTGTAAAAACAGACAGCGTAGCTTACCCAAAGTTAGCATCAATCTGAAAAGGAGGGTGTGCTGCAAACAAATTACTGTACAGACCACCTTCAAAAGCTTTCTCATGTTCTGGATCCACAAAGTATATTAAATGTTTGACCATCTGATAAGAATGCTCACTGTTACGAAGGCGTGCCCACAAAGCAGCTTTCCATGTGGTTGACCATCCTGGTCCCTCCTCTCCTGGTAAATTGATGAACTTATAAGAGACAACACTACCTGACTGTTACTTGTCTCTCAGTAATAGTCAGCTTGACTGTCTATTTTTTCTTCTGGAGTATAATTTAATCCAATGGGGTACGGAAACAGTTGTTAGAGTAAATGAATTCTTGAGCTATGTGCTATTGTACGTATGATCCACAAATTGTTTTTAGACTGATCGTCAACAAACTCAGCTAAGCCTTAACCCAATCAGTTGATTCTGGCAACATAAACAAATTCCTTTATCTCATTGTATAAATAATTTTGACATGCAATAAATAATAATAATCTCATATTTTGACAATTAATATGGATGTAGATTTTTTATTTATATATTTCATATTGTCTTAGTCAAAGAAGCCCTTATTCACTCTAGAGGATTATTCTCAAGTATAAACTTTATCACTGTAGGAAACCAACAAGTTGAAACCAAAAAAGCACAGGACACTAACTGCAGAGTGTGGATAACACTCCAATAAACAACCTAGATAGGAAACAAAGACCAACCTCGCTTATGAAGTGTATGCTCTGCGGCTTTGCAAAGGTCTGGTGTGCTTTCTATCGTTATTGTATGTCCAGGAAACAGGCCAAACAAGTGTGAAAGATGTCGGTGATGCACATCTGGGTCCTGAAAATCTTGTGCCTGTTTGTTAAACAGGAAAATCCTTAACCAGGAAAAATATCAACAGATGTTGTGGACATAGGAACTTATGAATTATGACTCAAAAAGAAGGTCTTCAATCAAGCTACTGACATACCCATTCCATAATGCAACCATCTTTAGCAATTTTGGTTGGATAAAGCCTCGATTGAGCCTTACGCACTCTTTTTACTAGATCATCCTCATTTTTATCTAAAACCTGTACCATTCTTAAATATAAAGTATTTAGAGAAATGGACAATAGGAGTCTTTCTTAACTTTTAGAATAAGGGATTTACCTCAGCAGCTGAAAGGATCACATAAAAGACTTCTTTTATGATTGCCATGTCCATGGTTGATGAATAGCTCACACTAGCACGGTTACCATCTGGAGCGATAAAGTCATGTTCAGGAGAGGTTGATGGGTTAGTTTCAAGATAACCTTCTTGTCCTTCAATCAACCAATCTAACAGAAATAACCCACATCCTTCCAACAAAGGATATGCCTTGTCTTTAAGAAAATCCTAAACACATAGAAGAGCATTAATACTCATTTCTTTAATGTAATTTGTGATAAGAATATCACAGTATCAGCATTATTATTCCACAAGAACTAAATAAGTAAATTCTTCTCAGTTAATAAAAGAAATGAGTAAAGTTGTACTCTTGGTCATGAAGGCATTTAATAGTGTGTGCTTAATGTACAACACCTTGAACATTCTGAGATAAGAGAAAAAAATGGCATTCCTAACAAGGAACTAATTTTTATGAAGTTTTAGGAGGTAATGGGCAAAAAGTTACAAAAATATCAAGATCTCACATTGTCCATGGTATATGCATAGTGCTCCCAGAGATGGACACAAAGCCAGGCTCCACCCATGGGCCATAATGCCCAGTCAACATCACCAGCATCTGCTGATGATTTTGCCCATATGTCAGATTTATGATGTACAACCCAACCATTTGCTTTGTAGTTGACCTGTTAGATTACGTGAGTTAGAAAGAAATTTCCATATGAAGAAATGCAGGATGGAAGAAAGGAGGAAAATATAAGTCATAAGATAATAATATTGCCAAGGTCCACAGTTGTAAGGCTATGGGTCCTTGGTGGGAAAAGGAGAAAGGGCTGTATTCTAGTTGCTCAGTTAGGCAAAACCCTAATAAGAAGTAAGATATCTATTTATTTCCATTTATACATAAGTGTGTATCTAAAACAATCCTAGTTCTTTATAGCATACAACTTGAACGCTTAATGCAAGACCTATTACATCAAGTAATTAACAACACAAGGAAAATCTCAATCCTTGAATCTGTCTAGGTAATTTAGCAGATATAAACAAGTTATATATATGAGACTAAATCAGTTTAGCAGGATTTAGTGTAAAGGGAAAACCTTCTTACTTTTGCAGTTTTGCGTCCATTGACTGATAGGGAACTGAGAAAATCAAATAAAGGCTCCTGACATTCACTAAGGTTGCAAGGCAAAGAAGGCCAGTAATTCATTTCAAGATTGATGTTCAAATGAGGAGCAGCACTAGAGACAGAGATTACAGAGTCAGTGACAGTCCAGATGATACCTTGATAGAAACAAAAGCAATAGATATAGGATTCCGCATGACACACATGCATGTGCTCAAATTGAAGAGAAAGAGTGAGATAGAGAGAGTAAATGAGAAAAAAAAAGAGAAAAGAAAGAAATAGAAACAGAATGTAGACATACTCCCATTTTGGCTCAAGATCTTTGTTCCATATTCCTTGCAAGTTTGCCACCTGAGTTCCAGGCCGTGAAGAAGAAATAAGCAAATATCGACCAAACTGGAACAGAAGCTCCACTAAAGATGGATCTTCATCCATTTGAAAAGACTTAATTCTCTCTGCTGTTGAAACTCTATCATCTTGACTTTCCTTGAAACATAAATTACATATAGAGCTTTTTGAAAGCTGCAGTGAGACACGGTGAAAAAGATTCTGATAGTCATCTATATGATGAGCGTAAAGAGCAGCATATGACAGATTTCTCATTGACTTCAAGACACTGAGAGAATCTGAAGTAGGATCCTTCTTAGAATCTGAAGGCTTAGTGAATGGCCCATCAAATGACGATGATGCCACAAGAAGCAAAATGGCCCAATCTGAACCTTCAACCCTCAACTTGTTGTCATTTAGATTATGTATCATGCCATTCTCCTCACTAATCTGTAAATCAAGAACAGCAGAAAACTGAATACCCTTTGGATTGTCATTTGCAGACACTTGTGGTGGGATTCGTTTTTCAGGGCAATGTCCTTCCATTATAATCTGACTTTGGTCATTCATCCAACAATGGTGATCTAACTTACTGTCCAGAGATACAGTAAAAGATAGAGACCCAGGTTTGCTTCCAGAAATCTTTGTTACCATTACTTGGTTGGGATTAGAGGCAAAATGCTCCCTGGAAAATTCTATGTCGCCTACAATATATTTTATTCGTGCAGTTGCAGTATCCAAGTCCAGCTCTCTCTGATAAGTTTCTTTAGCATAATTAAGATGAGAATCATCAAATTCCAGCTTGATATCACCAAGTAGTTGGTAAACCTTCATCATCAAAAGACAACCACCAGGATAGATTCTTAGAATAATTTCAATTAGTCCAGTAGAATCACTGAAACTGGCATCTAATTTCATGACTTAAACCATAGGAAAAAGTTCAGGATTCTATAAGTTATACGTTTTTTCACAAGTTAAAAAGCATTAACGGATATGGAGCAACATACATCTGCAGGATTTCCAACCAACTTGGCTGCTGCTGCAGTAGCTTTAGCATATTGACCACTGTCAACAAGATTTCTAACCTCTGATAGTGCATCTGGAGCATTAGGGTTTGTATAGGTTCCAGGAACCCCAGTCCAAAGGGTGTCCTCTACAAAATAATTCATAAAATATGGTCATTTTCTTTTCTACTAAATTTTTAGGCATAATTTGTAGACACAGACAAGTATTCTATCCACGTGTATGTATACAAGTTCTAAGTTTCTAATGGTCTTTTCTCTTCTTCTTTTTTATGGTTGGTGCTAGGAAGAGGAAATGGCTTCCCAAAAAGTAATGTACCAAACTTGATGGTAAAAGAAATGCAGAAGGTAAACAAGTTTTTAAACAGAATTCGATAGAAATTCTCAAAAAGGAAGAGGAAAATTTATTTTTAGTTTACCGTTGAGCTGGAGAAGTTCAGAAGCGACGCCACCCCAAACCATGGCACCGAGACGACCATTGCCGATGGGCAGGGCGTCGGTCCAGTACTTGGCGGGTTCGTTGAAAGTGACTTTAAGTGGCCTTGAAGTTGAACTCTGGGAGTGGGAAGGGACCATCAAGCTTGGGTTCAAGAGGTCCGACACAGTGGGTCGCCGCACCAGAACCCACTCTTCATCTCCCATTGCAGGAAATCTAGGAACTACAAACTGTAAGAATACGATCAAATCAACCTTGATTGCTTTCTTTCTACTCTCGCTTTTTGCTTTTGTTGGACGTTGTTTAGTCTTTTACCAGTATAAACTGGGAACTGGGTGTTCCATGACAAGCAGTGACAACATACCTAATAATCAAAGGCTTTTGCTGGTGGGCTGGTGATTTGAGGACTCTGCATCTGCATGGGCCACATTTGGACGTTGGAAGTTAGTACAGATTGTGTGCTTGATACAGTTGGCGGTCGATGACACATTGACCATGCCTTATCATCCATGATATTATTATCCACCTAATTGGAATTTGCCGATTCATCAAAGCAATTTTCCATTTTTGGTTTGTCTCAGGAGCACGTATTTTCTGAAATTTTGTGCTTATACTTTTAGCGTGAGCTTAAATCAATACATAGATGTGTATAAACAACATGACCGGCAAATAACCGATAACTGAACAATCCTATAGAAGAAATGTAATGCATGCCCGAAAAGATTACTATCTGTAGTGAGGCACAAGAATAAATGTAGAAAGAATGAAACAGGAAAGCCAAGGAATCCAAGTTCCTGTGCAAAATTTATGAGGAGATACAAAATAAATGCTCGACAGGGAGACACCCTGTTCAAGAAAAAGCCGCTTCCGACAAAGAGTATGTCCTCACGCATTTCAGATGTCTATTGAAGGTGTAAACTTTCCCACTTGATATCTCTGCCGTTATTATTGTTCCTCTATAATGTAATCTTTCGACAGAATTTTGCTCCTTGGACCAAAGCCCCACTTCCTCTAGATCTCCTTCTTGCCAGCAAATGTTGACTGTCACCCCACCGCGTGCTTTCAATCCTTTCACGCAACCATTTGCCCATTTATCCCGGGGAAGAGCAGGGAGCAAGTATAGATCCTTCATGGTGCTCTGAACGAGCATTTCTGCAATTGCTGCTGAAAAACTGGCATTTCCATGACAGAGTAATATAGAGTTTAATTAATCTTTTGAGTGAATTTATGACTCAATAGGATTCTATATTCAGCAAAAGTATACCAAGTTTGTAATTAACTCTCAACAGCTTCAAATAGCCAAATACCAGGCGTCCTAGCCTAAAGTTCCATCTAATCTCATTCACTTATTCCTTCCTGTGCCAGTTAATTTTACTTCAGCAACCACTTGCCAAGAGGCCACATGATTATTCAATGCAAATTTTGAGTTGGGAAGTGGAACTAATTGTTGGCATGTTGAACTGAAAATTGCCACAAAATCTCAGTAATATAACAAAGAATACCGCTCACCCAAAATTGGCATCAATTTGAAAAGGAGGATGTGCAGTGAACAAGTTACTGTAGAGTCCTCCCTCAAAGTCACCTTCATGAGTTGGATCCACCAAACTAATTAAATGCTTGACCATGCGATAAGCATGCTCACTGTTGTGAAGACGTGCCCACAAAGCAATTTTCCATGTAGTTGACCATCCGGGACCATCCTCCCCTGTTTCAGGTTATGAAAAATGTAAGCATCCTGCTTAAGCAATATCATAATAGTAAAGTTCAAAATGATATAAATCTTCATTTGGTCACTGGCTCTAACTTCTCCAACAGTACTAATGCAACAGTTTGCATATACCGTAGTTCTGGAATCCATAAGGCCATGGTTATAGAAGTTCTGAAGACAACATGCTTAAAAACAAAGTAACATAGGAAGCTTCTGGCAACACACATTTTTTCATATAGAACCTACCAATCCAAGTGTTGCATTACATGTCTTTGCATTTCAAAATTTTAGAATATTCTATAATCATACTGCTGAAATGCCTAATTAACTAATTTCTATTACTTATTTTCTTTGTATGAAATGATATGCATATTCACCATGAAGTCATTGTATCACACATACCTCTTTTATAGAGGGTATTATCAGCAGCTTTACAGAGGTCTGGAGTCTTTTCAACGGTAATTGTGTGCCCGGGAAACAGGCCAAAAAGGTGTGATAGATGTCGATGATGCACATCTGGGTCCTGAAAATCTTGTGCCTGCTCCAAAAGGCAAGAGAATATTTTCATCTAGCTTGTTGAACACGATTATAAAAACTTTAAGAAAGATTGGGATCCAGGTGTGCACACACCCATTCCATAATGGAACCATCTCTAGCAATTTTTGTGGGTAACAACTTTGGCTGAGCTTCACGGACTTTTCCAATGAGAGCATCATCCTTTCTTCCCAAAATCTGTCTTCAGAAAACTGATTAGCATTTAAAGAAATGAAGAATATTACATAGAAAACTTGGCCTGTTTTTATTAGCATAAAGTAAAAACTTCACCTCAGCAGCAGAAACAATTTCAGAGAACACTTCTCTTATGATTGCAATGTCCATGGTTGATGAGTAGCTTACACTTGCTTGCTCACCATTAGGAGCAACAAACATATGCTCAGGAGAAGTTGATGGATTGGTTTCCAGATATACTCCAGGGCCCTCAATCAACCAGTCCAACAGAAAGAAAGTACAGCCTTCTAACAAAGGATATGCCTTATTTTTTAGAAAATCCTAATTATGCAGAAAATATTAGAAATCCTTTGAACAGAAAAAAATATGAAGCCATTAGATTAACATTTCTATAAATCAACTTCATGAATAGTTGTTCAAACCATAAACTCAGATCATAAAATATTGAGTCAACCACCCTTGATAATGTAAAAATTATATATACCTTTCAAAAAAAAATGTAAAAATTATATAATATGTGACATGTGAAAAAATAAAACTAGTCCCAAATATATAACTAAAAATGGATGGCAACTTTTCATGTCTCGTGATTCAAATACAAAGTGAAAATCTCACTTCATCAACCAATCTCCTCGACTTCAACCATTTCCCAAATTATAAACTATTTATGGTCACTTCCTAAAGGCTGAGGCAGGGCTGAAAGGCTTTGCTTTAAAAGGTCTGGCTCCTTTCCATGAACAACATTTCAGATACTAAAAATTCCAGTTTTGAAAAACATTCATCAACTTGATATACGAATTATTAATGGTGATGGGTGAGCTGTTGCATGGATTCATCTTTCCCATTGTTTTTTCTCATTCTGTGTTCTACAACAAAACAGTAAATTATAGTTTTCTTTTTTTTTGGGGAAGGGGGGATTAAAAGTTCAAACTCTGCTCGTTGAGCAGGGGATAGGCACCAACCATTGAGCCAAATGCTCAAGTGCAACAGTAAATTATAGTTTAGTATGCAAGAAAACAATTAATCTGACTGAAAAAAGGACAAAAAACAACAATATTTTCTGAAGGAAGCCTCATGCTTATCTGAATACAGCCTTCCCCAGATCATTAGTGCAACATAATCTCTAAGATTTGCATCTATGTATTATTAGCATAAGTACATGAATCATTCTCATATGACATCTTTAAAGAAGAATCTGCAGTGAAGTTGATAACAAAAAACTCATAATAAATGTAAAACAAACAATTAGAAGGCAAGACGACTAGAACTACGGCATCTTACTTTATCCATTGTATAGGCGAAATGCTCCCAAAGATGGGTGCAGAGCCAAGCTCCCCCCATTGGCCATAAAGCCCATACAGCCTCACCTCGATCTGGCGATGTTTTTGCCCATATGTCAGACACTTGATGTGCAACCCAACCACCTGCTTCATAATTCACCTGCAACATTCATTGACTAAATAAGAAATTTACACTTAGAAGATGTAGAAAGACATCTGCAGGTAAAAAAAAAAATCCTTCATGGACAACAAACAGATGGAGACAGCAAGGTTGGTGGTCATTATGATTGTTTTAGGCCATTCTTCAGATGCTGAGGTAAGCAGACATGAAAATTTGATGTAAAACTAAGGGTAAGAAATAACAAGACAAATTTTTTTAGAGGTTGCCTCCAACACAAATTAAAGAGACTCTCATATTTAAAAAATTTCCCTGAAACTAAATATTTGATAAACTAAATAGATTTTTTTTTTTTTTAACTTGGCCAGAGGACTAAATACATTTTTAGGAGAGGAAAAGTAACAAAAGAAACTTACTTTTGCAGTTTTACTCCCATTGATTGACAGACTGGAAATATAATCGAACAAAGGTTCCTGGCACTCTTTCAGGTTGCAAGAAAGGGATGGCCAATAGTTCATTTGAAGATTAATATTCAGATGAGGAGCGCCACTGAAGAATTAAAAAGAAGAGAGAGAGAAATCATCAAATCCTGATATAGCAGTGACAAATTAAATTTCATTTGTTGGTAATAACTTTTGCTCAGATATTGAATTGGTATAAGATATAGCTGCATATTTGTTCCATTCATATATAAATATATACAAGGAATGGAGAAATTACTGATCTGGGACGTCTCAACAGGTAGGAAGAAATTGCAGCAAGCAGAAAACACCAAATTTAATGAAAGTATAAGGAAAGGAACCAAGAAGGGGTGTGTATGAGAGAGTTGAAAACATACTCCCATGCTGGCTCAATATCCTTGCTCCAAATACCCTGCAAATTTGACACCTGAGTTCCTGGCCGTGAAGAAGAAATAAGCAAATACCGACCATATTGAAACAAAAGCTCCACAAAGGAAGGATCTTCATCTGTTTGAAAAGATTTCACCCTCTCTGCAGTTGAAACTGCATCATCTTCACTTTTACTGAAATATAAATTAGTTGTAGAAGATTTAACCTTCTTCATAGCCAGAGAGCCATCTTTTAAATTGCTCTTTGAACTTTTTGAAAGCTGCAGAGATACACGGTGAAAAAGATTCTGATAATCATCCAAGTGGTGGGCATAAAGATCAGAATATGACAAGTTTTTTATAGACTTCAACGCATTGATAGACTCTGAAGTGGGATCTTTCCTAGATTCTGAAGGCATAGTGAATGGACCATCAAACGAAGAAGAAGCAACCAGAAGCAGAACGGCCCAATCTGAATCTTCAACCTTCAACTTCTTGTCATCTAAAATGCTTACAACACCTCCTTCACTAATTTGTAATTCAAGACATGCAGCAAACTGAATTCCCTTCGGATTCTCATTCGCACTAGCTTTTGGTGCGATTCTTTTACCAGGACAACTTCCTTGCATTATAATCTGATTTTTCCCATTTGCTTGAGAATCATGATGTAACTTGCTGTCTAGAGAAACTGTAAATGACAGAGACTTAGGTTTGCTTCCAGAAATCTTTGTTACTATAACCTGATCAGGATTTGAAACAAAATGTTCCCTAGTAAATTCAACATCACCAACAGAATATTTCACCGCTGCTGTTGCAGATTCCAAGTCAAGCTCTCTGCGATATGTACCTTCTGTATACTTAATATGTGAATCATCAAACTCTAGTTTGATATCACCCAGAAGTTGGTAAACCTTCATCATTAAAAAGATCATTAGAACAGAGCTCGAACCAGAACTTGATGTGTTACATGAAGTAAGAATTCATTGAAGTTGAAGTCAAAGCTCAAAAGTTTCCTATAAAAAGAAGCTCCGAGGCAATTGACAAGAACAATACAGTAAGTAGGCGAACCTCATGGACAAACTGAAGAAAAATCAGGAGACAGCACAATTAAATGAGAGCCTTCACTATTTCACTGTTTTTCAAGCCAGAAGCATCAAAATTTAAGGGCAGCTAACACATGCATAAATTATGCAAAAGTATTTTTGTAGTCCATCTCCCAACATGTCTCTTCTGCTTCAGAAAATTGAGGTAGTATTATGTTTAAACCCCATATTCTGGTCATATAATAGATACAAAATGTCCAAATAACAAATTTTTGTTACCTACCCAAGTAACTAAACATCCAATGCCGCCTAGCAATATGGTTTCACATGAGAAATAACATCTAAAAACGCAAACACACTAGCATACACGATAAAAAAAATATAGTTATGCTAGAGATAAAACAAGTAACCGTACATCAGAGGGATGGTCTGACAACTTGACCGCTGCTTTTGTAGCCTCAGCATACTCACCACTGTCAACAAGTTTTCTAACCTCCGCTAAGGCGGCTGGAGCATCAGGATTCGTGTAATTCCCTGGAATCCCAGTCCACAAAGTGTCCTCTACAAAGCAATAACAACATTGCCTAATTAAAGTTTGCTTTTATACACATTACAGAATAGCAACCGATCATTGCATATCAAATCTTCAATTGATCTTTATAGTAGACAAAAACAAAGATAAAAAGGTATAAAAAGTCAAAAACCATTTCATCATTTCTTTTACTCATAATATAAAAGTGTTACATTTACAATAAAAAGCTACAAGAACATGTATAATGCGAAAAAAAGGAAGAAGAAAATCTTCCTCTTTTCTCTAAACAAGTTATGTAATGGGTTGCTTTTGGAATTTAATTACCATTGAGCTGGAGAGTTTCCGATGCAATGCCGCCCCACACCATGGCGCCAAGGCGACCATTTCCGATGGGAATTGCGTCAGTCCAGTGCTTGGCAGGTCCACTGAACGTAACTTTCAACGGCTTGGAAGTGTCGGCAAGGGCCATGGAGGTGGGGTTCCAAATGTCCTTCTCTGCGGGTTTCCGCACCAGAACCCACTCCCCATCGTCCATCACCACCCCCAACGGACACCACCCAGAAGCAAAAAACCAACCAAAAATTTATGACTAACTCACCAAGCAAAGACAAAGAAACAGAAGATGAAAAAGGCTAGAAAGAGGGTGAGAACTCTGAGGATTTAAGAACTAAGAACAGTGAGCAGCGAGGCAGGTGGGAGTGTGGGGTTGAGATATTGAGTGATACATTACATACACGGCATATAAACGCGGCAGCCGAAACGTGGGACCCACACATACCTTTGAATAAAAAGAAAAGATTATTGGCATGGCGCACGCGGCGCCATGTTGTTTACGTGACAGCCTGACACAGTTATCACGAGAAACACTAGAAAGATTTGCCTCATTTTCAATTTTTACTACTACTGCGACAAGTTTTTTTCATCGAACAACCATGGTGGCGGTGAGAAAGTTTCCTGATCAGATCATCGGGAAACCAGTGCAACTTATTGACAAGCAGTGTATTTTGGAGTAAATAAGAAACTTTTGATTAATCCGAGACTTTGTATAGTCAACTTTCTTAAAAGGAAATTACCAAGAGCATCAAAACAAGTTTCTGCTATCTAGATAAACTTAAATTTTTACATTTTTCGTACTTAAATTCAAAGAACATCATCATAACCATAAGTTAAAATGAATGACAGTCTTCTCTTTTTGCTGGGTACCCTTCACCTCAATCAATGAAACACTTACTGGAAAAGGTCGATGATGGGCCGGGTGAATGACATTTGCATAGGATATGATTCCAAAAGAGGAGGCAAAGGATCTGGGATTTTGATTCTCCGTTTCCTTAGCCTATATGCCCAAAGTGCCAGCATTAATTGAAGTTGTTCCATATTTCTAGTCAATTTTTTTTTCCAATTTTAAATTCACCACATCTTTGGAACGTTGGAACGCTTAATATATTGAATCTTCACACGTCACTCTCCCTTCTGTCCCAGTAAATGATATTTTATAAAAACAAGGACAATTCTTGTGAACAACCAGAGACTTGGGGACTTCACCAGTTCCAAGATATGCCAATCGCAACATGGCCCAATTAATTAAGCAATCTAAGAAAAACATTTCTTTCTATTAAATAAAGAATGCTCCAGATGGGTTTCTCGTCAAAATTGGGGCTAGATAATAAGTTCGAGTCCATATCTTGCAGCCGTGGGCGGCTAGGCAAAACATTCATATTTGTTTTCTTGAAGCAAAAGGAAAAATGGGGCTTTCCCTTACAAGGCAAAAACCAAGCACCTTGAGCGAGGTAACTTATACTCATTGGAACATCAACCTTAAGGTTCTTAGTAAACTGGACATGAAATCTGGAACGTGAAATCATGACAAATCAAATCAAAGAACATAGGTGTTCTAAGAACTTTTCTGAGCTAGTCTCCGGAGAATAGTTTGTTCTGACAAATCAAATCATTCTCCTACTCAGGTGTCTATGATATTCGCAGGGTAATGAGGATTATGTGAATAATTTGGCGTTAGCCTTTTCTAGTAGCTCCATCACCAGTCGTGGCATAGCATTTAATTAGAGAGTAGATGAAACCCAAGTTACTTACTTGAAAACACTCTGCAACTTTGGAGGAGGCCAAGGAGGAGCAAGGTTTTTGGATTTTTTACACTCTAGAGTGTACCTTTGCATTGTCTTTGAAATTTCTGGTTTGGAGGGGACTCTGGACGGAGCCTTTGCGTTGAAGAAGGTTCCTCAATTTTCTTTCAAGGGTTTGATTTTGGGGAGTTGATCTTGGACTTGTTTTGGTGTCTGTCATTCACAGACACGTGCTACTAGGTGGGATTGAGGAGCGGATTTTGGACCAAAGCCTTTGGTGTTGCAGGTCTTTGAGGGGTAATGTTATTGAAGATTTGGATGAAATTAATTGATTGTATCTATTGGCTGTTGAGGAATTTTGAAAAGCTTGAAGACTTTTGGTCGGTTAAATTCTCATTGAGGACTGAGTGGTATGGGACCAATTGGTTCTGCGCCATGTCTTTCTTGTTGGGGTATCATATGCAGATCTATTGTTGACTGATTGGCCTCATCTGCTGTGGATAATCTATCGAGAGGAGGCATAAGATCCGACTCGTTTGCTATTTTGATTTTTTCCTTGATACCGTCTAGCTCTGCTTGAAGGATAGACAATTCGGATGTTAACTCTAATTTTTCTTGCTCCCAGATACTCCTTTCAAAGTCAAGTAGCCGTTCGAGATTGATTATTTCTTCTTCCAGTTCTTCGTGTCTATCATTTGTTGGAAGTAGCTCATCAAACCAACAGAAGAATGCACATTGCTAGCAATATCCAGGACGGACAATTACGACCATTGTCTCAAGGCACGGAAATGGCAAATTCTAAAAGTACAAAAAGAAACAAAGAAATACTTACATATTCACCATCCCTGGGACAGTCGTAGAACAGCCTAATGAGGTCTGGGGAGGTTCGAGATTTTCTCAGTCTAGCGGGAAGTCCGCATAGACACTTTGGTTCCGTAATTTCAAGGATACTCGTCATTTGAAACGTGAGTCCTGTTCAAATGGAACATTACATTGGTGATGTACGGAACCAAAAGAAACATTCTTATGGAAAATAGTACTAACACATATCAAGAATGATAGCACTTGGCATCCATCTAATGTCTCTGAAAGATCAATTATTGAAGCCACACCAACAGAAAAACAAAGAGAAACCCAACAATAGTAAACCCTAGGTTCACTCTCAAAGATGCCAACAAAAGACCATTCAAAGAAATGAGAGAAATCCTGTAAAATTGTACTAGATGAAGATACAGTAATCATATATATAATTCAAGAGTAAAATTACAAAAAAAAAAAAGGAAAAGAAAAGAAAATCATAATATAGCAAAGAAGACCTGATCCTAATTCTTTTAAGAGAGAAAGGATCGTATATTCTTCCGAATAAAAGAGAGTGAGTATGAATATAAGAGCAAAACTGGGAAAATACAAAGTTATACAATGAGTAAAGTACTGACTGTAAGTCTGCGACGATCAATCTCAAAGCCTGATGACGGTCCCTCGGAAGAAAAAGAAAGAAAAGAAAACAGTGAACGTACCTCCAAAGCTTCAAGCCAATGTAACTGAATAAATTACAATATTTTTCTGTACTTTTTATCTACTCTTTAGACTATTTTCCTACTTTCACCGATGTTGAGTTTTAACTCGACGAGATTTAATTCTAAATTTTATTTGATTCGAATTCTTTTTCGTGTACAGCACTAAATATTTATATAATTTTAATTTTTTTGTTTCACTTTGAGTCGTAATCACATGTTGCATTTTGCAAAAAATAATAATGCTTAAGAAATAATATCTTGTAATTTTATCAAAAATCTTTGACTTAATATGAAAAATCATAATTTTATTGTATTTTAATTTTTTAATAATAAAAAGAACTGTTTCACTCTATTAAATTATAGTTTCTCAAATGACCAATTTCGGTTGCACAAATTTAGTTGCTGTAACTAGAAAATAAATCTTATAGATGACTTTGGGTAAACGGTTTCAGGAGGTTTTGAACTTTCTCTTACTATTTTTGTCCCTTTGCCCAATCTATGGGATTAGAAGTTTATTGTGTTTTGCAACTTTTTATATAAAGTGATGACTTACTTAACAATGCTTTATGATGGATAGCATCGGCCCTCAGATTGATAGTAGCTAGCTAATTACTTGGCACCCAAATTCCATGGGAAGGACGAAGGTTCGTTGAATGCAGAGCATTCAAGACATTTTTCAAACTCCTCTTTTGCTTTCTAAATCCCTTTTTTTTTTTGTTGAATAAGCATCGGGATTCTCTTGATTGATTTCAAGATGGTTATCAAACGTTAAAACCA
Organism: Theobroma cacao; assembly: GCF_000208745.1. Lineage (NCBI taxonomy): Eukaryota > Viridiplantae > Streptophyta > Magnoliopsida > Malvales > Malvaceae > Theobroma > Theobroma cacao. Next base: position 5,566,217 of record NC_030851.1, on the reverse strand, counting down.
ATCACTACTATTTATAGATGAGAAAGCAAAGGGAGAAAAATGGCCCAAAAATTTATAAAAAAAAAAAAAACAGAAGAAGAACAGTAAAAGCTTTTGATGGGCTGCCAAATTTTATTTCTACTTCTCTTGTTCAGTACATTTCTCCTACGAAAGGACTGACCTAGAACGATTGTGGAAGCTAATTTGGGACTAGGAAAGCTTCTACTATAATAAGTGCTATTACATTATACGCAATAGGTTATATGTCTACAAGCTGAAAATCTCCCATTCTATTTTGCAGTAATCAATGGCAAATCAACTTCGTCACACCATTCCACGCACCTTGTCTCGATATAAGAAGTACCCACATTATTAGGCCAATAACTTAACCAAACTTCCCCTCCAATTCTCCATTTCAGAACACTGCCTTCCATTTCTCTGCTTAATCTCCACGCTACTCGCTCTCCATAATCATCCCCAGCAAAAACCAACCCACCAGTTTTCGTAAATGGCCTATTGACTCCATAATACCTATTCTGTAAACTATTGTCGCCGTTGCCACCGTTACCATAATTCAACGACTTGCATGTGGCAATTTCGTGACCTGTCACGTTGTCACATAAAACTGCATCGAACACCGCAGCGTTCCCTTCAGCGTCTTGATCCCACCTCCAATTCTTCATCTTGTTCCTCAAGGACACTCTTGATCTGGCTTTAACCTGTGGATTTTTTTGGTTTCGGATACTCCCTTTAACGATTCTTTGCGTTTCTATTTCTCTTTCTCCATTGTTTGTGGAGCGACCCAAGCTTAACCCGTACACATATGTTGACCCAACTTCCGGCCCAACCCAAACCCGGATCCTCGATGGAAAATGTCTTTCCTCAAAATAATCCATGTCATCCTCTTTTTTACGGAATCCTAATTTAGCCACGTGGAAGCGTAAGTTATCAACACAGGCATTTACCTGAATATACCCATCATAGAATCCAACGGAGTATTCCAATTGAATGACTGCCTCAAGCTGCTGGTGTGCCAGGGCGTATCTTAACAAAGACTCCTTGGCTCCAATGGCAGGAAATATACTTTTCTGATTACTTGAATGCGTCAGCTTCATTGCGTTAACAGGCGCATATCCCTTCAAGGTCCAAAAGCCATGAGCCTCAGTTGCATACGAAATTCCCAAGTGCTGCCTTGGCAAAGGAGTTAATGTTTGTAATCCAACGCTAACCTCCCTTAAAATGATCCATTTTGCCAAAATGTACCCCAAGGTTCGCATGAAACATAGCTCGGTGTCTACACCAACAGAAACCAGAAAGGTCCGCAGCACGGGCGCTTCTTTACACGTTAAGGCTTCGATATTTGGACCTAGTAAAGATTGAAAATAGAAGGATCCAACTTCACTAGGAGCATCACAAGCACACAACCAAAACAAGCGCGTGAGAAAGACCAAGTTAAAGAACCTTGAAAATGAGTCGGGTGAGTGAGACTCCATGATCCAAGAGATGGGTTCGGGTTTGAGTCTCTGGAGCTGGGACCTTGGGCAGGTGCTGTCAGGCACTGAAGGTGAACGGTTGATGATTTCTTGGAGGAGCTGGAGTACTAGAGGGAGGAACGGTTGCTCTGATAATAGAGGGCACGTGTCAGAAACCCAGAGAGGCTTTTGAGCATTGGAAGCTTGAAAACCTTCGAAGCATATGTTGAAGGTCACCAAGACCTCTAAATTGGACCCTGAGGTACGCTCAGCTCTGAGTTGGATTGAACGAGTCGAATCGCCTTGGTTCCGTACTTTAGCACTCGCGAGAGTAAAGATTAATGGTGAGTCAGACTCGGCCCACTCTTCTGAGTTAGGAAGCTCACATATCCAAGACCAAATGTCCATCATTTTTGCTCGGTGGGTTTCAGGGGTTGTGTGGTTTGGAGTGCTTGGGAGATGAGAAAGAGTTGAGAGATAAGATTCATGCTGTTGTTCATTTAAGGAAAGAACTAGTGATGGTAGATTCGCCAACTTGCAAGTAACATAAGCCACGAAAGAAAGAAATTAAAAACTGCCTGGAACTGGTGGTGCTAAATGGTCCAGTTGAAAGTTTTTTTTTATTTTTTTATAATTGAGGAAAAAATTTTGAATCTTATTTTTATAAGTAAAATAATTCATTAATCAATAAATCAAATGTTTTATGATTTTCATATTTACTACCAGGGATGGAGTTAGATAATTTTTATTGATGGGACCAAAGGCTAAAAAGAATAAATATTAAAAAATTTTAAAACTAATATATTGAACTTAACCATTAATAATAAAAAAATTTATAATTAACAATAGTTCTATATAACATGTAAATAAAAAAAAACAAAAGAAAAAAACTTATAATAGCACTCTAAAAAAGTTTTGTTCAACGATGACAATATTTTTTTTAATATAAACAACTAAATTATTTGTAAAAAACTTATCATCCATTATATTTTGAAGTCTTGTTTTTATCAATATAAACGACTAAAAAATTAATGTAGTCAACATCTAATATTTTTATTTTATTATATTTAAGTTTATAATACTAAATATTAAACTATAATGCGTAAAATATAAATAGTTAAATATAATATACAGAATCAATAATTTCTTCTTATACTTAAAATAATTTTCTTTCAACTAAATATAAAACGTAAAATACATTAAAAACATATATTCAAGATAATTTTTTCTTATATAATTAGGATTAATAAAAAAAAAATATATTAGTGAAATTTTAAACAACAATTAATAATGTAACACTATAACTTATATTTGAGAATTACATATACAATAATTTTTTATTTTTTAAAAATTAAAATCATTAAAAATAAAATCTGCATAACAGAAAAAAAAAACATAGCAAGTAGGAGATATAAACTATATAACAAAAAAAAAATATAGTTGATGATTCATAGAAATTTTAAAAAAAAATCTATAAAAACTTAAAATATATGAACAAATAGAATATAATTGAAAAAAATAAATAAGTATAAATAATAATAATATAAATAGAAAAAATTAAATAAAAATTTTACCTTTTTATAATTTCACAACACAAGAATAGAAAAGAAAAGAGAGAAAAATTGGTGGAGAAATTTAAAAAATAAAAAAATTTAAGAATTTGAGTGAAATTGAATGGAGCTTGTAAGATTATTTTATTTATTTTTTAATTATATTAATTATTTAATAAAAATTATTTTAAGAAATTATTAAAAAATATATATTTTATAAAAAATTTCTAAAATTTTGAGGGGACACCGTTACAAAGGGACGCTCCGCCCTTGTTTACTACTGTTGATTTTTCTTTCACTTTCCTTTCAATTCTTTCGTTATCTAGTTTCAAGACCTGGGAACGATGGTCGTTTGCATGGACTATAGCAAAGGCGGGACGTGGTAGTTTGACGTTCTCTGGATGTAGCGGCCCATGCGTGTCCTTCCACATGCGAAATTGGACAAATTTGCATGTCTGAATTTGGATCACAAAAAAATTAACAGGAAGAGAAAAACTAAAGCCCCGTATCATTAATCTCCGTTCTTATCCTATCAATGTCTCGACAATATCTTGGGAATCATAAATTGTGTAGTTTACTTAGATCGGACGCCTGCAAATTATTTAATTTTGCAGCTTTAATTAATTAGATTGAATGCCGACAACCAATCGAGTTCAAGAATTGGGATAGCGATGGAGTATCTAGCTAGTATAGCAGTATCTGTTGAGCTCTTGTGAAATTGGCTTTTAGCCAATCGCCATTTAGAACTGATTATAATTCCTACTTAATTTTTATGGATCATAGTTTTTCTAATATACTAATTTCTAGTAGCAATTGTCCCATGCAAGATAATCTAGACTGGTGGGTTGCTCATGTCAATATCAGTAATCGTGCAACATAAAAATTTCATTTCAGTAAAAAATAGAGTTTTTAATTAAAAAAAAACATGTGTAGTCATTTAATGGGCCTAGTGGCCCGGCCAATATGGCCCGTTGGTAAGGGTTTTCTGGGCCGGCCTGACTCAACTGGAATCATTTTCTTGTTATAGCAAAGTTTTGTTTTAGATGCGGCCTAATGGGCCGATTAGCAGTCCAAGGAAGGAAGAACACCTCTGAGATGGAACATCAAGTACAGTGCTTTTCTGAAAGGGAAGAATGGAGAAAGCGTTGAGAGTTTACGCTCAGGTGCTAAGGTTGGTGAGGCGCTTGCCGAAGGACTCGAGGCCTTACTACGCTAAATACGCCCGCGAGAACTTCGTTAATTATAGGGACGTCGACGCCTCAGATTCCAAAGCCCTCGACGAGCTCTTCCACCGCGCCTATAACCACTCTCTTTGGGTACTCAACAAGGTTCGTCGAAACTCTGAATTCGCGTCTAATAACATTTGTGCATATAATTTTTCATATAAAAAATTGAAATTTATTGGGTCTTCTCATGGTTGCAGTACTCGGTGGATGAAACAGCAGCTCAGAAGCTGAAGGAGACTTGTGTCGGTAGATGAACGCGTAATGTTTACTAGGTGTTTGTTGTTATGCTCAAAATGGGCTTCGGGTGCGCTTGTTTTTTCACCATTTTTAAATGCAACTGCCAGTTTCCTTTGTGTAATCTAGGCAGTGTTTCTTTGGTATCATTGTCTCAAGCTACTGCAATTTTTTGGTTATAATATCTGTATCTTCTGGTCCTAAGTGTTACCTTAGATTTCGGCTTTGTTGTTGAATATTTGGAGACCAATTATTTATCACTGCTAAATAAGATTTGGTTTTTAATATACGTTTTTCTTTTCTAGTATTAAGTAAGTATTTGTAGCTGCAAGCATCAATGTATAAGTATTAATTAAAATTCGCTAACTTTTGTCATGCATGGTTCTTACTCAATCTTTCTTAGCTCACAGTTTTGGTGAACATGTATAGGCAGTATAGCCCAATCATTTTACTTAACACTTGGTTAGTTGCATATGCTCTGGATATTGTTGAGAAAATTTTGGCATAATTGATGAAGTGCATGCAGTTGTTGGCTGAGTTGGCTTCATGTTTTGATAAGCAGAGTTTGGGTGCAGTAGTAGTTCACTATTAAATCCTCATGATGTTTCATGTCTTTGAAACAAGGGGCTACTTCTTATATCCTCTGTGGTGGAAGTTTGCACAACTTGAGCACTTCCTACAAAACAAATGCTGTCATTTTAGAGTATGACAGCAAAAGAAAGTTTTTATATTTGGATTGTGACCCGAAGGCTACATCAAACTCAATTTAAAAATGTTCTTTTCAGCAGAGCTTCCACCGAATCTAAAGTCAGAACATGGCACAATCTTAATTCACCACTGCATGGGTATGATTGAACCAGTGATTGTAACTGATTCTTGCATCATAGGAACTACTTGCATGTTTCTGACAATGTTTAACAGGCTGGCATGTCTATATTTAGGTAGTTTGCCTCGTGCAATGACCTTCATATTGATGAAGTAACTTGAACTAAACTTCAAGAACAAAAGTACTGTTATTAGTGAAGCTTAACTGGTATGTGGTTGTGATAAATCTCTTTATGTTGTTTTCTTGTGTGCTTGATTCATTCTGAACATAGTCTTTGATGTGGTTTAGCAGGCCCTACAGCTAGTAGTATTTTCATTCCATGATGTCATCAAGGATGGCTTTTGCTGCCCAACGTTTTGTAAGATAAATCTTCAGACTTGCATATCTTTCTCGTTTTTAGTATAGTTCGATCTGGTGTTTGACACTTCCACTCAGATGTTGCCTTGTTGTAAGGTAGTGTTGGTGCGTGATATATACGATCTCAGAATGTTTCTTCTTTAGTTATTTTTGAAGCTCCATAACCATGACCCAAGTGGATAGGATTTGACTGTTTTACTCCTCTCTCTTTCCTCTCTAGCCACCACTTTCTAATTCTGAACCTTTTTTGATCATGTTTGACTCTTTCTATTTCGTGAACGGCCAATCTTGCTATTCTCGAAGTTTGTTTTTTTCAGTATCAATTAATTCCTTAGATTTTTCTGGAGACTGAAGTGAGTTTTACCAAGGTTTTCAGTAAAATAATTGTCCATGCCTCTCGCCTTCAAATTTAGCTGATTACGACTGGTAAAGCTAGCTTTTTGTAAGTGCAAGGTCAAGGGGGCGGGGCAGTTTTGTTAATAAGAAACAAAATGGACCCTTTTGTTGGAACATCGAACGAAGCGAAGGGAGGGACATGCACAGGAACGAAGCCAAGCGACCAACGAGGCGTGGAAAAACGCAGCATGCGACGAAGCAAATGTCGGGACGATCTTGACTGCCGTGTCTCCTCACCGAACTCATGTGTGGTTAACCTGATTTACCACGTGTCTCCTTTTCCCATTCATATCGCGGCATCGCCGACATGCGGTCAACTATATTTCTGCTTCCACTATTTTATTTAGAGCTTAGATTTCGAGTCCGTTCAACCGCCTGTTCAACGTAGCGGTGAGATTTAAGATCGAGTAGTGATGTCGAAAACAGTGATAGTGATGAGATTAAGATTGTAGCTAGAGAGATCAAATAGGAAAAATAAATAACAATAGGGGAATGGCACATTTGGCTTGCTTAATCACAGTACTAGTGCCTTACCGAATTTCATTTTAAGACATGATTAGGCCAAAAGCAACCAAATCACAGCATAATGATATTACCAAAAGCTACCAAATCGCAACGCGATGATAGCGCCAGTGGGGCCTTCATCTAAAATCTAAAGGTGTGTTATTAAGTAATGACACTTGGTTTACTAATTGCAGCTTGGATTTAGGGGACGGGAATAATGCCTTAAAAACTTCAGATTTTTTATCTGGAAATAGAAAAAGTTTAGAATTGAACCTAGCAGCACATTTGGTATGCTCAGCTACTATTTTCTCTCATTGTTTAGTTGGTAATCTAGCAAAGAATAACAATTCCTTTGTTTTAGCTATTTTTCCAAATTGGTAAAAAGTCTTCTTTAACTACACTCAACTTTCTCTCATGGCATGTTTGGTTCGCGAAATAAATATGAATGAAATATAATAGAAATTAAATAGAATAGTTATTACGTGAGAATAGAATGAGATGAGAATATAGTAGAATAAATATTACGTAGTTTAGTATGATGAATAGAATAGAGTAGGAATAATTATTATGACTTATTACAGTATTTGGTTGGTAATAATAACTTTAAAATAGGAAAAGAATAGAAAATAAAAAGATAAAAATACCCTTTATTATATATAATTATTATTTATTTATTTTTTAAATATTAATAATTTATAATTAATTAAAATATTAATAATTAATAATTTAAATATCAATATTTTAATATAATTTAATTACTAATATTTTAATTAATAATATTTTATTTTATAATTTAATATTTTAATCATATTAATATTAATAATGTTTAAATTATATATAAAATATTAGTATTTTAAATTTTATAAATAATTTATTTTTTTTATTCTATTTTTTTCCTTTTTCTTTTTCATGGGACGGTCCCCGGAAATGCCACCGGTGTAACAAAACGCCAATCTGGCACAGCATATGGCCAGATCTGGCACACCATGTGGCCAGATCTGGCCACTACGGTGCCAGATCGGGGCTTCCCCGCAGGTGGATCTGGCCGTGGAGTGTCAGATCCAAATGTGGGATCTGGTCGGGAAGCATCAGATTCGGTACTTCTCGCGGCCAGATTTGGCCGTTGAGTGCTAGATCTAGCTGAATCTCCGTTTGAATCTTGTCCGACCATATTCGGTCATAAAATTGCCGTCACAGCTGCTTCCGTCGTCATCGCCGTCCCAACCGACGCCGCTTTCACCTNACTAAATAAATTATATTAACCTTTTAAGTCTAAGGACAAATAGATAATGTTTGGAACTTTACAATGCAATGTGGTTGCAAGCAATGTAATTGCATGAAATATAACATTGCAGTGCTTGTTATATAAGTAAAGTAATAATTAAAATGCAACAAAAATAGTATTGTAGCGTTTGTTTTACAAATACTTTGTTGAAAATGTAATATCAATTTTCAAAATTATCCCTATTTATTAAAATGTAAGTTTAATATGCTTATATTTTTTATTGTTAATTTTTGTATAATATTATCTCTTAAATATATTTTTAATGTCATATATTTTAGTTTCATTTCTTAATATAATCTTATATATTTTATTTTTATTTTGAAATATAATTTTCTATGTTATATATTTTATTTTAATTTTTTTTCCTTTAAAAGACAATATAAATTTTATTGACAGTCACCTTTCAACATATAATAGAAAATGGTTACTAAGAGTAATAAAGAAATATCTCTCGAAATCTATATAAAAAAATAAATTATAACATTACAAAATGACTTTAATAAAGTAATAAAGTTAAAGGGTAAAAATATTTTTAATAATATTGCAAATTAAGTGCGATGCAATCTTATTGCATTGGTTTTAAATTGCAATCACATTACATTCATTGATTGTAATGTGATTACATTGTAATCTTACAAAACAGTGTGGGTACTTTTTGCCTCGATTTGTAGGGGATACTTTATCCTTTCACACTCTTTTGAAATATAATATATAGTTATTGGCTTTTAAAAAAAAAAAAATCTTACATAACAATGGCTTATTGTAGAACAAACACTGTAATATAATTTAATTGAGTATATTGTAAGGAATGTATTTTTGCTTTCTTTTTATTAAACGCTATTTTAATAAATTATAATAGAGGTCTTTTTAATTATTGACAAATGACAAGCTATATTGTGCGCTTTAACTACACCCACTTATTTGCTTAAAAGTCACTACTCAATGGTGAAGTTAAAACATTCTATTCCTTTTCTATAGAGGCATAACAAGTATACGTTTTAAACATTTTATCACACATAACTTAGAACAATTTTAACTAACAAAGAACTAAAAACTATAACTCCTTGTTAATTAATAGTTTATCAACTATTAACATGATTTTTTTACAATGTTTTCAAATAATTATGATTATATCATATGTATCATAAATAAATAAAATATTCATTAAATTGTAAATTATTAATATTTTAAATAAATTATAAAATTAAATTTAAAATAAATAAAAAAAAAAAATCATATAAATAATAAAAAATATTTTAATTTTTTATTTTAATCTTATTTTTATCAACAAAATATTACAATAAATTATAATAATTATTTTTACTCTATTTTATTTATTATACCAAATTTTGTAAAAATTATTTTATTTTATTTTATTATTATTTATTTCACTACTCAAATGATGGTATATGGTAATAATAATTAATTTTATTGATTATAATGTGAAATCAAGTTTAGTTCTAAACAAAACGTTATAATTGAGCCGACTTGTTATTTAATTGTAACGTCAAATCAAATTTAATTGGTACTCGAGGCCGTAACAATGGGATTTAAATAATTAACTTAAGTTGAAAAATGAGAAAATGGTGATAGAGTGATGGCTTGGTGGACAGACAATGATGACCGGTTCAAGTCCAACCAGTTAAGGGCTGAGAGGCGATCGGGTCAGAAAGATTTCAAATGGAGGGCTGAGCGTCTGATAGGGAACCTAGATATCGTCATCTGGTGAGAAGAAGGTATGATCATGTGGGTTTGGGACCCGCAATTTTGATATTGTTTCGATCTTTATAGGTAATATGGATAGGGGCCCATGTGTACCATTCACAGAAAGTACTTGCTGTACTCTACGTTAGTTTTGTGAAACTGAAACAAAAATGCAAACTTATTAGCAAATGTATATCCTCACGCGCTCAATCCTCAACCAAAAGCTCAATTCTCATAGCTTAGTCGCTTGCTCACCATTGTCGTGTCTTTTAACCTCTTTCAATTACAAATGTATGTCCTGAGGATAGCACTGAGCCATGAGCGTGTGGCACAGTGGCGTGGGTCCAAGGTTTTGCATTTTGTAATTTCTTATTGTCAAGTCAACTCAGTGAGTCGGTGGTGGTGACTGAACACTGATCAGGCTTTTCTGATTTTTCAAGGCCAAAAAATAAAGAAAGAAGCAGAAAACGGGTCATATATCAGCTTAGCCAAAGCAACATTTGCAAACCAATGCTTTGGACAAATAAACCACGGTTTTCTCGGGCTGGGTGGGTTTGACTGCCACTAGTCGAAAACCAAAGCCAACCTTGGAAACAGCCCCCCAGCTTAGACCACCCACTTCCAATTACACTAGCAGTCTACTAATCCTCTCTCTATTGTAACGGCTGCTGCTATCGCCAACTACAAACACACGCATAAAGAGATAGAAAAAGAGATTGAAAGTTAAGTCTCATTCTTGAGGGGTTTGTCTTTTTGGGTTTTTATTTATATTTTTTTAAACAACTGTTTTTATGATGGCTGAGACTGATCAGGGTTTTGAGAGGGACCAGGGGACTGCAACAACTACTAGTTTTCCTCAGTTGTTGTTTGGTGGTGATGATGATGTTGTGAGTCTTGATCTGGGTCAGAGTTTTAACTACACTTACTCTTCTTTTCCTGCTCATGAGAAGACTCCCAAAATGCTTTGCTTTGGGGGCCAACAAACTGATGCTGAAATAGTGTTTGGTGAATCTGCTGCTAGTACTACAAAAACTGCCACTACTCCCCAGAGGTCCGGCGTCACATGCAGTGATTCTTCCTCAGCTTCTTCTGGTAACAACAACAAATCTGTCAAGACCCCCTCCAAATCTACTGTGAGTATATATAATAAATTGTTAAGTGCAAAGCCTGTGTTCTTTGGCTTTTGGGTTTTGTTTAGCTCGCGGAACGAAAGCTGCCTGTTTTAAGACCACTTTTTGTTACTCTTTGGAAGAGAAAGAGGGATAGAGGTCGAGAATCGGTGGAGTGCACGGGTGCCATTGTTACAGCTCAGCCGGTAAGCCAAAGAACCAATAAAAAGTCCAAGGTCGAGAACCCCGCCACTTCGACCGGCCATGCGAAGGTTGGATATAACTATAAATCGAAAATTACTACCCTACATGTTCATCACACATAAATGCATGTTTCACATATTGGTCTGTTTTTGACATTTCCATCGTATAAAAATTTACTGGATGATTGTTTTTCTCATTAAATGGCAGGCGAGGAAAGAGAAGGTAGGGGACAGAATCACTGCATTGCAGCAGCTGGTTTCGCCCTTTGGCAAGGTGCGAAATTTACCTTCAGGGTTTAACTTGTGATTAATTTGATTCAAAGACTTTGGAGGGAGTGCTGAGTAGTTAACCGCAATGCAATTTGATTTGACTCAAAAAATGAGTGGTACGTGACAATTTTGGGAATTTGAAAATGTTGCAGACAGATACGGCATCGGTACTCCATGAAGCGATGGGTTATATCAGGTTCCTGCACGACCAGGTCCAAGTCCTGTGCACTCCTTATCTGCAACACCTACCTGTAAGTACAAAACAGCCAGTTTTTCTGATCAAGTGTGAATAATTTTTTGACCAGTGGTGAAGCATAAGGGCTTAAGGGTCTTTTTAACTGTGATGTTAGGACGGTGGGAAAAACGGAGGTGAAGAATCACGAAAGGACCTGAAGAGCAGGGGGCTGTGCCTGGTCCCAGTTGCTTGCACGGTGCACGTGGCAAATAGCAACGGTGCTGATTTCTGGTCGCCAGCAATGGTGAACAATGTAACAAAGCAGTGAATCGTTTCTAGTTTCCAAGTATACTTTTATACATAGTTGCTTTGTAGTTGCCCTCTCATATTGGTGTCTGAAGAGATTTTGACAGCTCATCTTGAAAGAGGATCAAAGGGGTAAAAAGTGTTAGAAAAAACAGGAACCTGGGAAAGGTAACTCCTGAGAGTTGAAGACATTCATGGATATATTATATATTAATATTATTATATGTATTAAAAGTGCTTTCTTTTTCTCCTATTTTAGTTTCATAGAATTGACTGAACGAACAGAGGGAACAATGAAAAGGAGAAAGCGGAAGGGGCAAAGCAAGGTGTATTTCCTTCCTTTGTTTGCTTTTTGGAAGCAGCACGTGGGTGCCTACTTTTTTCGGCTTAGGTTGGCTTTGGTATGGGTTACACTTGTAAATCTTCAACGCTTAATCAAATACCAATGCAATTTTGAGAAGAGGGCTGGTCCTTCTTTGTAGTTTTCTCCATTTTTTTTAAAATTCTAAATAAAATGAGAGTTTATCAAACTTTTACCCTCTTTTTATCGCTTGAATGGAATTCCATTAGCAATTATCAACCGTTTTTATAGTTTTCTTTTTCATTTTTTTAGGCCAATAACCGTTTTTGTAGTGTATTCTCTGCTTGACTGAGAGGTGTTAATTGCACACATTGCGGTTTACTAATGTAATCACCCAATAAGTGGCCATTTAGGCACGATGCCATAGCAAGGGTTCGAATCCTCATTCAAGACCCTACTCCCATACTTGCCCGTAGATCTTATTATTGATAACAGCGAAATACTAAGTTCATATCTAAAAAAAAAAAGAAATTTATATTTAATGCATTGTTTTTTTTAATTTGGTGAAAATAATAAATTAAATAAAAAATCCTTCTTAATATAGTAGTATAGCTATCTTGGACCTTATATTCATCATCTTTGATGAAAATCAGTCTACTTCATTTAAAGAGACAAGTTAAGGTGACCATCAAGTCGGTGGGAGGTGGCAGCTATTATTGGTGACGTTATTTATGGAGATAGACAATGTGCTTATTAGTTGGTTTAAGTTATACAATAATATAAGCAAAAAAATACTATTTATAATTTTTTTCATAAAATTTAATAAATTTTAAAAGAGATTATTGTAGATCTTATTATTGATAACAGCGAAATATTAAGTTGATATCTAAAAAAAAAAGAAATTTATAATTAATGCATTGTTTTTTTAATTTGGTGAAAATAATAAATTAAATAAAAAATCCTCCTTAATATAGTGTATAGCTACCTTGGACCTTATATTCATCATCTTTGATGAAAATCAGATTGCTTCATTTAAAGAGACAAGTTGAGGTGAGTATCAAGTCGGTGGGAGGTGGCAGGTATTATTGATGACGTTATTTATGGAGATTGACAATGTGTTATTAGTAACGGAAAAAAAAATATTATCAAGTGCTTATTAGTTGGTTTAAGTTATACAATAATATAAGCAAAAAAAAAAATACTATTTATAATTTTTTTCATAAAATTTAATAAATTTTAAAAGAGATTATTGTATTGTCTTGAGAGAACGATATATTAAAAATATTTTATATTTCTCAAAAAATGCTTTTAATTGTTCCACATTTTTATTAGCCAAATTTTCGTAAAAGAAAACCTGTTGACGGTGACATGACTGGAAAACTATAACGGACCCATAAAATTCAAATAAAGCCCAATAGCGCGCTTGAAGCCCACGTTAACGGCCAGTCTGAACCGATCCATATCGAGATTTCAAGTTTTTTCAAGATCCAAGATCTTTTTTCTTGCCGATATAAAAAAAGGGAGGATTCGCTATTGCCGCTTCATTTCAAATGCAACTACAGCGATCTTCCTGGACACACTTCCTTTATCCTTCTCCAAAAAAATGAGTCTGGATTCTTCTCGCTCTGCGAATTCAGGCCCCCAGAATTCGAAAAGAAGCTTCAATTCAAATTCTTCAAACAATAAGGATAACAGCAGTAATAGCAAGAAGAGAAAAAGTAACCAGAAAACCCTAGGCATGGCTTGGGGCGCCAATTCTCTCTCTACCTCTCGCTCCTCTTTCCGCTCTTCTCCTTTCTCTGATTTTGGAAGGTTTTTCCATCTTTTACCTCTCTTCTTACTTTCCTTTTTTTTTCAAAAATTGGATTATATTTCCGGGTATCAATTATTGATTTCTTTTGTTGTAGTTATATGGTAGAAAAGAATAGAAAGCTTCAAAATCAGTTTGATGCCGAGGCTTCAAATTCTTCTCTTAGCGATACTTCTACGAAGCCTATATTTCGCGGGGTTTCTATCTTCGTTGATGGTTTCACGGTTCCGTCTAGTCAGGTTTATTTCTTGTCCATGTTTCCCAGTTGCCTTTGTTTGTTTGTCACAATTAGTACGTTTTTATGACTTTTAATTAGCGACATTTTTGTTCATACTACTGATGAGATCTACAGGAACTGCGGCGATACATGTTGAATTATGGTGGACGATTCGAGAATTATTTTTCTAGGCATCGAGTCACGCATATTATCTGCAGCAATCTCCCTGATAGTAAAATCAAGAATATCAGGTTCACATTGCTTATTTTTGTTGTTTTTTTTCCTTATTCTTCCTCACCCTACTTTGAACAATTAAGCTGGATTTCAATTATAAATTGATTTAATTATTTTTGTTGGTGCTTCGAATGCAGGTCCTTCAGCGGTGGACTGCCAGTAGTGAAACCTACGTGGGTTCTAGATTCTGTTGCTGTTAACAGACTTTTGAGTTGTAAGTTAATGCACTTAAGTGGATTTATAATTTATGGTTATATAGTATATGAGAGAAGCATTGTGAAATGGTTTGGGTAGATTGTTAAAAGGATTAGAATTGGTTTTTATTAATGCAAGCAACTCCTTATTAGTGGTCTGGCTTTGAAAACATTATTGCTGCTTTGTCTTTCTTATTTTTCCCAATGTATATAGTGAACTATATAACTTTTACTATCTAATGGAATTACTATTCCTGTTGTTTTAATCTCAAGGGGTTCCCTACCAGCTTGACCAGCTTGCTAGCAATCAACCAACATTGTCAACCTTCTTCACTTCAAAAATCAGCCCTGCATCTGAGGGCGTTTTTGCAGATGCAATTTGTGAAGTAAAACATGGAACTGAGGATTTATGTTTAAAGGATGCATCAAAGGACGCAAAATTCTCTGAAGCAGGTGAGCCCTCTGAATGGAGGAAGAAAATTACTGAAGAACATGATGAACTTATGCATGGAAATACTAATTCAAAAGTAATTGAGGAGCCAAGTAGTAGCTATAGTGAAGCATCTCAGGAAGTAAAAGTGGTAGAACGAAGTAATCTGGAACAAGATGATGAAAGCAGGGAAAACAATAGACCTCAGTACTGTCCTGAACAACCCTCTGCTTCTGTTAGTAGCCACTGCTTTGACAATCACAGTGTAAAAGGATCGCCCCATTCAACAGCCCTTGGACCTTTGAAGCAGTGTCATTCAACTCTTGGAGATCCCAATTTTGTGGAGAACTACTTCAAGGTACTGAATAGATAAAGGATTGCATATTCTCACTTTTCTGTGCCATTGTATAAGTTCTCTGTAATCTTCTGCTGCTACTTTAGGTCATTTTAATTTATAAATTTTATTTCCATGTAGCTAATTGAATTAGCACGTGATTAGAAACTTAGCACCAGCTTATTATATAGATTAGTGTATGTTGATTTGAAGTTTATACTTTCCTGGAAACCTTCTCTTGACCCGAGTAGTGCATTTTATTTTAGTTGGTCAAGCATTTGTTTATGGCCATTTTGTCCACTGAACTGTTAATATTCTAGTGATAACTTATTGACTGGACTGCTTTTTCTCATGGTCTGAATGGTCTCTTCTGTCTTCCTTTTGAAATGATGGTCATTTGTCCATGCATGCATACCTACATACGTAAGGATTTGTGCTTTGCGTGTTTGTCTATATATGTTGATCAGTCGATTTTATCTTAACCTGTCTTTAATTATTACAGAATTCAAGGCTGCATTTCATAGGAACCTGGAGAAATAGATATCGTAAGCGTTTTCCCAGCTTGCCAAATGGGTTCAAGTGCATGAATTCTCATTCGGATGTTTCGGCTGATACTCAGAAGACTGCCATTATACATATTGATATGGTGAATTGAGCTTTTAACCATAAATTTTTGTTGTCTGTCCTCATCTGTTTTAAGTTTTAATATCATAGTTGTATACATGATTGATATTGGCGTATGTGGAATTTAATCTTTTATGATGGGATGTAACTCTCATAGATGTCTACATGGACTATGTTTTCTTCCCCTATGTACTTGTGGTTTTGGATTGATACTAATATGCTGCTTCAGGACTGTTTTTTCGTCTCAGTGGTCATCAGGAGCCATCCTGAATTACATGACAAGCCTGTAGCTGTATGCCATTCGGACAATCCAAAAGGAACTGCTGAAATCTCTTCTGCCAATTATCCTGCTCGAGATTATGGTTGGTTTTTATCTGAATTATCTCTCCCCTGCTGCTGTAATATTTCAGTTGGAGAGCTTTTATTTTGCATTGGAGTGATTCCTTTTTCTTGTGTTTCAGGAATTAGGGCAGGAATGTTTGTTAGAGATGCCAAGGCACTTTGCACCCACCTTGTTATTCTCCCATACAACTTTGAAGCATATGAGGAGGTAAACCGCAAGCTGAATATGCAGTTTAGCTATTGAACTTTGCTTAGATAAGGAACAGTTGGCTTGCCTCCTTCCTCTCCTCTTTTCTACCTTTTTTGTTTATGCATTGCTTTTCCTATTGAGTGGAGGATGTGCATGCCAAAAGGGGGAAGGAGAGTCCATGGAGGTAAGAATGGAAACTATCAGAAAGGACCTTGAATTTGCTGATCATACTAATGATACGATCCTAGATAAAGCACTACAGTTTAATATGATCCATGCATCTGACCCAACATTGAGGAAAAGACTTTGGGTTTTTTGTTGTTGGATTACTGTTCCTGTTATACGGGTTTTTCGTATGTAATCTGTTGGCAGTATGCAGGTTGCTGATCAGTTTTATAACATCTTGCATAAGTACTGCAACAGAGTTCAGGTCTGCTCATGAATGTACTTGGATAAGTCCTTTTTTTTTTGAAATAAAAAAGCCTTTGATATTGTTAACATTGTAATTATTGTTAAAAGTAGGCTGTCAGCTGTGATGAAGCATTTTTAGATGTCACAGACTTAGAAGGGGAAGATCCTAAGCTTTTAGCTTCAGCAATACGGAAAGAGATATTTGAAGCTACTGGATGCACTGCAAGTGCTGGGATAGCTGTGAATATGCTTATGGCCCGTCTAGCCACCAGAACTGCTAAACCAAATGGTCAATGCTACATTTCTCCTGAGAGGGTGTGTTTTTTTAATTTTTCATTTTTCATTTGTAGAGTTTTCCTACTTCTATGTTATGGCATTATAACAATCTTATTGTTTGGTTGTGATCCAAGGTTTTTCGTTCTGCATCATTATCACTGTTGTATTTCATTGAATGTAAATTACAGTTGTTCATTGCATCTTTTCACTAAAGTTTATATTTTATTTTCTAGTTGTCAGTTTATACCCATGTATTTGTGTCCTTGATTTTGATTGAGCATGTCAAATGTAGTGTTCTCATGTACTATATTGACTTTACTTGAAGAATTTTTTCATGACATATGAAAGATAATATTAGAGATGGTAACTATCCTGCAGTTAATTTTAAATAGTCAAAAGATCCCTGATTGTTTGTGGATGAGGAATGCTCATGTTCATCAAATTTTCTATGTTTTGTGTGCATACTAGGCTCATTGTGTGAAGAATGCATCTTCTGATAATCATCCTGTTATCTTGATTACTCAGAAATTTAGTAATGGACGAAAAGGAACTTGTTGTCTACTGAGTATATTTAGTAGTAATAATCTTACAGAAGGACACCATCTTTAGGTAGAAAATGGTCTAATAACTAAGGAAAAGAAAGAAGAGGTGGAAAAGGACAGTAGCTCTTTGCAATAGAAGCACCTTGCTATGAAGACTAGTTTGTTTAACTGTTTTGTTAAACATGCAGGTTGTTAAGTGTCATATATTGAAATCAGTATTTAATTACCAAATAAGCCCTTAGTATTTGATACAGATTAAGGTATCAATTTGAAGTTTATTGAGCAGTGTAGGAAATGGCAATGATTTATCCACAAAACTAAATAGGGGCTGGATGGAAGAGACCAAAACTTTCTATATTAGCATAGATATGTTTTCTACGTGGTTAAAACCTGTACTAATAGAATAGCATTGAACCGATCACATTACCCTTACTCCCTAGCTTTATATGATTTTGATTTTATTGTAATACGTGAACATCAGTTTGAAAATATCTATGAATCGATGCATCTTAAGTAAATGCTACCTTCCTGACCTCAGTGTTTTAGTCATTTGCAGGTTGATGAGTATTTAGACCAACTTCCATTAAAAGCACTTCCAGGAATAGGGCATGTGCTAGAGGAAAAGTTGAAAAATAGAAATGTTAGAACTTGTGGACAGTTGCGTATGATTTCTAAGGTAGACTTACACTTTATTTGAGATATGATTTGCTTCCATGTGTTGAAATGGTCAAGTTTCTGTTTCTAATGTGAAGATTAAGTTTCAAAATCTGTTGTTTTGCAATTGTAAGTGTAAATGAATGAGCTTGAATAGGTAATCATCTAAGAAATGAGAAATGACTTCTTTTTTCTCCTTTAAAGAGAAATATTTATCTAATTTTCTGTGTGCAATCTCTTTGCATCTATAGGGCTCCCTTCAAAAGGATTTTGGGTTTAAAACTGGTGAGATGCTCTGGAATTACAGTAGAGGAGTGGATAATCGACTTGTTGGAACAATTCAGGTTTGTCCAAATGCATACTTTTCTCATCTAATAATTGCATGTTTTCACGCTTGTGATAGCCCTGTGTTTTACAGTGATCATCATTTGCATTGTGGATTATGTCCATAAATTCAAGCTTTACAACATACACAATTCTTTTCTTGTTTTAAGCACGTTGCTGTTATTTCACTGGTTGAAGCATAAAGCATGAATGATTTAAGTTCATCATGAGTTTGTAACAGATGTTTACAATGAAGCTCCTCCGAGTAGGATGTAATGAGAAATACCTGTCTAGAATTTTAAAATTCCAGCCAGCTTAAGGAAAATATATAGTTATCTTTTATTGATAATTCTATCGGCACTAATGAAGTTGTTTTAGCACAATTTATAAAGCATGTGAATGCTTGAATTACCATTTCAAAAGTGGAGTTTGATCATGCAGAAGCTCACATCTTATCTATAAGTTGATGGAATAGAAGTTCGTTTTTCTAGTCTGATAATATTGGATCATTTTTTTTTTAATTTTTTTTGATGAATCCTCTTGCCTCTGTGTTATAAATTTATTCCTCTTAGCCTTGCTTACCGTTGATGTGATTTGCAGGAGAGCAAGTCTGTGGGGGCTGAAGTGAACTGGGGTGTAAGATTCAGGGATTTGCAAGATGTCAGTAGTCTGATGCATTATAAAGGCTCAAGGATAGTCTTTTCATTGTTTTTTCTTTTTTTTGACTGAGTTAAACATTGTTAATCGATATCACAGACCCAGCACTTTCTCTTGGACCTTTGCAAAGAGGTTTCATTGCGCTTGCAGGGGTGTGGGGTGCAAGGGCGAACTTTCACACTTAAGGTATTTTCTTCTTTTAATATTGATATACAGTATCACTTTACTGAATTGAACTGAGTGATATTCTTTTGCTAAATTACTTTATAAGATTAGCTGATAGCAAAATGTACCAAGGCCTGCACTAAATTGGAAATGTTCTGGTGTATATCTAGATAAAAAAGAGAAGGAAAGATGCTGGGGAGCCTGCAAAGTATATGGGCTGTGGAGACTGTGAAAACCTGAGCCATAGCACAACGGTAATATGGAATTTCCTTGCCTTATTATGTAAATGCTTAGTATGCATGTTCTGAGTAATGAACATATTTCTCATTTAGGTATGTGAATATATGTTTGGATCATGCTCTACCCTGTCTGTGCATTGGTATTAATATGCATGGATGAGGACATGTGCTTATACACTTGCCATTATTTGTATTACATTTAGAATGGAGATGTGCATATGCACTGGCTATTATTGTATTACATTTAAGGATCTTGATACCTTATGTTACAATAGGTTCCACTTGCCACTGATGATGTCGAAGTGCTTCAGAGAATTACAAAGCAGCTCTTTGGATTTTTCCACGTAGGTATGTCTGCTTTGAGAAATTTAGAACACTATGGAAAGTTGATCCATGCCATTGGTTTTGCCTCCGGATACTCTAGCTTAAATGTAATTTAGAAGCTCTCTATGGTTCCAAGCATGAATGCAGTAGAAAATAATGAGGTTGATTGACTTTGTTAAGTGGCATACCTTGATAAATAAACAAAATTGTTTGTTTTCAATTTTGACCATTTTTTCTTGTTTCTTGGAGAAGTATTCTCTAAGAACTGGCCATTGTTATTGAAAGAAAATAGCCCATGCAGCTCTTTTGTTGGCATGAGTGGTGGTTAGATGGCAGCATCATCATGATGGGGAAGTTGGTGGTAACATGGTCTTCAGGGATAATGCATTGATAGTTGAGATGACAAATTCTGCATTTGTCATTTCTTTTTAGCCTTGAATGACATTTGGAATCTCTTATCAGACAGCAGTTTTAAATCTCTTTTTTGTTCCAGGAAAAATAATTGTAGTGTTTATTGAAAATTCCTGTGTTTACTCACACTTTGCTTAACCAACTTTCATAAGAAAGGAAAAGTTATGCATGTGCTGGTGAAAAACATCTTTTGGCAGTCTAGTAGACAAGTTTGACCTAACACACCCTTTGGAAATAGCATTAGGGTGGAATTTTCGGTTGGAACTGTTAGAAATTGATGAATTTAGTATGAGCTTTAAACTAATTCTGTATAATCTATAAATTGCTTTCACATAGATGTCAAGGATATCCGGGGTGTTGGTTTGCAAGTTTCGAGGCTTGAAAGCGTAGATACTTCTAAGCAAGGTGTGTGCTCATGTTATCTTGAATATTCTTGAGTAGCACTCTTTTTGACTCCTACTTTCAAATTTGTATTATGTGCCTATTGGTGGCCTAGATGTACACAATCCACCTTTTATTATTGATTGCTGCAGTTGTTCTGTATCTCTTCCTAACTGTGAACTTTTCTGGAAATTGATTTTAAGTGCTTGAGAGGAATTCGTTGAAATCATGGCTTATGTCTGCCTCAGCAAGCTCAGAAGAACGATGTGATGTCAGTAGTATAGCCAAAGACAGGGTTGGTACAGGTAATACATTTTCCCCCCTCCATGTTTTGGTGGTTAGATTGTATTAGCATGTTGGTTGGTTAATTTTAAAATATTGCTCCTCTTACTTACACTAATCATGGTCTTCATAAAACTCAGATATGCTTTATATTGTCAGGCTAAGAATTTTCACTGTTGCACACCAACTACTAGTATGTCATTTAATATAGAATTAGTAAAACATTCTTTATTTAGAATGCCCAAACCCATGTAGTGGGTGAAAAAAAAATTCTAGTTTCCTCTGTCTGTTTGCTTAAAGATGAATGAAAGTAAGCTTAGCCTGTTATGTTACTGGTGCCATCTTGCAGATACTGAAGGAAAGAGCATGGGTGGAAATTCAGGTGTGTTATGCACTGATCCAGTGGGGAATTCTGTTCTTAGGACAAATAATACATCCAATGGTGATGGTTGTTCAAACCAGATCTTAAGCATCCCACAGTTATGCCACCTCGATATGGGAGTAGTGGAGAGTCTTCCATCAGAGCTCCAGTCAGAATTAAATGAAATGTATGGTGGGAAGCTAGTTGATTTGATTGCTAAAAGTAAAGGACAAGGTGAGAACAGCACCGGTTCTTTATGCTTCCATCCTCCTGAACTATCCAAAGGTGAGACATTCTTACCTGGTCTTTAAGTATATGATTTCATATCTTTCTATGAGTGCCTTACAAATGTGATGACTTTGTTCACTAAGTTGCAATAGAGGAAGCAGAAAGATCTCACAATTCTGATCCTATCTCATTGAGCAGAACAGCTGTGGAAATGATGGTAACTCTTATTCAAACCGTATATTTTCTTTGTGGTGCTTTATATTGTATTTAAAATAGCTACAACTTAGTAAAACAATCACATTAGCTAGTCAGTTCTAGTTCTTAGGTAAAATTTATTGAGGTTAAAATATAAAATCGGGAAAAGAAGAGCGACATCGACTGTGGGTAGTTGGGATTTCTAAGTAATTTAACATGTGCATACATGTATAAGTGCTAGTGTAAGATAAATAAGGCAATATAGATTATTTATTTACACCTTATCTAATTCAGCTTTGACATTTGAGCTTTCTTCTATTGTCTTTCCTGTGGGTATGATGACCTTATGTTCACCTATAATTTGCGCAGAAAATGTTTTTTGTTTTATTATTGATATCATTTTATTTGTTGTCCCAAAGGGCAAACAGCATATATTGGAGGAACTGCAGACAGTGCCTGACTCTGGGACTGGATCCAACAGTAATGCTATTTCCATTCAAGCACTTGATAATAATGATTTAATGCCTTCATCTCTAAGCCAAGTAGACACATCAGTGTTACAGCAGTTGCCTGAGGAATTGAGAGCTGACTTATTTGAGTCGCTTCCTGCACACAGGAGGCAAGAAATCTCTACCCTGGGCCCTAATAGGGATAATTTGCATCATCCATTATGCATCAATCAACCTGAATCAACTGATTCTGGGCTGACCAACAATCTCTGGATTGGAAATCCTCCACTGTGGGTTGATAAGTTTAAAGTCAGCAATTTGTTGATGTTGAGATTTTTTGCTGACATGTACTACAAATCAAAGTCAGCTGAGAATTTATCTTCAATTCTGCAATGCACTATTGCTGAATCTTTACATCCTTTAGATGCAAAATGTGACGCTTGGAATGAAGCTGTTCACAGCTTCAATGAGCTTCTCATGGAGTATATTAAACTGAAGATAGTAGTAGATATTGAGGAGATCTATGTTTGTTTTCGTCTTCTAAGAAGGTATGTACTTGTATTTTGTTGAGGTTGTCCATTCTGGAAGAGGATAAATGTTCCTACTTGCATAATTTGTTGATATAGGACTTGCATTGAAAACCACATCAGTTCATGCTATTAACCTTAGGACTATATGTGACTATCTTGTATTAGGACAGCTATCCTTCTGTAAAATTATGATAGCTATGCATATAGTGAATGACTTATGTGATGATTAGTATGTATTCTTGTGCCTAGCTACTGTTCAATGCTTACTTGTCAAGTTTTGCTATGTAGATATATTAAGTCAATGCATATCAGAAGATGGCTCTACCGTTATAAAAAATAACCTTCACTTTGCTCTGTTTTTACTTGTTTGATCCTACCATTACCAAAACACAACATTTTTGTGGAAGTTTCCCCTTTTGCATGTACATTATAATATAGTTTTTTTAAAATTTCATATTAATACTATGTTTAAGGCATCAAAATGATGTTCGAGTTCAGCAATGGTTGGCCTGATAGTTGGTTCTTTTAACTAACTGATCTGGTTTCAAAACATTGATTAATGGATGAGTGATTTACTATGATCAATTGTCTTCAGAATACCTCAACAACTGATACATGTTAAGGCTGACATAAAGAATGCTGTTTAATATTGAAGTGCTGTAAATGATTGGATTCATTGTTATTGTTCTCTTTTTTTTTTTTTTTCAAGTAATTTTCTGAACCTTGTTATCTTTTTCTTTTTCTTTTAAGAATTTCTTAATCTTTTGCCATCTATGTTGCTTCAAGCTATATTAAATATGTTGATGGAAGCTTAAATGTTGTTTCAGGCTAAGTACCAAGTCAGAATTTTTCTTGGAAGTGTACAATTTGGTCTTCCCCCACCTTCAGGTCAGTGCTTCATATTCCTAACTTTGCTCCTGTTTCTAAACTTGAAATCATTTATTTGCTTTTAGTGACAATCACTGTTAATCTCTTTATTTATCTATCCATTGTTTGGCATTTTCAGGCCACTCTAATTGTAATTTCTGATTGCTGTGAAGAATTTCATTTATGATTCTATAATTCTTTCAAAATAGTTTAGGGTATGGCCAATTGGATGGAATACTTTCAATTAGTATATTGAGACTCATGGGGTATGGGCAATTGTCATCATAAGAGTTTTGATGCTATTCTTGGTATGATTTTACTTCATTAATAGTGACACAACATGTGGTCTGCAGATTGTATTTGTTAAGTCATGAACTTTTGATGATCCAAATAGTAGAATTATTACTCCCTCTGTCCCATAATAAGTATTCTATTTCCTTTTTGGGATATCTGAAAAAAGTTGTCTAAGATCAAAAGTTAGAGGGTAATTATTCCCAAACTTCTAAAAGTACCTTTTTCGATCATATTAAAGGACAAATTATACAAAACTAAGATAAGAGGAGAAAGAGCCACCTGATGGAGATGCTTATGTCTGTTGCACAGTGTTACATATACCTGTCCAACTGAGAATGGTTTTATTCTGATGTCAATACAAATTTTTGGCCCACAATGACTGAATGGGGCATGTACATTTAAATGTCATTTAATGTGTATTATTCCCTTTGGTGACTGGAGTAATTGAACTTATGAACTTGTCAAGTTAAAATGCACTGCTGTTCTCCCATTTATGATAAATCTCCGGCTTCTTAATTTTGTTGGCTCTACCATTATATATGCTTAAAAAGAGCTTTTCTTTTAACTTCAAATTTCTCCATTTGCAGGATTTATGCTTTGGAAAATTAAACACATTTTTAGCACTGGAGTTTTCAATTTTAACTTCTTTACATTAAGTCATCTCTCCTTTAACCAAAGTGTCATATTTTAATGGATTATGACCGGTTTTCAAGGTACTTCCCTATTTGATGTTTTATTTGTTTATCTATGCTCAATCTTTTCTTCTAGGCATCTGTTGATGAAAACTATGGTGGAAACTTGCATATACCTTAAAACAAGTAGTGCCACCATAACGCAACTCTGTAGATGTCCAAATTGATCCTCCATTTAGCTGTTGCACATTGAGCAAATCAAGAAAGAAATTAATCACTACATTGCTATAGTGGCTTTGGATTACGTCATTTATAGGTGAGCTTACATTTGATATCAGGAACTTAAAAATACTTTACTGTCTTAGCAATTCTTTCATTTTGTATCTATATCACATTTCCACTCTAGAATTTAGCTGGCCTTCTTGATATAAATTTCTTGTTCAATAGGTGTGAGCTAATTGAATATCACTCCGGTGGCTTTTCCATTCATTCAGCCATTCTTGCATATCTGCAGGTAATTTTTTCTTAAAGATAATTGACAAGGTGATGTGTCATTGACCTTCAGTCGTGTCTTGTTTCTTACTGTTTTTCTCCACGTGTTTTGTTTGTGTTATAAAGCCATCTGCTTTTGTTCATACCTTTGATACAGATGGTCTAGTCATAATAATTTTAAACTCTCTGGTCTTATTGTTTCTGTTGCAATTAAGTCGTAATGTTTTTCATTTTTTCACATTATTCTTTTGTGTGAGTTGGGCAGTTGAAACTGGGCATCATCATTTGAACTCGGTGATCTAATTGACTCCAGAATCCTCAAGTCACCTTCATTGGATACAAAAAGTGCCACACAAGGTAACTTGTTTGATTTGAACTTTCCAAAAAATTTTTATACAAATATTTTTCCCATATTGAGCTTTTAGTGATTATTGAAGTAACAACAGATTATGGATGGTTGGTTAGCACATAGATCAGAAAGTGATTAAGGTTCTTTTAATTTTGTTGATAGTGCTTGCAGTTTTATTGGTGCTCAAATGCCATCCACTGAAGCCTTTGAAAGCAAGCTTTCCAGGAATGCCCATTGTGTTTAGCTTTGTGAGTTCGTGCCCTGTTTTTAAGCTTCATTTGCTTGTTGATTATGGTAAATCTCTGGAGAGGATTCATCATGATTGCTTTAATCTGCATCACGGATATCTGTACAAGATAAATGGTTAATAGAACATGGATGGATGTTCACTTGATGTGGAAGATCAAATTTTAGTTACCTCGAGTAATCTGGTCAAATATGTGTAATATTGGTGGGCGCCGGAGTTCAAAATTGCGTTGTTAACAGGATTAGAAAATGTACCCCGGCCACCTTTTTCTGGCAGGTGCAAGCTTTGTTTCTAGGACTTGGTTAACTTAACAGGATTAGAAAAGCATTTTACGTATTTTGAAATTAAATTAATTTGCACGCTGCATTTTTTTTTCTTTTTTTGTGGTTTAAACATAGAAGCCACTTGAATGATTGTTTTCTATTGTCACGTCCAAGTAATATTTTTTAATCAGTTTCTGACTTTTGATTTCGACCGATGTTGTACCTTTGATCGAGTAGCAGACCAAGTTGGCGTTAATTGACTTGGGAAACAATTAGAAAACAAGGCTTTGTTTTGTGGGTTACTGACTTGATAATCATGTTATTGTAAAGCTGCTCATAGGCCGAAGGGCTGTATCTTTTTCAACAAACCAGAAAAGAATGAAATTGCTGTTTGCAGTGCCCTTTAAACAGGCATTAATTTGTTGAAAGATTTGGAATTCCTTTTTAAGTGGAATTTGTTCTATCCATTGTTGTAAAAGAACATTAATTTATATATTGTACGTCTTTAAAACGTGAACCGCAATCTGATTTGGTGGAGGATAAGAAATGAGCGTATGAAACCTCAGGTCGATAGATGGCCGAACTTATGCGAACAATTTCAACGAGACATTGGCAGGAGTATCCCAGCAGAGCAGGATTGACCAATTCAATTCAACCCATGTTACCTGCTGAACCAGGGAGGTTCACCTACCTTTCCACGTAAGTGGTGGAAATCCTGCAGGTCTGGGGTTCTACATTTTAGCCCTAGCTTTGCAATGATCCAACTGTGTGTACCTTGAAAAATCACCTAGCTTAAATTAGTATTATTTTTTTAATTTTGTTATGACTGTGTTTTTTTTATTTTATAATTTTTTCTTTTTATTGTTTACAAATAAATAAAAATATCAATCTAAAAGGTTAGTGATTTTGCCTCTTCAATCTTTACTCTCGTTCTTGACTGATGTGCTACATTGGGCAGGTTGACCGTATTAGTTTGTGATCTTGATATTCATCCCTGAAAGGGCATTTGAACCTCTATGTGCCCTCCTTGAAGACATACAAACGAAAACTCCAGTTTGTTATGAAGTTCGTAGATACGAACATAGCATTAAAGAGGCTTTGAATTGCTTGGAAAGGGAGAAAAAAAAAAAAGGGTGTAGACATTTGTGAAAAAAGGTTCAAGGGTGTACCCATGTACTTCAAACTAAAATCCCCATGAAAAAAGGTTCGCTCACCTGACAGATGGACGAGCTCGTATACATTTGTAAGAGAATTTCGACTAATGTGAAAGGGACGATGGGTACAAGGGGAGTGGCTTTGAGTGAGGAAAAGGAGACAAGCAAACTCCATGTCGTTGAAGTTGAAAAGAGCTAAATTTAATTAAAGGACCAAATTCTTATTCTTCTATAAAGAGGCCGATAAACATTAAAATATTACTAGATTTTAAGCCAACATAGACTCGCCATCCATTAATTTTATTCCCTTTGTCGAAGATATTTGACTTAGTCGTATTTTATCTCCAAATAAATCTGGCAAGTCAGAACCGTGGGTTATACGTTTTCAAAAACGCAGATTCAAACCTCTGACAAATGCACTCGCCCTCGCTTCACAGTTACAATTACAAAATGTCAAAGAACTATGCTATGCGGTGGCTCCCAGCTCCTTCCTACTACCTTTATATACAACTCAACACTTTACATTTGCAAACCCATATCTCAAATTTGAACATCATCGAGACCTAAAGCCAACTGACAAGCAAACGATCAAAAGAAAATGAGTTCTCGCTATCTTGTATTAGCTATCAATCTCCTTTCAGTCTTCATCTTCTTTCTGTTGGTCTCAGACTTCTTGCATGTTGAGGGCTCAAGAATCCTAAAAGATCAGGATTCTTCTTCTTCGTCTATAAAGGGTTTTAGTCTAAGCAGAGCTTATTCTGGTCCCAGCCGCCGTGGAGCCGGCCATTGATGGAAGCCATCACCGTTCTTAACATTTTTCATCACAAGCTCATAACTCATAAGGTTCAGTCAAGTATTTAGGGTTTTATATAAAGGAAGGAAAGGTTACACGAGGCAACGCAAGTGGCCAAGTTCTTGCATGCACCAAGGCCCAAGCACCTGCAATGCTTTGCAGTTTTTTTTTTATTCCTTTTTTCTTTTGTTCTACTAAAGAAAAGGGGAAGTCATTGAGTTGATGTGTTTGAAGGAATCAAGGGTTTTCCACTTTCTTCATGTTTGTCTTTTTACCTTTCAACGTGGTACGCAACATATATATGTACATTTGGTGTTTAAGTAATGTAAATGATTTCTCATACAAATCAATGTAATAGTTGAACTCCTATTCCTTTTCATTTACTTTAGCGATTGTCCATACCATATATATTTCTCTTTTCATTTTTTTTTAACCTTCCCCGTTGAAAAAGAAGACCAAGATATCCACGAAAGACTTTTGCCAATACAAAACTATTGACTGCAGAGATTTTGCTTCCAGTGCAGGTGCTATTATGGACTCTTGAGTAATGTGCCTTGGACTGACGTACCGTAAATAATCTTCTTTACTAAAGCTTAGATCTTCGTGTAGAATTTTTGAGCTTGATCCCAATAGCTTTCTCAACAGCAAACAGCAAAGTCATAGATTTAGGTCTAGATGTATAATAGCATTTCAGCTTACAGCCAAAAAGTTTGATCTGAATACATAGTATAGTATTAATTATATCAATGTATTATTTGCTTATGATAAATAATTAGGCAAACTTGATGCTAATACAAAGTCAATAACCTGCCAAACAATTATAATCTGCCATTCCTAGAGAAAGAGTTTAATATTGTATTAACTCACGTATCAATTCAGTCAAAAAATTTGATAGAGATGATGCTGGTTTATGTTGCATTGCATTGTAATTATGATTCTTATGTTAAGTCCTTGAGATAATTTTTTTTTAAAACTAAGTCTTTGAAATAATTATCCTTTTACTTGTTTTGATAATTATGATATTAAAATTAATAGAGGTTATACATTCAAATATCAAATAGTAGCATCTTCTTTTAATTTTTATTGATCATTCAGTTTTATCTATTTTAATTTTTTCATAATTAATTTTGATTTATCTAATTTACACGTGACATGATGAATTAAATTTAATTTATATAGTATAAGTTATTGAAAATTTCATCACTAAACTATGAACATATATATATGTATGTATGTATATCCCTTGAACATATGAATGATTTCCTTTTCTTTTAGTCCAATTACTTATTTCAGTTATATAAACACAATAAGAATACTCAGATTGCTCAATTTTCAATACTATCTGTGTAGATAGATAGTTTACTTTGACATATGTGATATATATCTCCAAATAAATCTCTTGCTTTAGTATCAGCATGGCCTACAATGTATTGCCTCGTTCCAACGCGGCATAAAGAGGGCTAAATTTTTGGAACAAAAAGGAAAAGGGAAAGTAAAAGGAAAGACCTACCAAAATGTCCACATATTCTTGTTCTCATTCCTAGACGTTCCCACTCTAATCTTGCGTCTAAGCACCAACTCTATAAAAAGATGAGAATATTAGGGACAATCAATGCACGAAGTCATATCCACCCAAGAAGCAAAAGAATCAATAAAGAAAATTCTGTTTAGAAAAGGTCATAATTTGAAAGCAAAAATGTTCAAGAAGAGCTGAGTAGCATGGACTTTCCAGCACCATTGATGGTCAACGCTTCTCACATTCTCCTTTTGGGTTTTGAAAAGAAAAAGGGGGGAAAAGGGACTGTTTTATTTTAGGTCTTAGGTCCATGAAAAATGAACAGCTGGAACACAAGTGAACCAGCCAACATACTACCAATGTGATTTGGCCATAACTTATATAAATATGGCTCTGGTGAATGGAATGTGTTTTCATAGTCAAAACATAGTGTTTGCCAAACCTAAACGTCAATGCTTACTCCATATTCAGCGTCACCATCTTCGGCTTTTTGCTTATAAATGAACCAATATGGGTCATTCATATATATATTCATTGCATGGGGTACATATTTCTTTTAATTATTTACATCAAATATACAGATTTATATCGTAAATTTCTCATGAAAATTACTTATTTCCAACATTCTGTTGTGTTCAAATGTCAAAAATATAGTTAAAAAAATATATAATTAAAGGACATCTAAAATTGAATACTTTTATTAATAATTAATCTATGAATAACATTTTCTCAAGGGATTTTAATTTACATAAGAAAAGCAATAATGCTGATAATATTTTTACCCCTTTTTTCTGTAAAATTTCCGATTCCAATGTTATTGAGAAATTCGGCTTGTCAATTTCCAAGGTCCTCGGCCTTCCCCAGCCTGTATTTCAGTTTAAAGTCTTAACATGGTTGGCCACATATTATAATCATCTCTGGTGGGCTTCAATTTGTGGTAGGACCAGTTAAATTTGAAGGGCAGGTGCTGAAGAAAGTGCTGAAAGCCCATGTTACTTGAAAGGCCAGTTAAACTCAAAGAAATCTTTACGGCTAATCTCCCGAAATGTCACGTTGCGTCTTGTTTCAGTTCTTTAAACCGTTCGCGCTTCAGCGGATGAAATTCAGGTCGCATGAGCAACTTACCTTTCCAACTCTACTCGTCAATCTTCAAAATGGAGTAAGCTTCCAGTTATAGCACTGCAAGAATAATATGGTAGAGTGCTAATCACAGAAATTTCTGTACAAACCTTAAACCAACAATTCACTACCTCAACACCAACACAGAAACCCATGGCTCACCAAATTTTCTTCCTTGTTTCTCTGTTGACACTAGCAACCCTGCATGGTATGGATGCTGTCGATTACGCTGTTACCAACCAGGCTGCAACAACTCCCGGAGGCATCGTATTCGACAACCAGCTCGGAGTCGAATACACGAGGCAATATATGGAATTGGCCTCGAAATTCATCTGGAACCTCAGCAAAATGACC
The DNA here is from genome assembly GCF_000208745.1 of Theobroma cacao. Lineage (NCBI taxonomy): Eukaryota > Viridiplantae > Streptophyta > Magnoliopsida > Malvales > Malvaceae > Theobroma > Theobroma cacao. The sequence continues at coordinate 5,535,436 of NC_030851.1, read as the reverse complement.
CGCGGGCTGACAAAAAGAACAACATTTTAAGCGTAAGCCTTAACGTCGTTGACACCCTGCCACCGCAAACTCCTGCAGTTACAAGCTGCAATATGATTCAAGTAAGCGATAAGCATATCGAAGCTTTTAGCGGTGATCAACTAAAGCCGGAATTCAATGGGGTGCTTTACCACGAGATGACTCACGTCTGGCAATGGGATGGGAATGGGCAACAAGACAAAACTCTTCGGGGATTGATTGAAGGGATTGCAGATTTCGTAAAGCTGAAGGCTAATTATGTTCCAGCTGGGTGGGTACAGCCAGGGAAAGGGGATAAGTGGTACGACGGGTACTCTGTTACGGCTAGGTTTTTGGACAATTGTGAAGGTCTGAGGACTGGGTTTGTAGCGGAGCTTAACAGGATGATGAAAGATGGTTACAGTACTGACTTCTTTTTTCAGCTGCTTGACAAGACTGTTGATCAGTTGTGGAGTGATTACAAGAACCAGACAAGAAATTAGAAGCCATCGCTATACCTAGCAGCCCATTATTAACGTAAGAAAATTGATATATATATATATATATATATATATATATCCATTATCATATGAATGAGCATCAGTTCTCTTGTCCTTAATTTGTCAATAAATAAAGTAGTTAGGCACTCTCAAAAAAAAAAAAAAATCTCAATTGATTTAATTATATACAATTATAACATCTCCATACTCCTTATGCGTGAGACTTATATAAAATACGGATATTAATTTTATTTTGTCAAATAAGATCTGTCGAACATATTAATTTAGGAAGACAAAGAATACTTATTCAAGTTGATCTTTAAGCTTTTTATGAAGAAAGATCGGATATATAGATTATAGATACCAATTTTTCTCTGCCAAATGAACTAGGTGTGCCTAACACATTGATTTGGAGATCAAGAAAAGATTATTGATTCAAATCCTAAGCTTTTTATTAGAAATTTATTATATTGCGAAGGAGAGACTTTTCCTCTATAGCATTGAGGAAAACATTTTAAATTTTAACTCACATATTCAAATTTCATCAAATTAATTTATCTAATCTATTTATTAATTTTTCATTGAATATAATAGTTATGTCACATATATTAAAAAATGTCTCATTAAATTATATTTTTTATTTATAACATAATCTCATTTAAAGAAAAAGACATCGAGGGTATTTGGTATGCTGCATGTGGAGAACATTTCTTATATTTTAAATTAATGTATTTATATTGCAACGTTTGATTTGTCTAAAATACATTGTAAAGTCTTTTCATTGTAATGTCATTACAATGGGCAAAGGTACGTGATTCCTTTAGTAACTTTCCCTTTGCCCAAATTCTCCCAATTCTCCTACCATAGCTCGACCGTTCTCTTCTTCTCGCCTTAACTGCTCACCTGTATCCTTTCTTTTCTTCTCCTTTTTGCGCTAGCCATTCACCTGTATCAAATTTGCTATTGTTTGTGGTTTAAGATGAAGGTGGTTAGTTGGTCTATGATTTATATTCCCAGATCTTGCAGATATCAGATTTGATTGTTTGAAATTGAGGTCTTACAGATTGCCTATCATATCTGATAGTTCATCACCGATTGAAGTTGAGCTCTTGAATTGTGTTTCCATGTCTTTGTTTTCCTTTTTGTCTTGGTTTGCTACCAATGAAGTTTTGATTGGGGATTGTTGTTATTTTGTCTGTGTTGGGTGTTTTGCTATTAGTGGACTTTGCATTACCTAGGAATGGATTGCTGAAGCTGACAATGGGTGCATGGAGCAAGGAGAGAAAAAAAAAGAAAGAAAAAAAGAAGAAAGAGAAAAAAGAACATGGAGTTCTACATGCCAAATAAGTTAATTTTATTTGTTGAATAAAACAAAAAATAATTAAATATATAATTATAAATCATGCATGAATTTTAAAATAAAGAGCATATGAATTAAATAAAAATGATAATTGATTATATAAATATGTCATTAAATTAATTGATTAATTACTTTAAATTAATTAAATTTATTAATTAACTAATTAATTAGTTTTTTTTTATATTTGAGGAAAGAATATTCGAATCTTATTTTTTAAGTAAAGAGATCATGTACCAATCACTGAGCCAAATACTGAAGTACTAATTAATTAATTAGTTATTTAAATTAACTAATTTATTTATAAAAAAATTAAATTAAATAATTTAATTCTTTTAAATTAACTTATTTACTAAAAATAAAAAATTTCTAATTTCACATATTTTAATATTTAAATAATTATTATTTAAGTATTATGTTATTTTATTATATTGTTATTTATTACTTTAAAAATAAAATTGAAAAGTTAAAAATTTATATTACAAATAATATAAATTTATTCAATTTTATATTTTTATAAATAAAAATAATTTTATAAATTTACGTTACATTTTCAATAAAGTATCTCTAAACCAAACGTTACAATATAGTTTTATCCACAATTACATTACTTACCATTATTACTTTCACATTTTATATCAAATGTTATAAAGTTATTTTTTCAATAATTACATTCCTAATAACCGTAATTACATTTCTAACAAATTATCAAACGCACCCATTATGTCAATTTTGATCCAAGTCAAAGTAATTTATCATGAGTTTTTTTTCCTTTTTATTACATCAAATAGGGAATGAAATGACCCTCAGCTCGGTTTGGTTCTCTCCAACCGAATTACATTTCTTTATTGCCCATCCAATTTTGACTAGTCTGAATTTGTCAAAGTAGCTGGATTTCCCATGAATCATTTATTGTATTGACTTGTCAAAATAAGCTAACCCAAAAAGTGAAAAGGGCAAGGGTTTAATAATGAGAATTACTTAAAAAATGATTTTAATAATTAAAACTAAGATTCCATCTTAAAATAGTCGAACTTGAATTTAATAATAGAAAAAACAGAATAAACGAGGTAAGGGTACCTTCTAAATTTGATTGTATCTGAAATCATATGGAAAAAAGGAAATTTTTTATTTTATTAAAAAATAATTTTTAACTTAACTTTTAACGTGTATAATAATTTCGATGATGCTTATAACTTTGGATTCAAGCTTGAGTGTCTCTGTGATTGTAAATCTAAAGTCAAGATTTTTCTCAACAAGTCTTTCTTGAAAAATGAGTTCAAAAGCATTGCAGCGAAAATAGCTTCACTGAAAAAACGTAAAGCTGAAGTACGATAACAATTAGATGTATTTGCCAATAATAACTCTTTTCTATGGAATATGTAATTGGCTAGTCTTTTGCTTTTCCTTGACTTTTTTTTTTTGAAAGCTCATTTGAGCTAGTACTTTGCTATTGATATATCATATTTTTTTTTCTTTTGCAATAATAATAATGCTATACGCTTGTTGCGTATTTATTCTCATTTCATATTATTGTATGTGGTTAAAAGGGAACTCTCAACTTCACATTAAGGAGATTAACTCTAACCTGATATGCAGAAGATTAATTCAACCTTTAAAATAAGTAAGCGTAATAGCTGCGTCTAATTTGTGAGTGATAAGCTAAGGTTAAGAAATGAGCGATAAAGCTTACGACCAATAGCATAACATCATTATAGCCAAATTATGAGCGATAAAGTTAGCGGTTGAAATATGAATAATAAATTATGGTTACAGAATAAGCGATAAAGCTTGCAACCAATAGCAAAATATCATTGCAACCAAAATATGAGCAGCAAAGCTTGCGACTGAAGTAAGAATGATGAGCTATGGTCAAAGAATAAGCGATAAAACTTGCGACTTACAGCAAAAATATAAGCGATAAAACTAGATGCTGAATATGAAATTTTTTTTTAATGTCACGTTGCAATTTATAAAACAATGAAGAGTTAAAGTCATAAAAATATCATATATGAGCAGGAAATGAGTTGTTCTAGACCCTGTTGTTCTCAATCAATAACTCTCCTGCTTGCATATTCTTGTGAAATATTCCCTTCTGAAAAAGATCTCTTATTTCTCTACCTTCTCCTTAAATTGCATTCACTGTTGGAGTAATCCTTTTATCGAAGCGAATAGCTCCCTCTTATCTGAGAACCGTATTATTGCTTTTTCGTGCCATTTCCACTAAGATAGCAAAAGTTGGAAGAGGTAAATTCTCCAAGTGTAGCCTACACTCGTCGAACATTTTTTTGAATGCAAATTGTTACCAACTCTTTCTCATCGTGAGACTCTTGTATATCCAACACCTTTACTCTAAAGTGTTGGATGTATTCCATGAGGTCTTATCTGGACTTTTGATATTCTCCTCCCAAATCAAGGAGATTAACCTTCTCTTGAGTAGAGAAGAAAAACTTCTCCTCGAACATCCATATCAATTGCGTTTTTTCCATTTCTTTCATTCTCTTTAGTGTTTGTAACTACAGGTGTACTCTCATTAAGGTGTACAGGTTAGGCTTGGAAAGTGGTGACAGTAGAGGATGCGAGTTGAGATATAGTATCCATCATTCGCCTATTATTGCCTTCCAATGTTTGCATCATCTCTTGAAAAGCTTGGATCATTCTCATCAGATCCTGAATGTAAGAAGGAACAGGTGCATCTTGGTTGCTAGTGGAACTCTCCATCTTTTTCGATAACAAGAAATTGTAGCAGTAAAAGTCTTACTTAATGCAATCACTCCTCCCCAGTGGAGTCGGCAAAATGTAAAAGGGGGTTCTTGTGATAGGGAGAGGAAGCGTTGCAAACAAGTAAAAAGATGCGCTAGAGGCGACAGAGAGGAAGATTGGAGCAGTTCTTGAAGTATTGAGTGTTGTGGCAGGTGGAAGACAATAAGAAGAGAATTAGAGAGATAATTTAGAGAGAAAAGCTCTCAAGTTGAAAATGTGTTAGCTCGGAGGGGGAAAGAAGAGCCACCTAAATGAATTGTGAGGCTTTATAGATAGTGCTAAAAGTGGTGGTTACTTAGAATAGACTTTAATGCGCCTAATGAATGGCATTATTATTAAGAACATTAATGTGAGTAACCGTTATTGTAATTGGGTGCAATAAGACTTGTTCTCAAATAAAAAGTAATAGAAAAGAGGTACACGTGAAAAGATATAAAAGAAGAAACTGTACGTGAACAAGTATAAGAGAAGAAGTTGTATGAGAATAGGTATACGAGAATAAAGTAGGAGGGTGAAACACTTGTACTTCAGGAAAAGTTTAAGAGAAAAACCTCTTAACTACCTCCATATTTGAGCCACCAAACCAAACTCTTAGGAACATCCTAAAATAAAAGTAACCCATGAACCCTGCCACTTATTCCGAGTTGTTTTCACTATCATCCAAGTGAAGTGGTTCTTCTATGCGAAGTAGCTGTTCTACTTGTATTAGTTATTCCATATGGAGTAGTGCTCTACTTATTCTAGTTGTTCTGCGTGAAGTAGCGCTTCACTTGTTTTAGTTATTCTGCGTGAAGTAGCTTTTCACTTGTTCAGGTTGTTCTCTGTACAATATTATGTTGTAACATAATTCTTTAGAGAATAAGTATTAACCAAAATCAAGTATTTACACTTTATCACCTGAAAGGGAACATTTAGAACTAGTAATCTTGATGGTTACTGGGTAAGAAGACAAAAGAAACAATTGAGGGAATGAATTATATTTTTCATTCATACATATGTCATATGTACCGTACCCCATTTTATATACACGGGTTGCTAGCTGAAGCATCCTAAAAGGGAAAGAAAACTGTTATCTACCGTTACACATTCTGTCAACAAGAATAAAGAAATCTAACACAGAATGTTAGCTATTTACATATTTATTTACAAATTATTAAGTTACTGTTAGTTTTAAGCTCCTAATGATGTAGAGCTGGTACTTATTTGTCTTTTTAATTACAGCCTCTTAATCTTTATGAGCATCACAGTAGTCTCAACTATAGATCAGCTTTGAAAAATCCCGCCGATGATTGAGATTAACTAGCTGTCTTGAATTAATCTGGATTTTTATGCAGAGACAAGTACTCTCAAATAAACTAGAGGTTCAATTGTTTTTTTCTTGAAAGGTTATTTATTAACATTAAACCAGAGGTTCAATTGAGAAATGCAAATGCTAATGGTAGTTGATTCATAGAGGAGATACTAATGAAGTAGCCTGGAGGCTTTTGGCAACAACATGAACAAAATCATTGTCAGATATACAGATTGCAGGACTGTTTGAAGTCCCGCAAAATCCACAGTTGCCCAATGTACTTCAATTGGCACGCGTACAAGACTTGGATCTTCTAATTTTGTTTGCAATCATGTAAATTAACCTCACAATTCAGATCTTGCCTCTCCGGATATATGTTCTAGAGCTGATAATGCAAACATGTCATCAGTAGTTCCTACAAAAAGCATAACTGCAAGGCATTGGATTTGGCATAATCTTCACTACTATTAAAATTGTGCACTCGATAAATTTTGTGGCATAATTTTCAACCAATCAATTTTAAATCGGTTTTCGCTCAAACAATGTCTTAATTAAGATTTAAGAGCCAAGAAATATTCTCCATTTAGAATAACAAATGGAAGTACCAGTAAATTTTATATATCTATAAAATTAGAACGTGAAAACATATATAGATAAAATTTCCAAGTCTTGAAACTGACAAGAAAATTATGTGCCTCCTTATGTGATTAGATTCATCCACAAATCTACGTGGAAGAGTCAGTTTTTTATGGAGTGCGGATTATCCGCCTGGCAAAAGCTAGGAAAAGGACCAAGTCCAGAGACTCCCAAGTCAAAGTCAAGGCAGGCTTCAATCTGGAGATGCCGACTCCCGTCACCGCTGATTGGCAATGATTTTCAATTGAATTTTGTGAACTAAATTCAATTTTCATCACTTGATCATTTCTCTGTCAAATTAATCAATTACTTTACTAAGTAAGATTAGAAATGATCTTTTCTTGTTTCAAAGTAAACGCAAACGGTATGCCATATTTTTTATCCTCGATTTTCTCCTAGCTAGCCATTGCAAACTCTGCATATGGTATACAGCAATGCAGTCACCAACCGGGCTGAAACAACCCCTGGACCTGGAGATATCCTTTTCAACACGCTAAACGGATAATGGCATCAGCCATGGATTAATTTCATCTGCAGGTGTTTTGAAAACAAATTAATTAAAACACCAACAAAGATAAAAAGAATGTGCCGACTGTGATCGCATATGTTACAACAACTAAGTTCATATAATGTTTAAGTAATAAATAAATCCAAACGTATCATTTTGCGAAAGACCAAGTTCATGGAACAGGAAAAAGTCAAGCTCCTTCAAAATTTATTGAAGGGATCGCATACACATATATATATATATATATATATTTCACGAATAAAATGATTAATGAAAATGTATTAAAGCTTAATTCTATTGTACCCAAAATCAAATAAATCGTTTTAATCCATCAAGATGCAAGGGCAGCTCGTTCATTGAGAAATTGAAGGAGCTTGTTTATTCATTCTACAAACCTTTATCAAAAGATAAAGTATATATGAGACTGAAAAGAATCTACAAAAAATTAATCTATAATTCCAAATTTTAAAACTCAATCTATCCAAAGGCAAGACAATTCTTAACAATGCTTAGCTCAATTAATTCTGATTATATATATAAAATATAGGAGCTATGGCTGTCGTCGTTAGCCATCTTCTTTCCTTTTTGTTTTGCCCAATTCAGAGACTCGGTTTTTGTTAAAAAAAAAAAAAAACCCAAATCCTTAATACCAACATTACAGAGAATATAATTTTATTAAGTTTGGCCAGCTGAGACTTCTTCTTTAGTCCCCTTTTAAAATATGATGGCGTTGGTGGTTTGTTTTTGGTTGTCTGAATTTACTTGGAAGGTTGCCATTTGTTTTCCTCTTATTCATTTTCTTCCTTGTAATGTATTATTTCTTCTTAGCGTACACCTACTCAAAATAAACATACAGCTCAATAAAATCGGGCCCCTTGATTTGCTCCAATGAGTTACTCTCTCTTGATTGTTGCTTTGTCCTTTTCCCAATTCAGTGGATTTGGTGAACTGCTATTTGTCTCCCCTTGTTATCCCCTTCTTGCTTAACTATTTTACTTTTCAAGTACTAAAATAAACACAGAGACCAATTGGTAAATGTTTTCTGCAAAATAAAATGGGCCTAACACAATAACTTGGGGAGGAAAGAATACCGACTCAAACTCAATCGTAACCATAAGCTAGACTAAGGGCAGAATCAGTCCATTTTTGTTAGAGAGTTAAAAGACAAAGAAAAATAAAGATTAATGATTTTTAAATGGGCTATTAAGATAAAAAGATATATACTTTTCAAAAATATATTTAATATATAAACAATTTTAAAAATTTTGAGGAGCCACAACCCCATCAATATACAAGACTCTGCCCTTGAGCTAGACTATTAGAGCCGGAACAAAAATCTTTCGCCTTTTTGATGATTTTTTATAATTTTACTTCACAAGTTTAATAAATTTTTTATATTAAAATTTAAAATTTAGAGATGAAGATTTTTTATAAAGAGCATAATATGGGACATATGGTATAAAATTATAAAAAAATATACCAAATAAGTAATTAAGAAAAGGTAAAAGATTTTTTGGATTTGTGGACATCAAAACGTATCTAATTATATATTACATCGATTTTGGACCAAGTCAATGTCAATATGGGATTTTGTTCTTGTTTCATCGAGCATAGATTTAAATGCCTGCCCTTGAGATAGCTTCAATCCATCTCTTCTCTTTTCTTTGTTGTCCCTCCAATTTTGACTAGTCTGCATTTTATAAATTATATTTCCCATCATCACAGTTGCTTAATTTTTCAACATGTATATAGAAAATGGAAAAAAGTGACCCAATTGTATTTGGCCGATAGATTTTTGTTTCTTCAATTACGGAATCTGAAATTGTCTAAATTTTTGGTTAACGTCTAAATGATTGCATTAAAACTTAGAAGTCCATGAAATAAGCTGATAGTTTATCACCCTTCCTTGGATAAAACAAGGTTGACGAACTATATATGTATTCTGTATTACTCCTACGTCATGGTTAATGCATTGACCAAAAATTTTAGAACAATACCAGTAATATAGAAAGCCAAGTACCACCTGGCAACTGCCATCCAACTCCTATATAAACCATGGATAACAAGACATTTCTCGCAAACAAAAACTCCACCCAAAAGCAAACAAAGAAGCAGCTTCTAATCTATTAAGCTACCATGGCTCACCACTCGTTTTTCTTCTCTCTGATAATATTATCTCTTGTAGCCACGCAAGGGACCCTTGCAGTTGAATACGCTGTCAATGACAACACTGGAAACAGCGGCGGCGGTATTCGTTTCAGAAACGAGATCGGTGTCGATTACAGCCTGCAAACTCTGAGTTCCGCTTCAGATTTTATTTGGAGAATCTTCCAACAAAACAACCCAGCTGAAAGAAAAAATGTGCAAAGAGTCACCTTGTTCATTGAAAATGGGGATGGCGTTGCTTTTGCTATCAATAATGAAATTCATGTGAACGCAAATTATCTAGGAAACTACTCAGGTGATGTGAAAAGGGAATTTACTGGGGTTCTTTATCATGAGATGACTCATATCTGGCAATGGAACGGGAACGGCCAGACTCCCGGAGGATTGATTGAAGGAATAGCTGATTTTGTGAGGCTAAAGGCTAATTATATTCCTAGCCACTGGGTGCAGCCAGGGCAGGGCGATAGGTGGGACCAAGGCTATGATGTTACAGCAAGGTTTTTGGACTATTGTAATAGTCTCAGAAATGGATTTGTTGCAAAGCTTAACAAGAAGATGAGAACTGGTTATAGTGCCAACTATTTCGTTGAGCTCCTGGGAAAGACTGTTGACCAGCTCTGGAGTGATTACAAGGCCAAGTATGGCAATTAAAAGGTCGAGTTGGCTAAGAAGTGAGAGCTGAATAAAATTAATTACAATTGTATTTTCATCCTCATATTATGTACTTATAATTTGTCTAAATAAAATTTGAATCATGATTGATTAGTAAGGAATCACTTAGATTGCTTCAAATGACTTGTTGGGCAGGAATGCACCGTTCTGGGCTTTCTGGCAAGCTTTTTTGCTCTCCCTTAATTCGCTATACTTTTAGATATTCATCATTCTGTTAACAGTAACAGATATAACCTGAAAACGTTAGGATGTTCAAAGTCACTTATTATTATTATAGTTTTTTTTTCCGAAATCAAAGTCAACTCTTTATCACCTGAAAGGGCCTGTTCTTGGGTCCAATATTGACTGGTATTAACTAGCTATCTCGAAATGCTGCTATGTACAGCTATTACGATGAACTCTCAGACAGAGCAGGGGTTCTAAGAAACGCAAATGCTGGAGGCTCATTTATGGAGGAGATGTGAATGAAATGCCAGTAGGCTTTAGCAACAAAGTATGGTAATTTGCCTTCAACAGTATCATTGTCAAAAATACAGATGCAGGGGCTCTTGTCCACTGGCCAACTGGCACAAGCACAAGACTTCGTTCTTTTTGTTTTGTTTGAAATCTTATACCATTCGCAAAAATATGTAAACCTCACAATCCACATCTTGTCTCCATATTATGTTTTAGACTATGGTCAAATTAATGAAGATGTGTACTTTAATAATTTTACCTTGAGTGTGAGTTACCAAATCTTTATTAACCTGAAACACCATTTGGTTCACAGATGAACCCATCAATATTAGAACTGATAGACCCGGTTCATACAAGAAAGCATGACTTTATTAAATTACAACAGCAAGTAATTTCTGGATCATGAAAAGCATTACATCTATTTAGCACAAGAACTGGCCAGATGCAGAACAACAGCGGTTTCACACGAACAAAATTAGAGTAATTGATGGGCTCTGCAGCAAGAGCGGCTTGGTCCAGAACAAAAATCTGAAGATGCTTAATGAGGGAACTAATACCAGGAGCAAACCATTATTTGCAGGTAATTTTACGTCATGATTGGACATGCCTGATGGCTGAAATAACTTCACTAATTGACAGGAATTCTCGCCTTCTCTTGAGAAGAGTCTTAGCTAATTCAAGAGCCCGCCGCTCACAGTCTGCTCGTATGCTAGCTTCTTTAATTGATTCAAAATCCTCGACATGAGCAACACCAACAATTCTCCTGTAAATTAAAAGATAAACTCATCACAGTTACAAATTTTTCAGAGTTTATCAATAAAGAATTAGCATTTGGATAAAGTTCATAATTATGTAAAAAGGTAGGATCCCTCATGTTAATGCAGGAAGGGTAGCTGCTTTTATAACTGGTATTCGACCTATATAGGAAGACTTCTCTTCTCTGATAAATTAAGAGTCAAACATGTACAGTTTGCCTGAATTTGCCAGAAAGAAAAGGCATCCTACAAATATTCCAAGCTCAAGGTTCTGTGCATAGAGATTTCAAAAGTTATATCTCATTAGTAATTCCTAGTAAACTTAAGAATCTGTTTCTTTTGAGCGTTAACAAAATTTTCTTGTCAAGGTTAAGAATCAATTACCTACACAGTAGCAGGATGATAAACAGAACAGAAGTACAATGTCCAAAATATACGGGGAAAATGTCTAGAAGATGGTTTACTCAAAGACTCATATTATAACTGCAATGGGCTGCAAGTGCAAGGTAACCGACCATAATAGACTAACTCCGGCTAAAGGCCAGGAATGAAGAAAATATTGAGGACATGTTATAAAACTTTTATCTCACCTTATCATCTTAGCAGCACCAAATCCAAGTGTGTCATGGAACAATTCTTTCATATATTTTTCTTGTATAAGCTTTTGAAGCTCAGGGTTGTTGTAAATTGCTGGAAGATAAGCCTCCCCGGGGCCATCCTTGTGTTGATCCCAAAGTGCAGTGAATTTTTGGCGGAAAAGATTCCAAGTATCCTCAATTGTCTTCAATATCCACTCTTTGTATATCTGTATGGCAATATGAAATTCAGTAATGCCTATAAAGTGCTTGAAAATTTTTAAAAACAAAAGCAAATTGAAACTTTTCAAATTAAAAAAAAAAAAAGAATAAGCCTATAAATGATAGTTCACAGCCTGTAACTAAAAAGGTTATATGTATGATGTACGCATATGTATATACCTACAATTACATATATTGGCAAGACCCTCAAAACTAGTTTGCGGGAAAATAATGCTAAGTAAAACTTCAAGTTACAAATCATGCTCCCCAATCACAATGAAAGTGCAAGCATACGCAGGTATGCAGATCTGTGTGTCTCTGTATACACATTCCTCTTCCTACATATTGGCAATCAGTTCATTATGAAATCATGATTGCACACGGAGGAAACCTAATGCTTTGAAGGCATAAAATGCCCTCTCTAACACTTCATTTTATTCACCTTCTTCACTTTGACCCACATCTAATTTCCCTAAATTCAGTACCAATATATTTGATGTAAAACATTTTGGTGACACTCCTAACATGCAGCTTGTGTAGACCACATTTCCTTTCAGATAATGAAATAAACAGACTTTATCTTGAGCTATAAATGGAGATACCATAGAGATATATGTAATCATAAAATCCCAAGAGAGATGATGAAGATTCATTGTATAAATTGACTTAAGTGTTTAAACAACAATCAATGTCTTCACCAAGCAGAAAATTTCTAGCAGAAGAAACTTAGCGCTTGTAGCACGTATTCGAACAGTATGTATCAAGGAGAGATTATAACTGATTAAAAAGACAGGTATACTGGAAAACTGTACAAAATAATACGAAAGACAACAAAGGGCATACTTTTCTGTCATTCCCTTGATCAGCATGTCCATCTTGTGCAAAGAAAGCCAGAATTAAGTTCCCAATGAAAGCGCCAATATCATACCCCATTGGTCCATAAAATGCAAACTCTGGATCTATGACCTGAGTTGAATCACGGGTAACCATGACAGAACCTGTATGGAAATCTCCATGAATAAGGGCCTGGGCTCTTTCACAAAACCTACATAAAAAAAGCAAGTCTGATAACTGAATAACTAAAGCATAGAATTGCTGCATATCTTATAATAGCCTTAGAAGGAAAGCAACCATACTTAGATTTCAACTCAGCTACTTCAAGCTTCAATATAACATCATCCCGGACAGCCTCGGCATCATGATCGAGATAAGGAGAAGTCCAACGGTTATATTCAGACACTTTATACGGGTCAGAAAAAACAACTTGCTCAGTGAGTCTGCATAGTTCCACATTCCCACAAAATTCAGCCACTGCACAAAACATTAAATGCAGGTAAATTCATATCTCCAGGCTTTTAAAAACCATCACTACTAGACACAAGCATTTTCTTTAAGGTTAAAAATATATAAAAATAGACAAGTTGAGCTAAAATGAAAAAGCTGAGAACTATCCATTTTTTCTTGTTTGGAGGAAAGCCCAATTCCTAATATCTACTGACATACAGAAGCATTTCTTTCGAGTGCCATGACATTTGGGATGACTACGTTGTCTGCAACAAATAAGGGTACAGGTTTTTATTAAAGGCAGATTCTTACTGCTGCTAAGATTGCATGCATTGATGGAAATTGAGGTCAGAAAGATCTAAAATAAAAATTCGATGACTAGTTGATTACGAAAGGCAAAAGCTACATAGAGATGATTAAAAATATAGTAACACACTTGAAAAGCCTGCCATTTCCGCATTGAATAAAAGTTTACTTAGTGCGCCACAAATATTTAAATAAGGCCTGACTTCCAACCCCCAAATCCACTTCCAAGTATGTAATTGGCATGGTATTAAAACTATGTTGGATATTTTTAATAATAATAAGTGTGACATAAAATTCATTTTGAAAAAAAAAAACAGAAAAGATTGTATTTTAAATAAAAAAAGAATCCAAAGCCTTAATGCTTGAACTAAAATGGATTAAAGTGCAAATTAAATTATGGTCAAGCTTTTCAAATTTGATTGGTCTTGTAATTTAATTAAATTAATAAAATGTAATTAATATATATTATTATTTAATATAATGAATTATATTAATTTAAATTAAATTTTTTTAACTATCAAAAGATTGTTTGTATAGACAAACAATTATGTGTGTACAAATAAACATATAATTCTCTTCAAAGGAGACTTCTCTAATTAAAAAAAATACAAACAATTTCATTCAACCTCTCTTTTCATTCTTAATATTTTTCAAATTATTTTTATACTGTTTTGTTGTTGAAAAAACTTTATACAAGTTAAATAATATTGTCATATGTCTGTTAATGCTCATTGAATTAATTTTGATAATACAAAATATAATCAATCACTAAATTTTATTATATTTTAAAATTTATCACCAATAACTTTTTTCATGTCAACAATGGAAACGAATAAAATTTTAAAGATCTTGTCGTTAATAAATACTTTGAAACAATTTTATAAGTTCTATGTTTTCAATCCTGTAATGCAACAAACCAAACTTATAAATAGAACAAGAAAATGCATTAAGAATCTATTACCAGCACGTTTGTGCTCTGTAGTTGACCGATATAAAAGAGATGTGCAGAAGAGAGTCTTGGCCATATATACTGACACATGTTCCGCCAGGAATGGATATTCGATTCCAGCAATCAACCCTTTTCTGAGAATTATATGGGGAGGCTCTAAATATCGCATTCCAATCAAAGACATGGTACGGTCAAAATGATAAACTTCAGGAACATGTCGAGGGCACAAACCACCATGCTCTTTTAACGCTACAGCTTCGAAATATGCTCTTTCCTTTGTCATTGGCCAAGATTCCGTAAGACTTCGTACGTAAGGTAGCGCCTGCATGTATTCCAACAAATTAAACAGAACAGTTTTCTAAAACTTAAGCATAAATTCGAAAACCCATTTCATATTTCAGTTGTTTAAAGGTAAAACAAGGAAGATAAAGATGGACAAGAGTGAAACCTGCTTAATGACAAAAGAACCAGAAGCGCCAACGACGATGTAGACGAAATTAAGATTGCCATCTCCAACTTCCTTAATTTTTATATCATCGTACTTGTCCCCGATCTTCGATGACAAAAACGGCGTCACTTTTATGTATTCGACGAGAGACTTCTCGTCTAGTGGCCTGAACTCAGGAAATGCCATTTTTTTTTTTATTTCACTTCTTTTTGCTTGTAGCATATCTGGCTGTGCTTCTGAGGGGTTTAAGAAGAAGAAGAAAGAAGAAAGCACAAGAAAGAGAGACGTCACTAACGTTGGACTATTCAAGAGAAAAGGCGGCGAAGGCTTTGTGGGAGCCAATGGGGGTTCGTTGGACGGAGACCCACGTCTGCTTAGCTGGTCTTAAAATGAAATATGAGCAGCCATGTGGTCTTTGTCTGTCTATCTAAACCTGAACTGTTCTGAAAGTCATAGACAAATGTTTCCAATGTTGCGCAAAATATATAACGTAATATAGCTCGGCTTCACTAATCGAGTAAAGTATTTTTATTTACTTTTTTTATTACAGTTGTTATGTTTAAAATTTCCGATTTTGTGGAGTTTAAAAGAATTTATCTTTTTTTTTTGGATCACATAAATACATTTAATTATTTAAATGAATTGGTGCGACGGCAATCGTGCTATAGTCATTCAAATGAGAGAAACGACAAAAAAAAAAGTTTATTCAAATTCCTTAATGGACTCCTCTCAGAGGCTCGATCATCCCTTCAAAGAAGAAAAATAATCTCCATGCAAGACAATGTGATGGCGCAAAAGGTTCAAACAAAAATTCTTCTTTTCTTCTTCTTCTTTTTCAAAACAGATCTTTAATTAAAAAAAAAAGAAAGAAAGAGGCCAACTCTTCTATGATCAAAAAGCAAATATTGATCTGTTTTAAGGTCAGCTATCTCGTAAGAAGTTGACTTATTTTGGATATGAACAAACATTGTTGGTCTTGGGGATCAAACTATTGTGTTTTCAAACTGGTTGCTGCAATATATACTGCTCCGTTACTTTATCCTTTTTTTTTTTTACAGTAATATTATTAGTACTACTTTATTTTTGTTTATAAATAAGAAAAAACATTATTAACTTTGTACCATTAAGGATAAATACATAAATAAATCTTTACTTACATGTGCTTTTATATTCATAACTTTAATGACAGTGTATCTTTCAATTCATTCATCCATTTTTTCTCCTTTTGAAAAATTATCTAAAATTGAATGAGGATTGATTGCAAATTATATTTATCGATTATATAACTAAAGATCACCGAAGAGAATTAATGCGACAGTCACATAGAGATTAAAGAAATTTTATATGTTAAGTATATATATATATTAAAGTGCTTTTAATTAAATATATATATATATATATTAAGTTAAATTTCATGTATAGTATGTTAAATGAAAATATTAAAAAAAGAAAAAGACTAAAGAGCGTTGAATTTTGGGAACCAGCATATATGGTTTTATATTATTATCCGGTAAAATTCATTAAAAAAGGTATGTTATTTGTGCACGACCTTGCCAATATATTCGTCGAGTTTGCCAGAAATTGCCCTTGCAAGGTGCCCTCGTCACTTTTAGTACTTGTTGGGAAATAATTAGGATGCTTAGAAAGAAATCTTTTGAAATCTCATAGGTTTTAAATGGTTCTATCTCTGGTCTAATGACCTTCACTTATTTGATGGTTTATGATTTTCCACTGATTTTCAATTGGAAACTATCCAGGCTGAATTAAAGGACAAAACCCAGTTTGATGTTTTTACTTTACTAATTAACTGATCAATGCAATTAACTGTGTAGATGGTTATTGAGGTCTTCTCATGTGTCTTGATCCTACCAATTAATTTACTTAAGAAAAGCAATGCTGATAAATTTTACCCGTTTAAATTTCCCACTTCTTTGATTCTAATGTTTTCGAGATATTCGGCTTGCCAATTTACCCGAGCCTGGGCTTCCGTCAAGCCCAGCCTGTTTTTCAGTTTAAAGCTTTAACAGATTTGGACACTTAAAAGTATCTCTTGTGGGCTTGAATTTATAGTAGGACCAGTTAAATTTGAAGGGAGGTAATGAAGAAAGTGCTAAAAGCCCGACTAAGGCCCATGTTACTTGAAGAAAATTCTTATTTGTTTTTTAGAATATAAGTTTGGAGGATAATGCGTTTGTGGTGATTTCTATATAAACCTTAAACCAACAATTCACTACCGCAACACCAACAAAAAATCCCATGGCTCACCAAATTTTCTTCCTTGTTTCTCTGTTGGCACTAGCAACCCTGCATGGCATGGATGCTGTCGATTACGCTGTTACCAACCAGGCTGCAACAACTGCCGGAGGCATCATATTCAACAACCAGCTCGGAGTTGAATACACGAGGCAACAAATGCAATCGGCCTCGGAATTCATCTGGAACCTCTTCCAACAAACTGATCCGCAGGATGGAAAGAGGAACAGTATTTCAACCGTAAGCCTTTTCGTCGTCGATACCCTGCCACCGCAAATTCCTGCACGTACAAGCAACGATAAGATTCAAGTAAGCGATAAGCATATCGAAGCTTTTAGCGGTGATAAACTAAAGCCAGAATTCAATGGGGTGCTTTACCACGAGATGACTCACGTATGGCAGTGGAACGGGAATGGGCAACAAGACGAAACTCTTGGGAAATTGATTGAAGGGATTGCAGATTTCGTAAGGCTGAAGGCTGGTTACGTTCCAGCTGGGTGGGCACAGCCAGGACAAGGCGATAAATGGTACGACGGCTACTCCGTTACGGCTAGATTTTTGGAATATTGTGAAGGTCTTAGACCAGGGTTTGTAGCAGAGCTTAACAGGAAGATGAGAGATGGTTACAGTACTGACTTCTTTTCTCAGCTGCTGGGCAAGACGGTTGACCAGTTGTGGGCTGACTACAAGAACCAGCCAAGGAATTAGACACCATATATAGCTACAGCTAGCAGCCTATTATTAACGTAAAATAAGATTGATATATATATATATATATATATATATATATATATATATATATATGTATATGTTAATTTATCATTATATGAATAACTGTTATCTCTCTCGTACTTAATTAGTCAATAACTAAAGTAGTTAGCCACTCTTACTCGCTGGTGCGGGTATCTTGCTGTCACGTTAATGAAAGTTCTTTATTATAAAAAAGTAGTTAGATATCTAAGATCTCATTAATTAATTTTCTCTCAGAAAATTTCTCAATTGATTTAATTAACACAATTATAAAATCTCCATTCTCCCTACCTGAGATTTATATAGAATATGGATATATCAACTTTCTTCTGCCAAATAAGATGGGCCTACTACATTAATTTAAGAGGAGAAGAAAAATCGATTCAAGTCCATATTTAGCTTCTTATTTTATTTATACACTTAATTTCATTAAAAGAAAAACCACGGTTGATCCAAATCAAAGTGATCAATCATGGGAATTTGTTTTTTCATTTTGTTACAGCAAATTGGGATTTAAATGACCCCTAGGCTTGGTTCTCTCCATCTCTCCTAGCTTTATTACTCCTCCAACTTTGACTAGTCTGCATTTGACAAAGAAGCTAGATTTCCTATGAATCGTACTTAATTGAATTAACTTTTAAACATAAGCTAAACCAAAAGATGGAAAAGAAAAGTGTAAACAAATTAGGTTCACACACAACAAAGTGTTTTACTTAAAATGTTTAAACTGACAACAAAAATATGTATTCCTTATGTGATCAGATTCAGCTACAAATCTACATAGAATAGTCTGGCAAAAGCAAGGAACAAGACAAAATCCAAAGACTCCCAAGTCTAAGTCAAGGAAGACTTCCAGATGGAGAAGCCGACGCCCCTTCGTCGCCGCTGATTGCGTTGGTTTTCAATTGAATTTTGTGAACGAGGTCGACTTTTCATCACTTGATCATTCCTCTAGATTGGTCAATTATTTTACTAATTAAAGATTAGAGATTATCTTTTCTTTTTTTGAATAAAAAATAGACATAATATTTAAAAAAATTCAGAAATTATTATAAAATTTAAAATAATTTTTTATTTTTTATTACTTAAAATAAAAAAATCTATAAAAATTAATCTATAATTCCAAAATTTAAAACTCAATCTTTTAAATTCTTAACAATACTTAGCTTAATTAATTATGATTATATAGGAGCTATGTGCGTTAGCCATCTTCTTTTCCTTTTAGTTTTCCTAATTCAAAAGTTTTTTTTTTTAATAATTAGAGGAGGAGATTAGAACTTTACTTTTTAATTAAGGAGATTATGCACCAAGCTAAATGCTCGAGGTAAAGCTAAAACGGTTTACTGTTTATATAAAAAACATGTTAATTCAAAGGCTTGATTTTACTAAAAAAATCAAAACATATTTCAAACAAATCCTTATACCAACATTAAAAGAGAATAATTTTATTAAATTTGGCCAGCTGAGCCTTCTCCCTCTAATACACGCTTTTGAATATGATAGCGCGGGTGGTTGATTTTTTTAGTCCGGATTTATTTGGCAGGTTGCCATTTGTCTTCCTCTTACTCATTTTCTTGCTCATATGATCCCTTCTTAATGTACATCTGCTTAAAATAGACATACAGGTCAATAAAATCGGCCCCTTATTTTCCTCCAATGAGGTACTCTGTCTAGAATGCTATGTTTTTGTCTTGGTCCTTAATTTTTCCCGTCTCCATGAATTTGGTGAGGTGTGCTCTGCCGAACACATTCATTTGGGGAGGAAGGAATGCTGATTCAAACTCAACGCTAAGCTTTGATTAGGAAATTAGGTAGACTGCATGACTATGTCGGTCATGGACCAAGTCAAAGTCCATAACGGATTTTGTTCTTCTTGTTCAGAGATGTAAATGCATGACCTCAGGGTCGGTTCTATTCATCGCTTCTCTTTTCTTTATTGTCCCTCCAATTTTGACCAGTCTGCATTTTGTAGAGTAGACGCAATTTTTGTTTCTTCATTGACTAAAGTTTTGGTTGCGTCTAAAGTGATTGCATTAAAACTTAAAAGTTCATAAGATCAGCCGTTATTTTATCACCATTCCTTGGATAAAACATGGTTGAGTAACTATATATATTCTGTATTACCCTTGCGTCTTACATCATGCTTAATGCATTGATAAAAATTTTAGAGTAAATATCTTAACCTTTTTAAGTTTTAGTTATAATTTTATACAAATTTATTAATTTTTTAAATAGATAATTTATCTTAAAAAAATATATTTTACTAGATACATAAATTTAATCATTAATATTTTTATCAATTTGATGACATGATAATATTTTTTAAATAATTTTACTTTTCATTAAGTTTAATAGTTATTAAATTAAATAAATTATAATTTTTTATTTTTAAAATTTTTTCTCTCTAAAAAAAAAAATAAACTTTACCCTACCTCCTGTCTATTGACCACCTCGTAGCTGACACTAGTTAGGGAGTGCTAGATCTGGCCAATTCAGCCAGATCGTGCTTCCGTGGGGAGCACGATCTGGTGCTCCCCTCCCCATGGGAAAGCCCATTGTGCTTAGGGGAGTGTTCCCCTCCCCAGGAGAGCATCGATCTGGTGCTCCACTCCCCTGGATCGGTGATCCCAAGGGAGCGCTCCCCTCCCCTGGGAGCTCCGATCTAGGGGAAGGAAGCATTAGGGGGAGTGCAATTTGATCAAATCTAGCACTCCTTTGCCATATCCAATTGCGGGGTAGTCGATTGTTGAGAGGTAAGATAGAAAATTTTTTTTTTTCAAAAAAATAGAGAAAAAAATAAAATATTTTAAATATTTTACATTTATTCGTTAATGCTGTTTAAACTTTTAAGGTGAACTGTGTATTTTGAAAATAAATATATTCAAGTGCAATTATGATTAGTTATTAAAAAAAAAAGTGCAATTATGATAAAATTTAAGATTGTGACGGTATTTTTTAAAAAAATTTAAATCAATAATATTAATATAGAAAGCCAGATAGCATATGGCAACTTCCATCCAACTCCTATATAAACCATAGAGAACAAGACATGTCTTGCAAACAAAAGCTCCACCGAAAAGCAAACGAAGAAGCAACTTCTAAGCTATTAAGCCATCATGGCTCACCACTTGTTTTTCTTCTCCCTGCTAATATTATCTCTTGCAGCCATACAAGGTACCCATGCAGTTGAATATGCTGTCAATGACAACACTGGAAACAGCGGCGGCGGTAATCGTTTCAGAAACGAGATCGGTGTCGACTACAGTCAGCAAACTCTGAGTTCCGCTACAGATTTTATCTGGAGAATCTTCCAACAAAACAACCCAGCTGACAGAAAAAATGTGGAAAAAGTCACCTTGTTCATTGAAAATGGGAATGGCGTTGCTTTTGCTGTCAATAATGAAATTCATGTTAATGCAAATTATCTAGGAGACTATTCAGGTGATGTGAAAAGGGAATTTACTGGGGTGCTTTATCATGAAATGACTCATATCTGGCAATGGAACGGGAACAGCCAGGCCCCTGGAGGATTAATTGAAGGAATAGCTGATTTCGTGAGGCTAAAGGCTAATTATATTCCTAGCCACTGGGTGCAGCCAGGGCAGGGCAATATGTGGGACCAAGGCTATGATGTTACAGCAAGGTTTTTGGACTATTGTAATAGTCTCAGAAATGGATTTGTTGCAGAGCTTAACACGAAGATGAGAACTGGCTATAGTGCTGATTATTTCGTTGAGCTGTTGGGGAAGACTGTTGACCAGCTCTGGAGTGATTACAAGGCCAAGTATGGTAATTAGAAGGTCGAGTTGGCTAAGAAGTAAGAGCTGAATAAAATTAATTACAGTTGTAGTTTCATCCTCATATTATGTACTTATAAGTTGTCTAAATAAAATCCGAATCGTGATTGATTACTAAGGCATCACTTGTTGGCCAGGAATGCACAATTCTGGCAAGCTTTCTTGCTCTCCCTTAATTCTCTTGCTTTCAGATCTCCGTCATCGTGTCAACAGAAACAATCCGGAAAAGTTAGGATCGGTGAAAGTCGCTTTTTATTATTATTAGTATTTTTCCCGTAATCAAAGTCAACTCTTTATTACCAGAAAAGGCATGTTCAGAGTTATTAGTCCGGTGTACATCTATCAAGAGGCACTCTCAGACAAACCAGGGGTTCTAAGAAATGCAAATGCTGGAGGCTGATTTATGGAGGAGATGTGAATGAATGAAGTAATTAACCAGCACGCTATCATCGGCTAAAATACAGATGCAGGGGCTCTTCAAGAACCAAATTATTTGCAACTTGTCCACTGACCAACTGGCTCAAGCACAGACTTCGTTCTTTTTGTTTTGTTTGAACTCTGATACCATTCACAAAAAACAAAAATATGTAAACCTCACATTTTTTTTGGGAAAGGTATATGGATTTCATAAAATCAGGAGGTGGTAATCGTCACCCCCAAAGGCCGAAACCTATACAAAAGCCATAATTTTCTGGTTTATCCGCCATATTAAGTGTGCATATTCCCAAAATTACGCTCATCAACAGTACCTAATTACAATAAATTGGACAGCATCTCCCCTATAAGTACATCATCCCGAAAAAAAACAAAACCTCAGCAAAACCTGTCCATGCACAAAATCAACAAAGCCTCACAATTTATATCTTGTCTCCATATAAGAATTCATTTTCATATACAGAGAGAAAAAGGTGTTTTAAGCAAGGAATGTTCAGCTAGCTCCTTAGTGCTAACATACACGTATTTTGATTTTCTTTCTTTTTGTCTTCTTTTTCTGGAATCAACAAAACGCCTATTTTGATTTTATTCTATCTAATTGAAATGCCTCATTAATTCCTTGGTCCTATCTAAGTGTTTCTCCATTTCAATCAACTAAGTAGGTCAAAAATAAATGTTAAAAAATAATTAAAATAATGACAAAAATAAATGAATCAATAATTTAAAAATGTATCGATGATGTCACATCTTGTTAGCAAAAATTGTGAAAAGTTGATAATTTTGATAATTACTAATCAATTTTCGTCGTCAATTCGTATGAAGAAAAAATTGAAAGGTGTTAACTTAATACTTTTTTGGATTATGGTCAAATTAATGAAGATGTGTACTTTAATATTCCTACCTCGAGTGTCAGTTACCAAATCTTTGTTAACCTGAAATACCATCTGTTTCGCAGATGAACCCATCAATATTGTGGTATCAACGTGGATTGGCATTACTCTTCTCGTAACAATCATCCAATGCCTAGACAGGAGTATCAGCACAATGAACCAACAGCCACTACTCACCTAGCTGAATTTCTTGTGTCTACTTACACAAATTTATAATCTTATATAAGAAGAAGTTTTTATGAGACTTTCAGACAGTGTAATGCGAACATACCAATAAAAAAGTACTACAAGTCATAAAAAGTGATAAAATTTTTCACGTAAAACCATAAAAAGAGAATTATTATAAGATTTGATATTAAACGAATTACATCATTGGTAATATATATAGATAGTGAATCGTAATTGACAAAATTTATCAAGTCAAATTTTAATAAAGTTAATACCATCCTTTAGTATTCCAAAACCAGTACCTAGTTCTTAAAATAAGTATATCTGCAGGATATTGAGTTAGCTGGCTCTATTTTTTGATATTATCTTGACCGTAAAAAGCATAGATGAAGAAGAAATGATCACTTGAGCTTGCATTATCATGGAATTTTGCCAATCCGCGGGTTGAAAAGCTTCAGTCAATTACTATTGTAATAAAGTGAATTCGATATCAGAGAATTCCAATCAGAAGAATCCTTTTCAAGCAATCAAGCCAGCAACTCAAACGCCGCCCTTCGTTGCACATGACGAAAGCCCATAAGCTAGCGCATATCTCACATTCCATTAACAATGTACTTACTCATAACCTTATTCGGCATGCCTCTAGTAGTCTCAAATTGAAACTGGTTTAAATGCGCACTTGAAACTCATCAAATATATTGCACAATTCTTCCACAAAAGGAGCCGCCATGATAATGCACTCGTTTCAATGTTGAAATCAATGCAAAGTTCATTCTGTCACCAAGCGCTTACAGAGCTTCAGTCAAGTTAGTTCTCATTACAAATTCAAGTGCGTAGATCATCACTACAGAAACATACTTAATTGGCTAGGTACGCTCCCAAATAAACTTGTTATGTCTCTATATAAACAACAGAGTTACTACCATTTAACCCAGGAAACAGAAGATTTAGAACCATTACCATGGCCACCCTTAAGTTCTTGTTGTTCTCCCTAGTAACCACGGCAATCCTACAAGGAACCTATGCAGTGCTGTTCAAAGTGACCAACAACGCAACGTCAACTCAAGGAGGAGTGCGCTTTACTGATGAAATTGGAGTTCAATATAGCACTCGATCTCTAAAATTTGCCACAGCAATCGTATGGATGCTCTTAGGGCAGCTAAGACCAGCAGAAAGAAAGAAGGTCGAACAAGTTAGTTTGTTCATTGATGTCATGGATGGAGTAGCATACGAAAGTGACGACGAGATCCATGTAAGCGCCAACTATATTGGAAACTACTCACGAGATGTAAAGAGAGAATTTACAGGAATACTAGTTCATGAGGCGGCACATGTTTGGCAGTGGAATGGGAATGGCCAGACTCCTGGAGGATTAATAGAAGGAATTGCAGACTTTATCAGGTTAAAAGCGGGATATGCACCTCCTCACTGGGTAAGAGCTGGACAGGGTGATAAGTGGGACCAAGGGTATGACATAACTGCCTGGTTCCTCAACTACTGTGACAGTCTCAGTCGTGGGTTTGTGGCAAAGCTCGACCGGAAAATGAGAAGCAGCTACAATTCCGACTATTTTGTTGAGCTGCTTGGTAAAAATGTTGATCAACTCTGGACCGACTACAAGGCTAAGTACAATACTTAATTCCCCGATTGATCTGCTCATACAAATAAACTGGAATAATAAAGTTACTATAGTTCACGAATTAAGAAAAGTAGAACCTCTTCCCTACATTTTATTGTATGAGATAACGAGGGTCTACCCGGTGCTCTTAGAAAAGCATGGCTGTGAATGTATCTGTCAAAATAAGTTTGACCTATTGGATCAGTTCATTTTTCATTTAATATAAGATAAATTGAGTTTAAAAATTTAAATTCATATTTAAACTGTATTTAAATAAACCAGCTCACCAAATCAGTGGACTAAGACAAGCCAACCCTATGAGTTAAAAAAATTAATAATTTTAATTAATTTAATTATTAATAATCTTACTTATTTTATATATTTTAATATATTTAATCTTTATTTATCAAATTAATNTAAAAAATTTTATTAATAAAAAATTATTAAGTAAAATTATAAAATAATTTTTTTATTTGAAAAAAAATAAACTGATCCAACTCAACCATGAGCTAACAAAAGTGGATTGAATTGAAGATTTCACAACCTATATAAAAAATAACTAACCCGACCCGACTCATTTTTTCAACTCATAAAAATTGAGAGCGGGCCGAACCGGACTGACCCGTATTGACAGGTTTAGCTATCACTTCAGAGCCCTTCTCACTTGATGTTTGAGCTTAATTGCGAACAATTTTTCTTCTGAATGCTTCGTCTAATTTGTCCTATACGATTTAGTTATGACATCGAGTTTTGCGAGGACTGCCAAAGTGAGAGGGCTACACAGCTAATTTCCATAGAAACATTTTGGAACTTACCAACCGATTGTAGCCTAAATGAAATGATCAATTACAAATTACAGAATATAGAAACAATTCAAACTTAACCTTTTGCTCAGCAAACTAGGATCTTAAACAGTTGAAGTTTTTCACTTGTTCAATTAGTGCCAAGGAACGGGTGAGAGCAAGATAACGTGTCAAAATATTTCTAATGAAGATAGCACAGATCCAGTGTACCACATTGCCAAAGGGTCTAATTCAGAATAACCTAAACACTCAAACAGTACTTGTGCTTTGCAACAATCCCAGTCGGCTCTGCTGTCAAAGAGACGGGAAACTTTAGCTCTATACTCACAATCCAGGAGAGCAAGACTGCAGGTGGTTTCATACGAGAAAGCATGATAACTTTAAATTATAAACAGTAAGTAATTTCTGGATCATGCAAAGCTGGCAGATGCAGAACAACAGCGGTTTTACACGAACAAAATTAGAGTAAATGATGGCCTACCACACACAAATTTGGAATAACTGCAGCAAAGAGCGGCCTGGTCTAAGCACAAAAATCTGAAGATGCTTAATGAGGGAACTAATACCAGGAGCAAACCACAATTTTCAGGTAATTTCCATCATAATTGGGCATGCGTGATGGCTGAGATAACTTCACCAATTGACAGGAATTCTTGCCTCTTCTTGAGAAGGGTCTTAGCTAATTCAAGAGCCTGCCGCTCACAATCTGCTCTTATGCTAGCTTCTCTAATTGATTCAAAATCCTCGACATGTGCAACACCAACAATTCTCCTGCATATTAAAAGATAAATTCATCAAAATTACAAATTTTCAGAGTTTTATCAATAAAGAATCAATATTTGGATAAAGTTCATAATTATTAAAAAAAGCAGGATCCTGCATGTTAATACAGGAAGAGTAGCTGCTTTTATAACTGGTATTCGACCTATGCAGGAACACTCCTCTTATCTGATAAATTAAGAGTCAAACATGTACAGTTGCCTGAATTTACTAGAAAAAAAAGTCATCCTACAAATATTCCAAGCTCAAGGTTCTGTGCATAGAGATTTCAAAAGTTATTTTCTCATTAGTAATTCCTCATAAACTTATGAATCTGTTTCTTTTGAGTGTTAAGAAAATTTTGTTGCCAAGGTTAAGAATCAATTGCCTACACAGTAGCAGGATAATAAAACAGAACAAGAGAACAATGTCCAAAATTTATGGGAAAAAGTCTAGAAGATGGTTCATTCAAAGACATATTAAAACTGCAATGGGCTGCAAGTGCAAGGTAACAGACCATAATAGACAAACTCTGGCAATTATAAAGGCCAAGAACAGGGGAAATATAGAGGACCTTGGTAGAAAACCTTTATCTCACCTTATCATCTTAGCAGCACCAAATCCAAGTGTGTCATGGAACAATTCTTTCATATATTTTTCTTGTATAAGCTTCTGGAGCTCAGGGTTGTTATAAATTGCTGGAAGATAAGCCTCCCCGGAGCCATCCTTGTGTTGATCCCAAAGAGCAGTGAATTTTTGGTGGAAAAGATTCCAAGTATCCTCAATTGTCTTCAATATCCACTCTTTGTATATCTGCATGGCAATATGAAATTCACTCATGCCCATATAGTGCTTGAAATTTTTTTAAAAGCAAAAGCAAATTAAACCTTTTCAAATAAAAAATAAAGAAAAAGCCCATAAATGATACTTTACAGCCTGTAACTAAAAAGGTGATAAGTATAATATGTATATACCTACAAATACATATATAGGCAAAACCCTCAAAACCAGTTTGAATAAAGTTAACACTATGGAAAACTTCAATTTACAAATCGTGCTCCCCAACCACAATGACAGTGCAAGCATAGGCACGTATGCAGATCTCTGTGTCTCTGTATCCACATTCCTCTTCCTACATATTTGCAATCAATTCATTAGGAAATCACGATTGCAAGTAATGGAGGAAACCCAATGCTTTGAAGGCCCAAATGCCCTCTCTAGCACTTACTTTATTCAGCTTCTTCACTTTGACCCACATCTAATTTTCCTAAACTCAGTACTAATATATTTGATGTCAAACGTTTTGGTGAAACTCCTAAAAGTTTGTGTAGACCACATATCCTTGCAGAAAAGGTAACAAATAGACTTTATCTTGAGCTACAAATGGAGATACCATAGATAATATATTTAAATATAAAATCACAAGAGAGGGAGAGATGATAAAGATTCATTGAATAAATTGACTTAAGTGGCTAAACAATAATCAATGTATTCACCAAGCACAAAATTTATAGCAGAAGAACCTTAGTGCTTCTAGCACGTATTGAAACAGTACATATCAAGATGAGATCATAAATGAAGATGACTGATTAAAAAGACAGGTATACTAGAAAACTTTATAAAACAATAACAGAGACAAAAAAGGGCATACTTTTCTGTCATTGACTTGATCAGCATGTCCATCTTGTGCAAAGAAAGCCAGAATCAAGTTCCCAATAAAAGCACCAATATCAAATCCCATTGGTCCATAAAATGCAAACTCAGGATCTATGACCTGAGTTGAATCACGGGTAACCATGATAGAACCAGTGTGGAGATCTCCATGAATAAGGGCCTGGGCTCTTTCACAGAACCTACATAAAAGAGGCAAGTGTGATAACTGAATGAATAAAGCATAGAACTGTTATATATGCATAGTAGCCTTAGAAGAAAAGCAACCATACTTAGATTTCAATTCAGCTACTTCAAGCTTCAATATATCATCCTCCCGGACAGCCAAGGCATCATGATCGAGATAAGGAGAAGTCCAACGGTTATATTCAGATACTTTATACGGGTCAGAAAAAACAACCTGCTCAGTGAGCCTGCATAGTTCCACATTCCCACAAAATTCAGCCACTGCACAAAACATAAATGCAGGTAAATTAGCAGCATATCTCCAAGCTTTTCAAAACTATCACTACTAGACAAAAACATTTTCTTTAAGCTAAAAAATATATAAAAATAGATTAATTGAGCTAAATGACAAAGCTGATAATTATCCATTTTGGTTGTTTAGCAGAAAGCCCAATTCTTCATAACTACTGACATATAGAAGCGTTTCTTTCTAATGCCACGACATTTGGGATGACTAAAGTGTCTGACATAAACAAGGGTACAGGTTTTTATTAAAAGCATATTCTTACTGCTGCTAAGATCGCTCACAGGATTGATTAAATTTGAGGTCAGAAAGATCTAAAGATTCAACGACTAGTTGATTACTAAAGGCAAAAGCTACATAGAGATGATTAGGAATAGCAAAACACACTTAAAATGCCTGTCATTTCCTAAATGAATTAAAATTACAGATATAGATGTTATGGAGTAATCACTTGTCAGATAGAAGGAATTATTATAGCACCACCAGCAAACATGACACTGCTCTAGTGATATAGGATTGGGGAATACCAAACACTTCCCAACTGAATCGCCACCCTAAACAGGACACCGTAGATAGTTTGATTTCTTCCACCAAACCATGATGTATTTGCAAGGGGAGAAAAATACAGTGCTTAGATACAACATAACCTTTTTTTTTTTTATTTCTGAATCAAGGTTGCGACCAAGTTTTCACAATAAAGCTTAATGAGTGCACCACACAAATTTAAATCAGGCCTGACTTCCAACCCCCAAATGTACTTTCAGGTACTGCATCGGCACTGTACCAAAACCAAACTAAAAAGAAAAAGAAAAAGCATAAGAATCCATTACCAGCACGCTTGTGCTCTGTGGTTGACCGATATATAAGAGATGTGCAGAAAAGAGTCTTGGCCATGTATTCTGACATATGTTCCGCCAGGAATGGATATTCAATTCCAGCAATCAACCCTTTTCGGAGAATTATATGGGGAGGCTCTATATAACGCATTCCAATCAAAGACATGGTACGGTCAAAATGATAAACTTCAGGAACATGTTGAGGGCACAATCCACCATGCTCTTTTAAAGCTATTGCTTCGAAATATGCTCTTTCCTTTGTCATCGGCCAAGATTCCCCAATACACCGTATGTAAGGAAGAGCCTGTATTCCAACAGATTAAACAGAATAGTTTTCCAAAAACCTAAGCATATATTCGAAAACCCATTTCATATTTCAATTGTTTAAAGGTAAAAAAAAAAAAAAGATTGAAAAGAGTGAAACCTGCTTGATGACAAAAGAACCAGAAGCGCCAACGATGATGTAGACGAAATTAAGATTGCCATCTCCAACTTCCTTAATCTTTAAATCATCGTACTTGTCCCCGATCTTCGATGACAAAGACGGCGTCGCTTTTATGTATTCGACGAGAGACTTCTCGTTTAGTGGCCTGAACTCAGAAAATGCCATTTTATTTTCACTTAATTGTTCCCGGAGCTGTTTGTTCTAGCGGTGCTTTGGAGGGGTTTAAGAAAAATAATAAAGAACAACAGAGAAGTCTGACTAACGGTGGACTAGGAAAAAAAGGGGGACGAAGTCTTAGTGGGAACCAATGTGGGTTTAGTGGACCCAAACCCACGTGGGCTTTGTCTGACCGCAAGATGAAACATTAGCGTATCCTAGCAGCGGACACAACAGAAGCAACTTGTCACTAGGAGACTAGGGAAGATAGATAGGGCTTTGTAATTGTGTTTAATATGTTACAAATGAACATGGACATATTCAGAGTCACATGCAAGTATTGACAGTTCAATTTTTCTAGTATTATTTTCTTTCATCCAAAAATTCTTTTTCTATTTTCCCTGTGGTTAATCAATTATTCTAAAGTTGAAGTAATATAAAATCGAACCGTGTATGAGCATCCACGTGGTCTTTGCCTCTCTACCTGTACCTATATTATTATATAAATCAGTGACTTCTCTCAATCATCCCTGGAAAATAAAAAATCACGAGAGAGAGTACGACAGTGAAAAAAAGTACAATTTTCTTTTGTCACATAGAGATTAGAGAAATTTCATATGATAAATATGCATGTGAAGTTTGATAAGTATAGTTAAAAAATTTGGTGTTATATTTTTTTATTCGGTAAAATTCATTAAAAAAGATAAAGTATATAATGGAATACTGCTCCACTAGAAAGGTGAACAGAGAATGTGAGGTCTGGTGTGGGGTAGTCCCGTCCCGCTTTCTCAATCTTTACTCCGTTTTGAGAGACATGGAAAAGTTGCCGGCGCTTCTTCCACCATTCCTTATCTTCTTCCTGTCCTTTTCCCTTTCCCTTTCTGACGGAGATTTCACCGGAAATTCTTCCTATCCCGTCCAATCTTCCCCCGCCGATTCTCTCTGCGCCCAGCTTATCGAGCCCAACGGTTATTCCTGCACCGAACACACTGTATTCTCTCTGTCTCTCAAATATATTCTTGCTACGGTTCGTTTGGTAGTTAAGAAACGGGGAAAAATAAAGAAGGAGAAAAAGAGAGGACTGTTATGTTGTGGAGCGATCATCGAAGCAAATATACAATTTTTTTTGTTTGTTTTTGGGAGAAATTGCGAGCAATGGAATTTACTTTTTCATTTTTCCTGATGTTCCTGGTACCAATAAGGACTAATATATCTCTAGAATTCCGTTAAGGTTTCTTAGATATTATTGGCGCGCTGCGCGAAGAAACATTGTCAGCCTAGTTTAATTTTCCAAAATTTGAGACATTTTTCTGCTGCTTTTTTTCCCTTTCCTTTTTCTAGAAACTTAATCAAATCTCTTTGTCGTGGTTAAATTTGTGGTATGACTATGAAGCAAATTTTCCTAAAGTTCGCTTACTTTGGTTCTTTAGGGTTTTCTAGTTAAATTTTGTAAGTTGAAATGTTGTTTTCTTGTTTCGTAACTGAAAGTATAATTTCCTTTTTATTTTGTATTACTATTTTCTTAAAAAGGTTCAAACTAAGGATGGCTACATATTAGCTCTTCATCGCGTGTCGTCTCGTTCTGGGGATCTTAGAGTTCAGCAAAGTCATCCTGTTTTGCTTCAACATGGATTATTCATGGTAACTTCTCCGTTCACTTGAAACAATCAAAACAAGATGGAGCATAGGTCATACATTGTCTGTTACTTCTATTCAGCTGTTATATTAGGCAGATTAGCCTCCATGACATGACTTAATAAATATCGAATTTGCTGCTGAACCAGGGATGGTTGGTTATTTTCCATAACCTTGCCTATTTTAGTATATTTTTCTAGAAATTGCCTTGCAAGGGTGCCCTAGTCACTTTTAGTACTTATTGGGAAAAAATTATGATGCTTAGAAAGGAATCTGTTGAGATCTCATAGATTTTCAATGGTTATATCTCTGGTCCAATGACCTTGACTTATTTGATGGTTTATGATTTCCTATTGATTCTCAGTTGGAAATTGTCCGGGCTGAATTCAAGGGCACAACCTGGTTTGATGTTTTTACTTTATAAATTGATCAATGCAATTAATTGTGTAGTTGGTTGTTAAGGTCTTCTCATGTGTCTTGATCCTACCAAGTTCTAGTTATTGATATGCTTATCTGAAATTTCTCTGTTCTTTTTGCTTATGAGTGCGTGATGAAAGATGCCATCTTTTCTGTTTTTCTGACACAGAAACCTAGATCTAGTGATTGTTGCAATAATTAACAAAAAAATCAAACTTTTTGCTGTCTGATTGTAAGATAATATGTTATATTTATGTATACATAAGCACTATATTTTTGTATGCGCATGTATTTTTTTTTTACAAATCGAGTGAATCTGGTCACTCATAGCTTCTTATCTTGATTTACTCTAATTCAAACAGGCAGGTGATGCATGGTTTTTGGATTCTACTGATCGGTCATTGGGCTTCATCCTAGCAGACCAGGGTTTTGATGTATGGGTTGGAAATGTGCGTGGAACACGATGGAGTCGTGGACACGTATCTTTATCTGAGACAGAGAAGGTAGACAAAGTCTATACCTTTTGCCTCT
This sequence comes from Theobroma cacao, assembly GCF_000208745.1. Taxonomy (NCBI): domain Eukaryota; kingdom Viridiplantae; phylum Streptophyta; class Magnoliopsida; order Malvales; family Malvaceae; genus Theobroma; species Theobroma cacao. The sequence continues at coordinate 5,502,918 of NC_030851.1, read as the reverse complement.
TTCTGTTTGCTGGAATTCATCTTGCAATGTGTATAGCTTAGTTGGCTGTACTCAGCATGGAAAACTTCAACTACCTTAGAAGTTGGCTGCACAAATATTGAATTCATCTTGCAATGTGTATACCTTAGTTGGCCTTGTGTGTCTTATGAGCTTGACACACATATGTACCTGCTACTGGTCTTCAATGTCTGTACTGCTTTGTTTAGTATATCCTGTTGATAGCAAGTTTTTCCACTTCTTTTGAAATAAATAAAGCTCAAAGTATTAAAAAAAAAAAAGAAGACCTTCAAAGCAGGGTTATTAACATTTAGTTTCCTTACTTAGAGTACAATCTGCTAGTCATAACACTATCTTTGCCACTCTTATCTTTTGTTTCTTTACTGATATAAGGGTTCCCTGGTGCATCTGTATCCTAGTAGTCTGTCTCAAGGTTGAGTATCTCAAACCTCTTCATTTGTTGTGACAGACATAAAGGAATGTTTATCTTCATGGTTTGTATTCTCACCTTCTACTTTGGAACGTGGCTTTAGTAATTGTTGCCTTTTCTTGCAGGAATTTTGGGAGTGGAGTTGGCAGGAATTAGCTCTGTATGATCTTGCAGAAATGTTGCACTACATAAATTCAGTTACAAGCTTAAAAATCTTTATTGTTGGACATTCACAGGTTACTTATCCTATACCTAGAGCCTGTGTACATGGTTTTGCTCATTGCCTCTTTAGGTTACTTATCCTATACCTTTTACTCACAGGGAACCATCATGTCTTTGGCTGCTCTCACTCAGCCAGACATAGTGGAAATGGTTGAAGCTGCTGCTCTTTTGTCTCCAATATCTTACTTGGAACATGTCAGTGCTCCACTTGTACTTAGAATGGTTGCAATGCATCTTGATCAGGTATACCTTGTTCATTATTGTTGTTTTACCTAGTAAAATTGATTCTGGCCATTATGATGTTCTTAGACATTCTTTTCTGACAGATGGTTCTTGCTTTGGGGATACATCAATTGAACTTCAGAAGGTTTAGTAACACCTATGTCTCTCTTGTTTTTCCTTTTTATCACAATATCTTATCAACTGTTATGAAGGTGTGGGTTGGCCTTGTACATTTGTGTTGATTTAGGGGTTGAATTGCATTACATGTTACTATTTTAACTTCAGTGATGTGTTGGTGAACCTTGTGGAGTCATTATGTGATGGGCACGTGGATTGCACTGATTTTCTAACTTCTATAACAGGTTTTCTTCTTCTCTTATGTATTTACACATGCACACATACAGATATATTCACAATATGCAGACATACACTCAGAAATTTGCATTCTTTTCATTTTTCAAGATGCTATTTCCTTTTTGTTGGAATTTTTTTTTCATGCCATAGTGCCGCATAAGTGCTCTATCTCAAAATTTTTTAGAATCAGTAAATAGTTCCCATTTGATGCTGGCCTTGAAAGTATGCTTAACAGTGGGTCATACGCTCTGCTTCTGGCACTCAGTTCACATTTTTAATGTAGGATATTGCACTAGATAGAGCTGAACACTAAATTGCCCATAGCTGGGTGTTAAAGTTTTTTAAAACCATATTGAATATAACCTTCTCCTTTCCAAGTTTAGTAAAAATATAAAATGAGGACTGTATACTTTTGCCTGCCTCTGGAGTCTGGAATAAATGTTTTACTTGTTTTTGCTAGGGTTTCATAAATTTTAAGCTTTGAGGGTGTCTTTAAGTTTTGACCTTATAAAAGTTTAATAAGAACTCTGAAACTATAAAATCAGTAACCAAGATGTTCAAAATGTGTAATACCTTACTATTAATGAAAGGTATTTGACAAGAGAACATTGCAGGTCAGAATTGCTGCTTTAATAAAACTCGCATGGACTTCTATTTGGAATATGAACCTCACCCATCATCTGTGAAGAACTTGCGCCATCTTTTCCAGAGTATGCTTTAATATACTTTCTCTCAGTTGCCTTTCTTTTGTTTCACTTTTGTGTCATGTTTAATTAACCTGAATTCACTTACCTCTTTGTAGAATTCTACATTCTAGACTATTACTTTTAGCTTTAGAAATAAATATATTATTTTGAAGCTGCAAACCATTTATTGTTTTCTTCCATTCCTTTTAGACAGATTATATTGGAATAGATGTTTGTTGAATTTGATATCATTTGCTAAACCATTCATGGTCTTTCTTTATGTTTGGCAGTGATCCGCCAGGGTACTTTTTCCCAGTATGATTATGGAATCTGGAAAAACATACTGATGTATGGAAGGTTGAAACCCCCAGCATTTGATCTTAACAGCATACCCAAGTCATTGCCATTATGGATGAGTTATGGGGGGAATGATGCCTTAGCAGATATAATGGATGTGCAGCGCACTCTTGAGGAATTACTGTCCAAACCAGAGTTGCTTTATCTTGAGAACTACGGTCACATAGACTTCCTTTTGAGCATAAAAGCAAATAGAGATGTTTATGACAATATGATCGGGTTTTTAAGGTCATTGGAAAAGTCAAGTAGTTCTTAAAGTGACTGCTTTCTGTGTTCTTTCATATAAGATATAGTCTTCAAGTGTAATTAACCAATTATTTGTCTGCATATATTGTAAAGTTTGCCCCTATTCCCTTGCTTTTAATTAAGTTAATTTGCCATATAGCTATCAAACAAACTGGATTCTTTGGTCCTAAGTGCCATAAAAGGAAAATGGTTAAATTAAGTCAATTGTGCAGAGCTTACAGTGGGAATTGGTTTTTACCTTAATTTAACCAATTTCCTATGATGGAAGTTAAGGCAAGTCGTTTTGACAGGGGCGGCAAGCTTGGTTGAAGACATTCGCACTCTTGGAGCCTTTAATGATACTTAAATGATGCAGCAAGTGAAGAAACCTGGACAGAAGATGGAAATGGAGGACTTGAAAGTGTTCTGGTAAGGCAATTTTGTGCAAGAAGAGCATCGGGCAGCCTCCGAACAGCAAGAGCTCATGTGCTTCCACTCCCAAGGTTGTTAGAATAGATTGTTAGCATTGTAACTTGGTTGTATAGGGTTTTCCGTTTCTAAGCATTTCGTGAAAAGTTGATTCCATGAAATGATATGTATGGTGATTTGATGTATAAAGAGAAGCAGATTGCATTTGCTTCTTATTATTTTTAATTTTACAAGTTATGGTGTGTCAATTGGCTGCCTCCGGAGCCAGGAAGACAAATAGAGAGAGGACAACTTTATTATAGTTCAGATATCAAATGTGTAACTAAGCTAATACCGAAATGGAGGGGCCTCGGCCACTCAACGCAATAACGATCATCGTGAGGTTGCATTTTCTACAGCCAATATATGTGACTTTCTTATTACCAGTACTTGAGTACCTGTGACAGATTTTAAATGGGGTAAAAAGAAGGAATATAGCCATATTTTTTTATAATACAAATACAATTGCATTAATCTTCGTTTCCACCGTATTTTCCTTGCTGCGATACGCTGAACAGAACAGAGGGTTAGTACCGCTTATTATTTTTTCTGAGCCATCAATATTCAAATCCGTTGTCGTCCAGCGGTTAGGATATCTGGCTTTCACCCAGGAGACCCGGGTTCGATTCCCGGCAACGGAAAATTTTTTTTTTGACTTCCCTTTTAATACCTCTGCTTACTTTTTTTTATAAACCCCATGGAAGGCAGTTTACTTTTATTAATTTTTACCAATACGAATTAAGTGACGTCGATTCAAAAAACTTTTACTATATTTTTAACATATATTTTGTCTAAATTAAGACGGCAGGTATGCCTTATAAAACATATTACTCAATATAACTAAAACCAAATACCTCACACTGTTTTAAGAGTATTGTTACTCTTTCGAGTTTCAGACTTGAGCGTGTTGGTTTTATTAAGCTAAAGGACACGACTCCTAGATAAAATGAAGGCGTCCACTTTGCAGCCATGTACGTGCATTTTATTACTTCCTATCTTTTCTTTTTTAATTTCTTTAGTTGGAGATATTTTTAACCCTTCAGTAGTCCTTCACTGCATATTCCACCGTCAAAACTTAGGCAGCAATCGACTTCATCTGGAACCAGACAAATTTTGAGTAGTTTTGTGCATTTTGCGTAGAGCACATGCATAAAAGCTTGTACTGAATGATATTTTTCATCAAAATTACAGATACATCAGCAAAGGAAAGCTGCCTTAACACATGGAAAAGCCAATATATGGTGTTTGAGACGAATCGGTAACATATCCTGAGGTTGTTTGTATGATTCCCTTTTGTCCCCTGCTTCTTATGGGTTGATGTGAGTCTTCGTGCTGAGCCCAAAAGACAAGAGGTGGGAGGATCTTTGTTGTACGAATGCAAGTGGCGGTGCATCGGGTCGCTGGTTGGAAGTGTACTCGAGGGATGCTATGTCAACAGTTGGTATAAGGCATGGATGCAGGCTGGGGGAGAAGTTCCTATGCCTAAGGAACTGGCAGCTATTCCCCTGTAGGGTGGGTGAAGTTTTTTGTGATTGGTTTTGGCTGTCTGGTGCGATGGTGAGCAGTGTCTTATGATGTTCAGAGCTTGAAGCTAAAGATGGCGCGAGCTTTGTCAAGGGTCATTAACTGGTGGCGTGTTCTGTATGTGGTGAAGCTATCAGCTTCCTTTTTGTGAATTTTAATTTCAAAGTTAAGGTACTGTGACCATGGTGACAATTATTTCTGCTGAGTGTTCATGATCACGGGGACAGGTGGCGCTTTTGCTGTTTTCTGGTTTGTTCTGGGCTGCTATGGTCGAATTATGATCGTGTTTGGCTGGTGTGCCATTGTTTCCTTGTATACTGAAAGGCCTGAAACATCTCGGGCAACACCATTTGGTTGCTATGGGGTAAAACAAGTAAACTTAGTACTGTTAGTTTGATCTCAAAGCAATTAAGTGACTGATACGGATGTATACTAGCCTTATTGGGAAGTTCCTTTTCTAGTGTTGGGCGGGTTTTCTACCACAACTTGGCGGTTTTTGTAAGTCTCTTCAAGGAATGAAATTTCTACTTGACTTTCAAAACAAAGAAAGAAAAAATGGAAAAGCTGATACGCCACCCTAACTGAATTAAATGTTTCAATCAATAGTATTCCAAATTTCAAATTAGCAATTTGTAACTTCTTTCTTTAGTTCAGTAATGTTTGGCGAACCGATACTATGGTTTTCATAAATGATTGATGCAGTGGTACTACGAAGGAAAAGGAATTGCACGATGACAGACAATAATGCGATGGTGATATACATGTGCCTTGTCTGACTATTCTAACATGTGTTGTACTTCAATTTGATTATTCGCATGCCCTCCATTAGGTGGAGTACTATTTGAGCTTATCTTTTCTTTTTGGTAGATATTAATTTTCCATCTTTCTTTGACAAAGTGATACTGATTCAATTGAATTTTTTTACTTCTACGTACTTATTACAATTAATTTAATATTTGAATGTTCCTTAATTTTTCTGGTGAACTAAATATATATGTTAGTACTTAATTAATTAAGCCTTGCGATATCGATCAGTTTGTATAATTAAAATGCATGCAAAACAATAACTGAACGCATAATGCTTTTGTCATGTCTCTGAAATGATATCGATTATTGAGGGAATAGAATCTTAATCTTTTCTTTGAGTTTGGCAAAGAGGTAATCAACAAAGACCAAAAGCACCAGAAGATCAAGCTTATAGACATGAGCAAATCATGCCAAATTACCAATCAAATGTCTCAATAAAAGAGGTATGGTTGTTGTCAATGATGGAGTCAAGATTTTATATTTAGAGGGTGAAAACAAAATGTTCAATGTTGAAATTATAAATTTTTTTTAAAACATAAAAACAAAATTTAAAAATTTAAAAATAAAAACGAGGAAAAATTATAAGATTTTAAAACTTTTGAAAGGAGAGAGGCAGGGCTCCTACTAGCCCCCTTTCCCTCCGCTTCTAGTTATTGTCCTCTTTGAGCCTTTTTTTTTTCTTTTGAAAAAAATCAGAAAGCGATTCCATTTTTTTTTCGCTACAAGTCGGATTGTGCACTGCGGTCAAACACTGTCCCAACTTCATCAAATATTTCAAGTTGTTAGAACCACGCAAAGGCAAGTCTCAAATTTACAAGACTTTGGCAAATACTGACGCACATCGAACCATCCTAAGGATGTGAGTAGGGAAAGCAAATGGCAACTTTAGAACATCATGTATATTGGGACTTAAGCAGCCCTTAGTTGTTGTTGTTGCACAATCAACACAGAATAATTGCCACCAAAATCTGCAGATGAAAGCAGGTCTCCAATGATTCCAATCTCTTGAAATTCACTCCATTCCTCGAGACCTAAAGTTCGGGGATCTTCCGTGTTGTATCGTCTCCCAACAATGATAAGCTGATAGTTACCCGCAATCGATCGAAGAAACGATGAAGTTTCAGGCCCATCATTTACTTGCTCATCTACGTATCTTATATATCCACTTTCCTTAACACGCCTCAACATCTCATCATCAAGAAGTCTATCAGAATCAACTAGGACGGCGCCTAAACCATCGGTAGCTTTGAGATGAATAATAGTAAGGTTAACCCTTTGATCTTGGGAAATGCGTTTGGCTAACGCTAGCGCCTCCCTATCATCTTTACCCCCTAAGAAAATCACAGCGATGCTGTATGATGATGATTCTGAAGATAATATGTCTCTCGAATTGGAGCGTTTTAGATGGCGACGGCCTTCAACAAGGATCCCTACCGAGCAAGGCGCCCTTTCTAGGATGCTACCATTCAGGCTCCTGATGGCTTGGTCTTCAGATTCAATGCGTCCGTCAATATACCATCTGCGGTGAAATGGAAGCAGTATAAAGGATGTGAGCTTGTCTAGGGCGAGATTGCATATATCCTCATACATTAAATTTGGGGGAGAGACTGCGGTGAAAACATTCACTGATACAGCTTCCCAATTGTCTCGTTCAAACTGATTAAAAGCTAGGACAACGTTCTCAGAGTAAGATTTGTTAGACAGGGTTTTCTTGTGCTTTTGATGTGCAATGAAAAGTGGTGTGGCACGTCCACGGAGCTTAACGAGGTAAAGGACGTCAAGAGCAATAGGGTTTTCTCTGCTTGGACAGGAGGCATTCAAAATGTTAATGATAGAATTGACATTACCCGGTACGTGAATACAGCCAATCATTCGCAGCTCCTCATTGAGCTTGGAATGGATGATGCTCCTTTTCTGGTAGCCTACATACTTCCTTGAAGGATCATAGAGTCTTTTCACAAGCAGTGGCACAATGCTTGCTAACAAAACGATGATAATAGACATGAAAGCGAATACATCCTGAGATATAACCATGTTGTCATTCAAGAAGCTATACGAAGCCATCTCAACAATACCTTTGGACATCATTATACAAGCAAGTGCCAGAGAATCACTCATGGGCATCTTGCATAAAAAGGGCAGCGCTAGAGAGACCCCAAATTTGACAATAAGTGCTACAGCAGCAGCAATTGCTTGGTGTTGTGCATATTCCTTGCTCTCTTTGAGGTAAGACAAATCAATCCTCATGCCACATGTTGATGCAAACAAAGGCAAAAACAACCCTGAAACAACAGGGTCCAACTTTTCGACCAGAGCAGATCCCAATGGGGGTCCATCTGGGACAGCCAATCCCAGAATAAACGGGCCAAAGAGAAGGAATATATTAAAGATTCCGGTAATCCTAGGTGACGACATGAACCCCAAAATAACGGCATAAAGGAACACATCTTTTATCTGGCCACCCTCAGGCGTGCGTTTCACCATCCATTTCATCCCCGGTCGCAACACAAATGCCACTACTATAAAAAAGGCTATAGCAGTCCAAAATCCTTGAGAACCAGTGTTGCTGATTTTTCTTGCGCTACCTTCACCCATTGGCTGAGATTCATAAGAACTAATGACGCCATGTCACTGACAAGTGCTGCTGAGAGTCCTAGCCTGCCAAGTTCTGAATTCAGGATTTTCAGTTCACTGAGAAGGCAATGTATGACCGGAAATGAAGTTCCGGAATATGTTACTGCAAGAAAGAAACTGTTGTTTTTAAACAATTCGTCGTCTGGGCTGAGGGCCTTAACCGTTATCAAAGAAAATGTCAGAGGCACCACCACTGTTAGTAAACCAATGCAGACAGCCTTCCTTCCAGCTTTGTATGTCATGCTCAGGTCCATCTTCACCCCACTTAAAAACAAAAAGAATATATAGCCCAAGGATGCCACCGTACCGAGAACCTGAACACTATCCTCTGACATTGTAACCAATGAATTATGACCCTTGAAAACCATAGGACCGAGTAATATCCCTGCCTGCATTAAGAAATAGTTGACAACCCTCTGTTAGAATTGCCTAGTCGTGAATCAACTATTAAAAATATAAAAAAAAAAAAGAGAGAAAAAGGGAAGAAATATGAGAGCATGCACATACAAGAATTTGGGAGATGAAAATTGGCAATCCCAGGTGTTTAAGCAGATAATGAATAATTTGAGTGAGAGCAAAAATGACAATCATCTGGAAATGAAGTCTTGGCGCAGCAAAGTCTGTGAATTTTTCATTTTGTTCGTTGCTCAAGATGTATGCAGCCAAGCCTGGAGAGCTGACTTTGGGAGGAAATTTAAGATAGACCTGCTCCACTATGCCTTGACCTTCCATTCCGGTGGTGGACGAGCTTAAATTACTAAACGCCATCGCGTCCTGGCTACAAAGATATTGAAGGGAATTGGAGATTGAATTGAATGAGAAAGGAATGGTAATCATTGCTTATAAAACAAGGTTTTCGTAAGCTATATCAATGTTTTTGTTTCTTCAGTTTTATTATTCTTGGTTTGAAATCAGGTAGACCGCCGTATTGTCTAACAAGTTTTTGTTGTTTCAAACTTCCTATGATCAACTAATTGCAATTGATTTTATTACGTGGGCCATAAAATCTTCAGTATTAAGTAGTTAATTCCAAAGGGAAAGTCCTTTCTTCCAACTCATTTGCTCCTTTCTCTTACGAAACAAAATTTAATCAAAACAAAGTAATAATGAATGAGTAAATATACTTTATAGAGTTAGTATTATTATTGTAAATGTTAAATTCAGATAAATCTCATATGACTTATACTAACATTATTTAGTTTATTAACTGAAATAACATAAATTGAACTTAAAAATTCAGTTTTAATATTTATAAGAACAACTTAACAAATGGTTTGTTGCAGTAAGTTGTTAAACTCTTTAGACAAAGGGAAACTTATCTTTTAAAATTTTCTTTCACTCCTGAGATAAAGCAAATCTGTTTTATTATGCTCCTGAAAGTTTTTTATTTTTTATTTTAATTTGTATCTTGACGGATTAAAAGACAAATTTAGCTAAGAGTTTGCTACTAGCTTTTATTTGAGTATTACTATTTGTGAGCATATATCTCTAAGGGAAGGTAGTTAGCGATAATAGATAGATTTTGATCTAATCATTGATGAATCTCTGCTGACGTTTTGTTACAATATTGCTTCATATAAATGACTGGCAAAGGGTAGCAGATGACTATGGCGAGTTTTAGTGCCCCATACAATTAAATTTGAAATTTCTCAATAGCCAATAGCAAATTTATTTAGCACAAATATGAAAAGTAAAGAGTGCCAACTGAAAATTAAAATCATACTCACTTGCTTTTGCTAGGTATGCGATTGCTGAGAATATGATTGTTGGAAAAATAACCATGCAACGTTTTGTATAACATGAGAAAGTGATATTGCAGGAAATATGATTGCTGAAAAATTTATATCGTAGTGTTTGGTTTTGAAGCATTTTATTAAAAATGTAATATAAATTTGCAGATCTTTATCTATCAAAATATAAAGTTGAATAAACTTATATTTTTTTTTAATGTAACTTTTTAACTTTTCACTTTATCTCTCAAAATAATAAATAATAGCATGACAAAAATAATGTAATATTTGAATACTAATTATTTAAATATTTAAATGTGAAATTACAAAATAACTTATTTTTAATAAATTAATTAAATTTTAAAGAATTAATTTAGTTAATTTAAATTATTTTATAAATGAATGAATTAAATATCTAATTAATTAATTTAAAGTAATTAATCCATTAATATTAATCACACATTTATATAACCATTTATCATTTCTAATAAATTCATATGCTCTTTATTTTAAAATTTACTAAGATGGTGCCCGTAGCTATGCTACGAAAAATATCAAAAAAAATATTGATTATGTTAAAGTTGATTTCAATTTGGTACCTTTAAAAGAGTTTGTAGGGAAAGCAATATTGTATTAATCAACTGCATGAATGTCTGATTTTTATTGATAGAGGAAAAAATAAACTGATATTAATTAAAAATAATTATTTGTTCTGATTTCAATTACCGAAAATTTGCACCTACATATATGATTATAAAACAGTAGAATATTAAAAAATGAGAGAGTATATAACATGTACTATTGACAGATTAAGATAAACAGTTGTACAATATAAGGCAACCGTATAATATAAAGTTCCTATCAATATAAAATAGTTACTAATTTATAATAATATATCTTTTATATATAAAATGAATGACTAAAAGATGTTTAAATACTATGGATTCAGGTTCATGCAGAATAAGAGGATATAAACAAAAAATAATATTAAATTGTAATTGATAAATATTAAATGAATCTATATTCTAAATATTAAAAATTAAAAATTATTGTTTTCAAGTATTTTTTTTACTAAAATAAATAAAAATAAAAAAATCCTTCAAATGTAAAAAAACAACACAACTTTAACATAAGGTGTAAAAAAAATTAATTCAATTGAGAATGACAACCAATTGACCCAATTAGTTATCTTATTTAAAATAGAATTTATCCAAAAAAGATAATAATCTTATCAAAGATTATTAGATATATAATAAACTATTTAAAAATGAGAAAGTATATAACCTATACTATTAATAGATTAAAATAAACAGTTGTAGAATATAAGATAACAGTATAATGTAAAGATCCTATCAATATAAAATAGTTAGTAATTGTTAGTATTAATATTTTTTATATATAAAATGAATGATTAAAAGTTATCAAATTCAATTGTTTTATTTATTCAATAATGACTGTGTGCTATGTATATTGAGAAATGAGTAGATCTTTTTAACCTTTTTATTTTGTTCAATGAATTAGATGGATGTTTATTAGAATTTAAACATTCATATATAAAAAATATATATATATACTATAGATTCAGGTTGATACAGAATAAGAGAACATAGACGAAAAATAATATTAAATTGTAATTGATAAATATTAAATTAATATATCTTATAAACATTAAAAGTTAAAAATTATTATTTCAAATATTTTTACTAAAATAAATAAAAGAAAAAAGAAAAAAAACCCTTTAAATGTCAAAAACAATGTAGTTTTGACATAAGGTGTAAAAAAATTAATTTAATTAAGAATGACAAATGTCAATCAATTGACCCAATCAATTATCTTACTTATATATAATGAATTGGATGGATATTTATTAAAATTTAAACATTTATGTATAAAAGATATATCTATATACTATGGATTCAGGTTCATATAGAATAAGAAAATATAGATAAAAAATAATATTAAATTATAATTGATAAATATTAAATGAATCTATCTTCTAAGTATTAAAAGTTAGAAATTATTGTTTTCAAAATTTTTTTATCNAAACGAAAGGTCAAAAAAATAAAAAGGAGTTCTAATTAAATGACACTTATCATTCAATTGAAGACTCAATTGAAAAAAATTAAAAAAAAATTAAAACATCCTACTTTTATATATATTATAGATATATAATTTATCAATCATACATTTAATTATTTTTATTTTATTTAACAAATAAAATTAATTTTTTTGGCACAAAACTCCACTTTCCTTTTTCTGTTTGTCTACTTCTTCTTTTTTTCTTTCCTTCTTTTTTTTCTTCTCTCAACTCCCTCCTTGCACCCATCATTGATTGAACTATAGGTTTATTTTTATTTTATTTTTTTCATCTTTTTTCTCTTGTTCCTCCTTGCACCCATCGTTGAATTCAGATCCATCGTTAAGAACAATACATAAAGCACATACATGGTCAAAACAAGTATATAGAACATTCCACAAAACAAAATCCATGAGATTCCCAAAACAAAACCAGTATATAGTGCATGCATCGTTTATTGTTTTAGACTTTTAGTATTTTAATTTCTTCTATCTGTGTACTTCTTGAGCGTTTTCGCTGATCTTGCTTTCGTTGATCTTGTTTGCAGGCAATTTGAAGCTTTATTCTGTTTCTTTTTCCTGACTCAATTCTAAATTGAAACCCTAGTTTGATTGATCTTAATATTGGGTTTTTCCTTTTGGTAGATTTTCTTGATCTTTGTGGAATGTCTAGTAATATTAGGAAAACTGTGTTAGATTTTTATCTCACTTTTTTGGTTTTTAATACTTGAAATCCTAGTGACAGAGAAAAAAGAATTGTTGAAAATCTTCAGTTAACCTGTAAGCATATAGAACATTCAAAAACTATGAGATTCCCAATAAGAAAAAGAAGAAGAGGGTCAAGGCAATTAGATGGACAATTAGAGAAAGAAAAAATATGTAATTTTCCCTTTGTGAGGGAAAGGAATAACATTCCATTCTCTTATTGTAATGCAATTACCTTCTCTCATTGTAATCACGTTACAATGATATAACTTTATCATTTACTTTATACAAACCAAACATTAAAATGTGATTACACCTGTTTAAATTATAAGGAATAACCCTCACTTACATTAAATCAAATGCTTTTCAGCTTTTCTTTTTTAATTTCTTTAGTTGCGAGATATTTCTAACCCTTCAGTAGTCCTTCACTGCATATTCTGCCAGCAATCGACTTCATCTGGGACCAGAAAAATATTGAGTAGTTTTGTGCACTTCGAGTAGAGCACATGGATAAAAGCTTGTACTGCCTGATATTTTTAATCAAAATTACAGATATATCAGCAAAGAAAAGCTGCCTTAACACATGGAAAAGCCAATATATGGTATTTGAGACGAATCGGTAACATCAATGGAAAAGCTGATACGACACCTAATTGAATTAAATGTTTCAATCATAGTATTCCAAATTTCAAATTAGCAATTTGTAACTTGTTTTTCATTCTAACATGCGTTACACTTCAATTTGATTGTTTGCATGTCCTCCGTTAGGTGGAGTACCATTTGAGCTTATCTTTTCTTTCTGGTAGATATTGATTTTCCATCTTTCTTTGACAAAGTGATACTAATTCAATTGAAATTTTTTGCTTCTATGAACTTATTACAATTAATTTAATATTTGAATGTTCCTTAACTTTTCTAATGAATTGAATATATTAGTACTTAATTAATTACGCCCTACAGTTTCAATAAGTTTATACAAAACACATGCAATGTAATGACTTAATGCACAATATTTTTGTCACGTCTCTGAAATGATTTTGACCATTGAGGGAATAGAATCTTCATCTTTTCTTCGAGTTTGTTAAAGAGGTAATCAACATAAACTAAAAGCACGTGAAAATCAAGCTTATAAACATGAGCAAATCATGCCAAATTACCAATGAAATATGTCGCAATAAAAGAGGTTTGGTTGTTGTCCTCTTTGAGCTTTTTTTTTTTTTGTAAAGAAATCAGAAAGCGTGTCCATTTTTTTTTTTCTCTACAAGTCGGATTGCACAATTGGTCAAACACTGTACCAACTTCATCAAATATTTCAAGTTGTTAGAACCACCCAAAGGCAAGTCTCAAATTTACAAGTCTTTGGCTAACACTAACCCACATCGAACAGCCTAAGGATATGAGTAGGGAAAGCAAATGGCAACTTTAGAACATCATTTATATTGGGACTTAAGCAGTTGTTGTTGTTGTTGCACAATCAACACAGAATAATTGCCACCAAAATCTGCAGATGAAAGCAGGTCTCCAATGATTCCAATCTCTTGAAATTCACTCCATTCCTCGAGGCCTAAAGTTCGGGGATCTTCCGTGTCGTATCGTCTCCCAACAATGATAAGCTGGTAGTTATCCGCAATGGATCGAAGAAACGATGAAGTTTCGGGCCCATCATTTACTTGCTCATCTACGTATCTTATATATCCACTTTCCTTAACACCCCTCAACATCTCATCATCAAGAAGTCTATCAGAATCACTTAGGACAGCGCCTAAACCATTGGTGGCTTTGAGATGAATAACAGTAAGGTTAACCCTTTGACCTTGGGAAATGCGTTTGGCTAACGCTAGCGCCTCCCTATCATCTTTACCCCCTAAGAAAATCACAGCGATGCTGTATGATGATGATTCTGAAGATAATATGTCTCTCGAATTGGAGCGTTTTAGATGGCGACGGCCTTCGACAAGGATCCCTACTGAGCAAGGCGCCCTTTCTAGGATGCTACAATTCAGGCTCCTGATGGCTTGGCCTTCAGATTCAATGCTTCCGTCAATATACCATCTGCGGTGAAATGGAAGCAGTATAAAGGATGTGAGCTTGTCTAAGGCGAGATTGCATATATCCTCATACATTAAATTTGGCGGAGAGACTGCGGTGAAAACATTCACTGATACAGCTTCCCAATTGTCTCGTTCAAACTGATTAAAAGCTAGGACAACGTTCTCAGAGTAAGATTTGTTAGACAGGGTTTTCGTGTGCTTTTGATGTGCAATGAAAAGTGGTGTGGCACGTCCACTGAGCTTAACAAGGTGAAGGACGTCAAGAGCAATGGGGTTTTCTCTGTTTGGACAGGAGGCATTCAAAATGTTAATGATAGAATTGACATTACCCGGTACGTGAATGCAGCCAATCATCCGCAGCTCCTCATTGAGCTTGGAATGGATGATGCTCCTTTTCTGGTAGCCTATATACTTCCTCGAAGGATCATAGAGTCTTTTCACAAGCAGTGGCACAATGCTTGCTAACAAAACGATGATAATAGACATGAAAGCGAATACATCCTGAGATATAACCATGTTGTCATTCAAGAAGCTATACGAAGCCATCTCAACAATACCTTTGGACATCATTATACAAGCAAGTGCCAAAGAATCCCTCATGGGCATCTTGCATAATAAGGGCAGCGCTAGAGAGACCCCAAATTTGACAATAAGTGCTACAACAGCAGCAATTGCTTGGTGTTGTGCATATTCCTTACTCTCTTTGAGGTAAGACAAATCAATCCTCATGCCACATGTTGATGCAAACAAAGGCAAAAACAACCCTGAAACAACAGGGTCCAACTTTTCGACCAGAGCAGATCCCAAAGGGGGTCCATCTGGGACAGCCAATCCCAGGATAAATGGACCAAAGAGAAGGAATATATTAAAGATTCCAGTAATCCTAGGTGACGACATGAACCCCAAAATGACGGCATAAAGGAATACATCTTTTATCTGGCCACCCTCAGGCGTGCGTTTCACCATCCATTTCATCCCCGGTCGCAACACAAATGCCACTACTAAAAAAAAGGCTATAGCCAGTCCAAAATCCTTGAGAACCAGTGTTGCTGATTTTTCTTGCGCTACCTTCACCCATTGGCTGAGATTCATAAGAACTAATGACGCCATGTCACTGACAAGTGCTGCTGAGAGTCCTAGCCTGCCAAGTTCTGAATTCAGGATTTTCAGCTCACTGAGAAGGCAATGTATGACCGGAAATGAAGTTCCGGAATAAGTTACTGCAAGAAAGAAACTGTTGTTTTTAAACAATTCGTCTGTGCTGAGGGCCTTAACCGTTATCAAAGAAAATGTCAGAGGCACCACCACTGTTAGTAAACCAATGCAGACGGCCTTCCTTCCAGCTTTGTATGTCATGCTCAGGTCCATCTTCACCCCACTTAAAAACAAAAAGAATATATATCCCAAGGATGCCACCGTACCGAGAACCTGAACACTATCCTCTGACATTGTAACCAATGAATTATGACCCTTGAAAACCATAGGACCGAGTAATATCCCTGCCTGCATTAAGAAAAAGTTGACAACCCGCTGTTAGAATTTCCCAGTCGTGAATTAACTATTAAAATATAAAAAAAAAAAAGAAAAGAAAAAAGGGGAAGAAATATGAGAGAATGCACATACAAGAATTTGGGAGATGAAAATTGGCAATCCCAGGTGTTTAAGCAGATAATGAATAATTTGAGTGAGAGCAAAAATGACAATCATCTGCAAATGAAGTCTTGGCGCAGCAAAGTCTGTGAATTTTTCATTTTGTTCGTTGCTCAAGATGTATGCAGCCAAGCCTGGAGAGCTGACTTTGGGAGGAAATTTAAGACAGATCTCCTCCACGATGCCTTGACCTTCCATTCCGGTGGTGGACGAGCTTAAATTACTAAATGCCATCGCGTCCTGGCTACAAAGATATTAAAGGAAATGGGAGATTGAATTGAAGGAGAAAGGAATGGGAATCATTGCTTATAAAACAAAGTTTTTGTGAGCTATATCAAATTTTTTGTTTCTTCAGTTTTATTATTCTTGGTTTAAAATCAAGTAGACCACTGTCTCGTCTAACAAGTTTTTGTTGTTTCAAACTTCCTATGACTAACTAATTGAGATTAATTTCATTACGTGGGCCATAAAATCTTCACTATTAAGTAGTTAATTCTGAATGAAAAATTCTTTTTTCCAACTCATTTGCTCCTTCATCTGAGGTAACAAAATTTAATCAAATCGAAATAACAATTAACGAATAAATATAAAATTACTTTATACGAGTTATTATTATTATAATTATTATAAATAGTAAATTCAGATGAATCTCATATGACTTATAATAACAATATTTAGTTTATTAATTGAAATAACTTAAATTAAACTTTAAAATTTTAGTTTTAATATTTATAATAACGATGTACCAAATGGTTTGTTGGAACAAGCTGTCAAATTCTTTATACAAAGACAAACCTTTTTTTTTAACTCTTGATATAAAACAAATCTATTTTAATTGTTCGTTGAGAGTTTTTTGTTTTTTATTTTACTTTGTATCCTGATGGATCAGAAGACAAATTTAGTTAAAACTTTGTTATTAGTTTTTATTTGAATATTACTATTTGTGAGCATATATCTCTAAGGAGAGGTATTAGACGATAATAAATAGATTTTGATCTAATCATTGGATAATCTCTATCGATGTTTTGTTACAATATTGCTTTATATAGATGACTGGCACAGGGTAGCAGATGAATATGCCGAGTTTTGGGCACCAACTGAAAATTAAAACCATACTCACTTGCCTTTGAAGAATGTAAGAAGAGCAAAGTAATTCTTCATTGATCCAACACTTATGTAAGGTTTACCTCGTATGGGTTCTTGTTATATTGATAACTTCTTCCGAATCTCTTTCGTCTTAGGTAAATGAGAAATATGCCAATTAGGTTAAAAAATATTAATATGGACTGTCATTCTATCAGCAAATGAAAAGAATTATTACTTTCACAGTAAATAAGTACAATCCTTGTAGTACTTGTTGTACTTGTTCGATGAAATTAAAGCTAAGCAAACCGAGTCAATGTCTTTTAATTTGTACTAGTGTATATATGAAGAGAGGCACAAACTAAAGTAGTGTGTCCTAAAAAAATATTATGGTATGCAGGGTAAAGTAGCATAAAGTGTATACTCCAGAGAACAAACCCTAACGAAGTTAGGTTTTTGTGCAAATTTGCCAGCCCAAGTGTTATCAGATACTGTACTCCGTACTACATATAACCACTTAATTAGGCTGAAGAAAACTAAATGAGGGCCAGGATAAACTAATTAATTAAGCAGTTGCGAATTCAGATAGCTAGCTCATGATTAATTAAGGGGATACATTAGGTCGTTAGGATAGCAAATTACAGCAAGGGTGCCCAATATTTCATCTTGCAAATGAACGAACAAAAAGAAAAGGTACAACACGTACATAAGATCCTAATAAATGCTTTCCTAACTTACTAAAAACAAATTAATATCATCTAGAGTCCTCCAATCCTTTCATGACATGATTTCACCGTTTGTGTGACTCCACCAACCCTAACTTCCCATTGCCTGCCCTCGCAGTCCGTTCTGCTCAAGTGGACCAGTTGACAAACTTCCCGGCACCTGCATCAGTGTCAGTGTGGTACAATTGTCTTAATCTACGTTTCCACTGGATTTTCCTAGTTGCTATCACGTGAACACAACAGAGGTTCGTCCCCACTATTCCTGGCCTTGGGCCGTCAAGGCTGGAAGAAGAAAACAAAAAATCTTAACGATGAGGAAGTTACTAATCTTATTATGGCATTAAATCCGTTGTCGTCCAGCGGCTAGGATGTCTGGCTTTCACCCAGGAGACCCGGGTTCGATTCCCGGCAACGGAATTATTCTTTTTCCCTCCCCTTTGACCTAGGTTTCAATTTATACCTAAAATCATTATAAAGCAAAAGAATCCGTGTTCTTTGTCCCTCCGCTTTCACACCTTCGACCTACGTTTCAATTTACCCAAACTCATTATAAAGCAAAAGAAGCCTTCTTTCAAAATTAGTAAGCATGCGAGGTAGTTTAGATTAAAAAAAAAAATTTACTAACATAGATTTATATTTGATGTATTGACTATATATTATCAGTTCACCAAAATGTTTCACCTTTTTAATAAAGTAAAATAAACAATTATTAAGATTTAAAATTAAATATTAAAAAATTTATAATAATTAATTAAACAATAAATAACATATTTTCGCTTTTCTATCTTTCAAAGTTCTTTTTCTTGCTTTCCTTTTTTTTATCTCTCTCCAACTCCACTATCAATTCACCAAAATGTTCCTTAAAAAAGTGGAAAAAAAATTATTTTTTGTTTAATTAGTTATTATAAATTTTTTAATATTTGATTTTAAGTCACTAAAATTTTTTATTTTACCTCATTAATGAGATGACACATTTTGATGAAGTAACAATGTATAAAAACTATAGACTAATAGTACATCAAATAAAAACTATTTTAACATATATATATATATAATTATATTCTTACCTAAATTAAGACCGTAGTTATGCATTGTAAATTCCATATTACTCAATATACCTAAAACTGAATACCTCACACTGTTTTAGGGAGTTTGAGAGTGGAGCGTGTTGGTTTTTTTAGCTAAAGGACAAGACTCCTAGATAAAATGAAGGTGTTGGTTTTTTTATCTATATCAAATTTTTTGTTTCTTCAGTTTTATTATTCTTGGTTTGAAATCAGGTAGCCCACTATCTTGTCTAACAAGTTTTTGTTGTTTCAAACTTCTTATGATTAACTAATAGGGATTAATTTTATTATGTGGGCCATAAAATCTTCACTATTGTAGTTAATTTCGAACGAAAAGTTCTTTTTTTTTTTTCAACTCATTTGCTCCTTCTTGCAACAAAATTTAATAAAAATGAAGCAACAATTAACGCGTAAATATAAAATTACTTTATATGAGTTAGTATTATTATCATAAATGTTGAATTCAACTGAATCTCATATTACTTATAATAACAGTGTTTAATTTATCAACTAAAATGGTTTAAATTCAACTAAAAATTTTCAATTTTAATATTTATAAAAACGACTTACCACAATCTTTTACATTTTGTCAATTGTGGTTTTTGTCATGTAACCTGTGACTGTCCTTTCTTGCTCCGATTTGCAATGATATTTTTTAGTGCTTTCCAAAAAGGAAAAAAAGACGACTTACCAAATGGTTTGCTGGAGTAAGTTGTCAAATTCTTTAGACAAAGGCAAACTTATCTTTTTTTAACTCTTGAGATAAAGCAATTCTGTTTTGATTGTGTTGCTAAGAGTTATTTGTTTTTTATATTAATTTGTATCTTTACGGATGAGAAGACAAATTTAACTAAGAATTCGGTACTAACTTTTATTTGAGTATTACTATTTGTGAGCATATATCTCTAAGGGGAGGTATTAGGCGATAAGAGATAGATTTTAATGTAATAATTGATGAATCTCTATTGATGTTTCGTTACAATATTGCTTTATAGCAGATGAATATGCTGAGTTTTAGTGCCCATACAATTAAATTGGAAATTTCTCAATAGCCAATAGCAAATCTATTTAGCACAAATATGGAAAGTGAAGAGTGCCAACTTAAATTAAAACCATACTCACCTGGAAGAATGAAAGAACAAGTAATTCCTCAATGATCCAACACTTACGTAAGGTTTACCCCGTCTGGGTTCTTGTTAAATTGATAACTTCCTTCGAATCTCGTTCGTCTTAGGTAAAGGAGAAATTTGTCAACCAGGTTAAAAAATATTAACATGGACTGTCATTCTAACAGCAAATGAAAGAATTGTTCCTCTGACAGTGAATAAGCACAATCCTTGTTGTACTCGTCCGATAAAATTCAAGCTAAGCAAACCGAGCCAATGTCCTATAATTTTGTACTAATATACCCAGAGAGGAACAAATTAAACTAGTGTGACCTAAAAAAGATTATGGTGTATAGGGTTAGTAACATAAAGTAAATACTCAAGACAGCAAACCCAAACAAAATTAGGTTGTTGTACAAATTTGCCAACCCAAGTGCTACTCACCATCCAGTGCAGAGACTGTACTCCATTCTACATATAAACACTTAGTTAGGCTGAAGAAAGCCAATTGAGGACCAGGATAAACTAATTAAGCAGTTGCGAATTCAGCTAGCTAGCACATGATCATGATTAATTAAGGAGATACATTAGGTCATTAGGATAGCAAATTACAGCAAGTGTGCCCAATATTTCGTCTTGCAAGTGAACGAACAAAAAGAAAAGGTAGAAAAACACGTACATAATAAGATCCTAATAAATGCTTTTCTAATTCATTAAAACCAAATTAACATCATCTTGAGACATGCAATCCTTTCATGACACGTGTCCAGCGCTATCATAACTCCACCAATCCTAACTTCCCATTGCTTGGCTTCGCTGTCCGTTCTCTTGAAGTAGACCCATTGACAAAGTTCTTAGCAGCTGCTTCAGTGTCGGTGTGAATTGTCGTGCTTCTCCGTTTCACCTCATCAATGAAGGCTTGTATGTTCCTATCAGAGGAACCGCCATCCGCCACCGCTGCCTCCGCTGCTGCCTTCCACTTCAAGGCGTTCTCCTTCATCTCTGCTGCCTTTGTCCCCTGCGTCACTTCCAGCAAGCATTTCTCCACCTCTTCCCTTGGAATTATCCTGTTTGCTGCCTCTCCACGGCACATTCTCACACCAGTCTTGAACACATCAACCAAGTAAACAGCATCGGTCACCTGATCGCCCCATTGAGGAAACGCAATAATCGGCATACCAGATGAGAGTGCCTCCATCGTTGAGTTCCAGCCGCAATGCGACACAAAGCAGGAAACCGAGGGGTGAGTTAGCACCTTCTCTTGTGGACTCCATTGCACAATCTTGCCCTTATCACCTACTTTCTCCAAGAAGCCTTCAGGCAAAGTGTGGGTTGGAAGGCCAAGGCTTTTAGCCGGCGGTTTCATGACCCACAAGAATGAGAGACCAGTGTTTAACAGCGCATGAGCTATTTCATCCACTTGTTCCTGTTTCAAGTAAGCAATAGAGCCAAACGAGATGTATATCACTGATAAGGCTCGTTTTGAGTCCAGCCACTCGATGCAGTCATCGGCTTTCATGATGTCACAGCGAACTGTGCTGTTTGATACTTTATGGTTCTTGAACAGCGGACCAACAGGCTGTATAGGGCAAAACTTAGACATGTATTCAATGATTTCAGGCTCGAGTTCCTGGAAAGTGTCCATCATTACACAAAAAGGCTTATTAAGGTTCTTAAACTGACCAAGAATGGCCCTCCTCAAGAAAGGGTAAGGAGTTGAAGGATGCAAGAAACTAGGAACTTCATCGTACTTGAGAAGTGGCATGGCGGGCAACTGAACGTCAATTTCAGGATCACTTTCACTAGGAAACGGCACTAACCCATGATGGTAATGGTAGTATGCCGCAAAACACGCACAAGATTGCACCCAAAGCATTGCAGAAGGAATGCCGAGGCTTTCAGCAACATCAGATGCCCAAGGAATGAAGGGGTTGTTGATGAAGCAAGACACAGGGCGGTTTTGCTCTGCGTATTTCTTGATCATGCGAGGAATCTCATCTCTGGCCACTAGCTCCAGTTGAGTCATGTATTGGTCAAGGTCTGCGCGTCTTGGATCATCCTCGTCCCAGCCATCCTTGAAGAATTCAAACCGGATAAAGCCATCACCAACTGGGGTTGGCTCGTCCGTGATCATGTTGTTGGCTTTCGTCATCTGTTTTCCAAAGCTTTCGGGTGTAGAGAACGTGACAAGCAAGCCCTTTGAAGCAAGGCGCTTGCCAAGTCTAAGAAGAGGATTGACATGGCCTTGGCCTGGAAAAGAAACAAGAAAGACATGAACAAGAGGCTCAGATCTCATTGTCTCTCTAGTGGGTTTTGCTTACAGGAGAAGAAGGTAGAGGAGTAAGATTAACTCGAAGTAAAGAGAGACAGTACCCGAGTTGAGTACCAAGGAGAAAAAAGTGGCAGTACATGTATCATGTTTATGCAAACGGGGAAATATTTAAGTGTTGGTTAGCACAACTTGCTCAGTCAAAAACTGACAATTTGGTTTAGAGTCGTACAGAAATCAAATACTGAGATAAAGAAATTGAGCTTGAATTCCAAGATCATTAACTGACGAGAATGGTTGTGTCACATTCGATGTAATAAAATTATCAGGCTCATGCAATTAATTGCAATTTAGCCATTAAAACTGTCATATTTTACAGATATTCGGTTAACAATTAACAATGGGAAGCCCTTCTGTTTTTTTTACGAGGAACGCCATCCGCTATCCATTTTAGGTATATTGGCTCATGACGAACGCAATGACTTGAGACTCCCACACTCGAGAAAGCAACTGAGAACGAAACAGATCGATTGCAGTCAGATTCAAAGGTCCATTTCGTGTAAGCATTAAAAAAATTAGGAGAAACAATATTAATAAGGAAATTAGGACCACTGGCGTATATCCTTTGTATTCTTCCTTCCTTCCATGATTTACATGGAACAATGTTAATCACAATAAAAGAAAAATAACTTTTCCCAGTAACAAGGACCTCTAGTAGCCAATAAGATAGGCCACAAAAACCAAATCCCCACAGGCCGGCATAATCGACACAATATATGGTCCAAAAGCTTGCTTACGTATTAAATGAACGCATGCTTGTCGGTTTTGACTGCAAAAAGGAAATTTGGAGTTTCCAACTTCATTTATTAACAAGAGTCCTACACAATCAATTCTCAAAAGAAAGACAGTAAGAATCATTAAAAAAATTTGAGTTTTACTCATATTTTTTTAAGCGGTATATTTTTTAATAATAAAATTTTAAACTGTGTAATTATTTAAATTTTTAATTTCACTTTTTTTTATATTTAATAGTAATATAAAAAAATACAATCTTTACTGGTGTTTGTAATTTATATCATTACATTTTATTCATAATACATCTAAAAATTTATATAGTAAAATTAAATTTAAAAAGTATAAAAAAAGTATTATTAAAAATATTTTTAATAGTATATTTAAAAATTATGTTATTTTAAGTCAAATTTGTTATAATGAAAAAAGAGAGAGAGAGAGAGAGAGAGCGGTGAGCAATCAATGGGCAGCAAACAAAAATATTTATCAATTTCTGTGGTGTAGATGGTTGATGTTGTGGATTCTTTTGCATTCTGCGGTCCATCCTGGATACATATATATTTGTGTCTTTCTCTTTGCAAGCAATTAACGTCAAGGTAAACATATAGATACCAATTCAACAGTTAGCCAAGCGTATATAAATAGTCAATAGTGTTGGCGAAATTCTTCACAGAAACAACACATTTTCATACTTTCAAGCTTTCATAACTGATCAAATTTCATCTCTTGTGGCTGTGGGGCAGGTCGACAGCGATCGTTTTTATTTTCTACTGCTGGAATCTGAGTATCGCTGAACGGTTTAGAAAATATTTTAAACACATAAACGGTTTAGTAAATATATATATATATATATATATATATACAAAATGTCTCAACATCTTCGTATCTACGTCACATTAATAGAAAGCATGGCCAGGCAACAACGTGCCAACAATCAACACTATTAGGGCGGCCCATTAATTGCATATGGTTACAAGCCACCAATTACATCTCTTCTGTTCAGAATTGAAAGGCCAATCAAAACAGAACACTCGTCTCTCTGCCAATCAAAGAATTTGGGTGTTATTGTAATGATTTGGATTTCATTTTCCTATTTGCTTTCCAGTCCTTCTGGCGCTTGCTTGATGATCTTTATTTTGTGGCCCATTCCGTCTGTCTCATTTTTTTCACGCATCATCTGTCTCTTTCCGGATAACCTGTATCTCCGTCAAAGTAAAAATTTTCAAACTACAAAGACCAATCAAATAATTTTGATTTCCCACAAAGGGTTTTTTTTATTATGCTAAAAAAAAGTTTTTGTAAATGTAAAAATTAACTTATTGACTTATCAAACATATCATTGATGTATTTTTAAAATAAAAATTTATATAACGTAGCATGAGATAGTACGATTATTGAATTGTAAATAGATTTTTCATATGAATAATTATATTTTTCTGTAAAATGACATGTTAGAAAAACACTTCTAAATGCAAAAGTTATAAGACAATTGAAAAATACTACACTTCAAAAGTTTAGATATCAAAAGTTATTTTGTCATATTGTAACTTAAATTAGACAATTAAAAAACACTACACCTCAAAAATTTAAATATAAAAAATTATTTTTTCATATTATAGTTTAAAGATTATATCTTATAGAATGAATTATTGTCTTTTTATAAAGTAATTATTAAAACAATAACTTTATCAAGAGAGTAGTTAAGTGATGGGGGTCATGGGCTCCCAAAATTTTTAAATATTTTATTTATTAATTTCATATATATAATATAGTAATATATTATATATATATATATTTAATCAAGAGTGAAAGATAGTATATTTATTAGGGTTGTGANCTTGCTCCTTTAAAATAATTTTTTATTTAATAATTAAATATAAATAAATAATAATAAAATGATATCGTAAGTCTTACTCAACTTTATCTTAATTTTTAAGTTTCTCTACATCTCTTTCTCTTTCTTCTTATCTCTTTCTCTTTCTTCTTTTCTCTTTCTCTTCTTTTTTGTTTTTTTTAAGTATTCAATGAAATTTCATTACTTAATGGATGTGTACAAAAGCTATCTCATTTTGATAGTATTACAGCAAAAATATATAAAACATGTCCTTAATATGAGATAAGCTGCATATAACAAAACAAAATACACCTAAAACTTAGTAGTCTATCAACAAGAACAACCAAAATTCAAAGCCATTTCCTTTTGAAACACATGGCTCCTACACAATCTCTTTATGAAGCTCTTTGGTTTACAAAAAATCTCAACAAGCATTAGGTATTGTTCTTATTTGGGCAAGCCTCACTCTAATTATACATCAATATTAAAAAGAAAATCAATTCATTTCTCTGATCTTGATTTATCGACTAGCACAGAGAATCTCTATCAAATTTTCAAACCATTAGCATAGTGCATAAATACGAGTCTTGATGGGTTGCACATGTTATGAAGCTGGAGCCAACAAGTATTGTCTTTTTATTTTTATTTTATTCTCTTTTTGTAACTCACTACTAAAATACATTTTATTCTTTAAACATCAAGCACAACTTTTCTAAAAGACTATTATATTTTTTCTTATTCCTTTTGATTTACATATTATATAAAATTATTATTTATTATAAATTCTTTTTTATTTTTGATTAAGTTCAATATATTAATTTTAAAAATTTTTAACCCTTATTTCTCTTTGTCTTTAGCTACCCAACAAAAGTTGCCTTGCTCCACCCTTGACCTTTATCCAATGATTATGTCTTGCTGCAAAGGTATTTTTAAGATAAAGAGATACGTTGATGAAATGGTTGTGTCTTTGAGAATACGCACTTATAAATATATATAAAAAACTTACTGCCAACCATGTTGATACACCAAAAACAAATAAGATATGAGCAAAAAAATAAAAAACAATAGAAGTGTTATAAACATAAACACTTGAGTTTCCATCATTTATAAAAAAAATCTAAATTTCTTATAATCTACTTCTTGTAAAAAGTAATCTCCAAAGTCGAATAACTTTGCAAACAAAAACAAAATTAGATGCTGGCTTTATTATATTCTTAAAACTATTTGCATTATTTTTCTTTGCAAATCGAGTAGTGAAGACGAAATAAATTTTAAAAATAGTGTCTATTAAAAACTTCGTCTTAAAATCAATTGTACCAATTCTTGAATTCCATTTAAACCTTATTTGCACCAATACATACTCTACTAAATTCATAAAAAAATATGAGTATAAATATATTATTAATATAGAAGAATTAATTTTTTCTACCTATTAATGCAGAGGGAATTGATTCTCCTCTTTTAAACTCCACAAGTCACAACAAATACAAGCCAGCTAACATGTTTGTATCTCGAGATAATAAAATTGGCAACATACTCTTAAATAATATAAGTCTAACGCCATACAATTAATATACACAATGACACAATGTCATTATCTTGTGTTGTACAATAATTAATTAATGCAACATTACAATATCGAAGCAGAACAATCAAATTGAAACAGCACGCTCCTCTCTTCTTCATGGAACATTATAATCATCTCCGAGGGACCAACCTAGTTCAAGAACTCCCAACAATCTCATTCACAAGCAACTGTATATTCCGATCTGAGGAGCCCCCGCTGGCCACTGCCTCACGGGCTGCCTGCTTCAATACTGCAGCATTTTTCTGCAACTCTTCAGATTTTGGTCCTCTAAGAATTTGTTTTATACAGTTCTCCACGTCTTGATTGCCGATAAGTCCATCAGCGCCAGGTTGGAGTCTAAGACCAACCTTGAGACCATCGACAATAAGCTTGGCATTTGTCGGCTGGTCAGTCCACTGCGGATATGCAATCACTGGCACACCTGCTGCCAACGTTTCTAACATGGAATTCCATCCGCAGTGTGTCATAAAACATGCGATTGATGGGTGGGCTAAAACTTTTGTTTGTGGACTCCATGGGACGATAAGCCCTTGATTTTTGGTTTCTTCTTCGAACCCTAGGGGTAGCTCGCCTGCTCCATCAGCTGATGGGAATTCTGGTCGCTTCACCACCCACAAAAATGGATGGTTGGTGTTCTTGAGCGCAGTTGCTATTACTTCCATTAGTTTGACTGGCAAGACTATTATGCTACCAAATGATACGTATATAACTGAAGCAGGTGGTTGATTGTTTAGCCACTCTAAGGAGGTTTTGTCTGGTTTCCACATCTCGATACCAGCATCAAGACTCTGGTCTTCACCAAGCAGCGAAGGAGGCACCAGTGGACCAACTGGTTGTATTGGACAAAGCTCAGCCATAGAATCAATGACTTCTTTTTCTAGCTCGAAGAATGAATTGGCCAACACCCATTTATGCCTCTTCATGTTTTGAAACATGTCAGACAATAACCGAGGGAAACTACGAAAGGGGTTTGTTGGCAGAACAAACGAAGGCAAGTCGTGGCTGTGCAACAAAGGCAAACCTGGCAATTCGATACGCATGTCAGGGTTTGTTAAGGTAGGAAATGGATTTAGCTTGTTGTAAAAGCGGTAGTAAATAGCATAGAGTGAACAAGGTTGGATCCAAAGCAAGGCACAAGGGACTCTATTTGCCAAGGCTGCGTCGACTACCCATGAAACAAACGGATTGCTAATGATGCAAGAGAGTTTCTTGTCGGCGTCGTGGTAATATTCTTTAATAAGGTTCGAGAGGTTAACTGGTCCAATTTTTGCTAGGTATTCCATGTAGTGGTCTAAATTGTTGGAGCGATCATAGTCTAGGCTAAATCCGTCGGGGAAAAAGAGAAGTCGAATTCCGGAGATGAAGTTGGCGCCGGTGGTGCTGCTGATAGCGGAGGCTTTAAGCATTCGCTGGCCACCGAACTCGGTCGTGGCAAGCGTGACATGAAGGCCTTTTTCAACCAGGCGTTTGCCTAGCCTGAGCATGGGGTTAATGTGACCCTGCGATGATAATGTCACCATGAGTACATGGGTTTCTTGTTTGCTACCTTCCTTCAACGCCATGGATGGATAGATACACACTCCAATCAGGCGAAAGCGAGAGAGAAAGATAAGGCTCTAGCCTCCAAGGCAAGGAGTGGTTGAACTTGTAGAATCTAAGAATGGGATACAAGCTGTTGGTTGTCGAAACAAAGGCAGTTGCAATAAATCGCAAAGCTCGAAATTGTAGCACTTGGCTTACCTGTATAACCTATATGTTGGCGCATACATGTACATATTGTAGACATTTTTTTTTTGTTCGGGCTCCTTTTTAATTTTTTATTTGATCTTATAAGTTGATAGACAATTTTTGAACTTTGGAAACCAAAGACATTGACTAAATGAACCCTTATTGAGCTCTTAAGCTCGGAGGCGCTTAATTAAAAATAAATCAATTAAACATGAAATTAAGAAAAGAGAAGAAAAAGTCAAGTCAACTGCTGCCAAAGCTTCCTGTCCGCAGCCAATGGCAGCATCGACCTCTCTTATAAAATTAGGAGAGGGGAGCAAACAGTTTCTAATTGGATATTGCACTTATGTTGTACATGATATGCATGACAATGCAGGAACCATGTCTGGATGTTGTACTTGTAGATTCGTTTCGAAAAAACCAAATTTGGGCCCAGAATTTTTAATGAGATATAAGGGGATATAAATTAATTAATCCAAGATAAAAGAAGCCATTGAAGTTAAGAGACATTAGTCCATTTAAATCACCCATCGGCTTGCACCATGGGCCATGCCCAAAATGTTCCCAGACTGAAATCTTGGCCCACATCAGCTTAATTAACGGGCTCAAATTATAACTAGGGCCGCATCTGGTGCTAACTGGGGACCCGGGTCCTGGCTCCTAGGATATGCATTTTGTAAGCTCAGTGCAGTGTGTGCTAAGTTGCTGGCACCAGATATTTAAAATATTAGACAGATCATTATGTAGCACCATGATTTGTTCAGCTGCATATGGTAAGCTACTGTAAAACAGGATGACTAATCGTTGCAAGAATTAGTTATGGGAAAAAGAATTAAAGGAGGTAAACATGTTCAATGATACATTAAGACACATGGATATTACAAGAGGCTTCGCCACAAGGGCATAAATATATATATATAGCACAATCATCACCATTGAAGAGCACTTAGTGCCAACAACTTTGGCCTTTTCATGAAGAAAAATGCAATGTAATTAACTAAGACAATCTGCTTTCCTTAATTCCTCAAATACGTAATTACTATCATTAGACGTCGTGCACCAAAATTTCATCAAATATATGCACGTACTTATGACTAAACAACCTAAGAAAGAGGAGGGGAAAAAAATGGAGGAGGAGAAAAAGAAATGAAACAATATTGCATTCACTTGTTATCGCCACTGATTTACTTATGTCCCTCACCAGGGCCAGGACCAGAGTTCTCAAGTCCAATAGTTTGAAGATTTTTGTATCTGTGTCCGACACCCGGGCTTGGCCCCGAAACCTTCACAGCACGAAGAGACAACCCTCTCAATGCCCTCGCCTCCGTTGCAGACAGCATAGAACTCAACAAGAGAGAAAGAAGAAGAAAAAAGAGAATGAAGAATCTTTTGCCCATGTTTAATCTGCTCACCAGTTAATGTTCTTTGATATATATTAGTTTCAACGAAGACTGATTGCATAGAAGAGTAGGACTGTGAAGTCCTATTTATAGTAGTATTTAAGATGAAATTGTCATTTAATATTACTGGTGGGCTTGTTTGACTAGGAGGCTTTGCCGTGTGACAATCCCCTGTTCAAAATCATGTGTCAATTTGAATTTGTTGAGATGCCGCCGCTTAGGTTCAATGCCAGGAAACCAAGAAGGCAGGTTCATCAGGGGGTGAGATTTTGAGATTTTTGAAGGCAAAAGTAGAAGTTTGGTCTGCAACAATGACAGAATGAACAAGTCAAAATGAGACTTTGTTGGGCTCAAAATCAAATTATTACGCACAAATTCCGTGCCCCGGTATCCCACAGGTGACAACTATCAGTCTCTGCCGCAAGATTTACCAGGTCTCTGCCTTTTTTGGCCATGATCACGCCGTGGCGTGTGCAATTAGGAGAAGCTAAATACTGAAAACATCATGAAAATGAATGGCTTCATTTGATTCCAAACAAATAAATTCCACAAATTTTATGACCAGTAAAATTTCTAACTTCTCTTAGAGTTGCTTGAATATTGGCACTTTAGCCTAGCTCATTCCTGACCATATGAACTTCCAACAAAAGGTATAAATAACAAGGTTTTAATTAACACAATCAGAAATCTTCAATATCTGTCAAGTGTCGAGATTACCTTTAACTTCTCCGGTTATTGATAAAAGCAGTTTGTTCATGAGTGTGGTGTTTGCAGGTGTGTGTAGACTTACAGACATGTTCGTTTTGCCGACACTAGTTATAGCCAAAAACTAAGAAATGATGCTTTCAATCACGACCGCTCCGTTGCTTTACAATGATGATGCCCGTAATCATATTCAAGGAAGAATTTCTGAAGGCGAAAAGGAAAGAAGAGATCTTTTGGTTATGAGAATGTTATCAAGATCCAAAATCCTTCAAAAAATGAAATTAATCTCGATTCACCAACATTTGACTTATTAATTAATATATTATTTTTTACTTAAAGAGCAAAATTTAAATTCTTTTTTTCTCAATTATTAAAAAAAAAAAACCTCTATTCACCAGCAACTGTCAAAGGGAATATGCAACAGTAACCACACTAATGTTTTTGGTTAAAAACCCACATTCTGAGTTGAAAAAGAAACGACCCAAATAATTGTACCAACAGAGTCTTTAGGCAGATTCAGATGGTGGAACCATTTCACTAGTGAAAAAAGCTTAAAGACCCCACAGAAAACAATGTCTGCTCTTCCAGCTGTTCACCCCTCCTGGATCTTTGGCTTTTTTACAGTCAAATTCCAAATTCTTCTTTTAACAGCCTGAAACTGTTGTGCAGAGTAGACTCCAGTAAGATTTGATGGATCTCAATCACCCATCATCACAAAAGATGAGCACAAAAAATGGACCTATTGGCTCCTTATGAAAAGGAAAGCAAGCCATTGCTCCTTCGTCCTTACTCCATAGCCCACAACTTTAACTAAGCTTTCAAACTTACATGCAATTTTCTAATTTGGGGCCACAAGTTAGTCTATGAAATTGAAATACTACTAGCTTTTCAGAGTTTGAATCAGAATGGAGATTGTGCTTCTGCCCACAGATATACAGAGGATCACTTCTCTCCTATTGGTGAGCGCGGCCGTTGGTCGGTTGCGATGAAGATTGTGCTAATGTGGACCTTGTAAAAAGGATTATTGTGATAAAGAGAAAAAACGTTACAAATAAATAAACGATTAGTAAGAGACGATAGAGAAAAAGATCAGAATAATTTATAAAATATTAAATGTCGTAATAAGTGAAAGAGAATAAAAAGAGAATTAAGGAGTACAAGAGAATTAGAAATATAATTTAGGAAAAAAAGTTCTTGAAAAGAATGTGTTAGCTCTAGAGGAAAGAGAAGCCTCCTAATGAATTGTAAAGGTTTTATATATAATGTCAAAAATAACAGTTACAAGAAAAGATTTTAATGCACGTAATAAATGATTTTATTAAGAAGAACTTTAATGTTAGGTAACTATTATTAATAGTTAATGTCAAGCAACGATTAAAAATCCATTATACGATCATTAAAGTAATTAGGTGTAATAAGACTTATTCTTGAGCAGAAGGTATCAGAAAAAATGTATACGTGAAAAGGTATAAGAGAAGAAACTATACGTGATCAAGTACAATAAAAGAAGCTGTATGTAAATAGGTATAAGAAAAGAAAGTGTATGTGAATTAGTATACGAGAACAAGATAAGAGGGTGAAATATTTGTATTTCAGGAAAATATTAAAAAGAAGACTTCTTAACTATCTCTATATTTGAACCATCAAACTAAACCCTTCGAAATATCTGAAGGTGAAAGTAGCCTATGAATCTTACTACTTATTTCAGGTTGCTTTCATTGTCATTCATGTGAAGTGGTTATTTTATGCGAAATAGTTATTCTACTTTTATTAATTATTTCATGTGAAATAGTGTTTCACTTATTCTAATTGTTTTGCGTGAAGTAATGCTTCACTTATTCTAGTTATTCTATACGAAGCAGCACTTGTAGTTCGCTTGTTTTAATTGTTTTGCATAAAATAATATTTCACTTGTAATGATTGTTCACATTATTCCCTATACAATATTATACTATAAATTTTTAAAAAAAAAAATAAAATATGTATTAATCAAAATCAAATATCTACAAACCCACTACTAAGGATTCCATTATTCTCATAGTGTTAAGAGTGATGGGCGAGCTATTGACCATCCAAGCCTGGCAAACTCCTATCTTCATATGATTGAGCTTTTTGCTAACGTAAAACCAACAGCATGAAATTACTTTTTATATATATATAAGGGGAATTATTAGATCTATTAATCATTAAAAATACAAGGAAATAAAACTTTTGATTATTTGAAGATTATGCTTGAATCATTATTTGTATTATTCCACACGCAACAAGCCTATTATAACACTAGTTTGGGCAAGCAACAGAATGTTTAGGCCAAGCGGCCAACTCACCTATATCTACTATTTTCACACAAGATTCTTTAAAAGTATGCCAAGTCAATCAGGAACAATAATAAAAAGAAAACTTTTTGAATGTAAATGAGTATTCTTTTATCTTATTAAATTTAAGATGAATTTTTAATTTAAAATCAATTGACGTGAAATTTATGATAACATCATGAACATCATCTATGAACAAACAAATTTTATCAATTATTAGGATAATTTTCAACTGCGGGCTTCTCATAAACAGTCGATTGTGCATTGACCTAACTTGAATCTGGTTTGACATCTAAGTCTGGCAAGGGTAATCGCTTCCTACTATTTTCCCTGTTAAGTTCTCGTTATCCATCGAAATTGGAATCAATCCACTACCTTACATTGCCAAGAAACCCACGGGAATGGGATCTTTGCTGATATTGATTGAAATAACTGTTGGCTTGACAACTTAAAACATCGCCAACACTTTGTGAAAACGACTCAAAATTTCTATATTATACTGTTAGGATAAAAGAACGAAATTTGTTTGCCAGAACTTACGTGGAAGTTAAACCAAAGTAGGATTGTATCACTTTCAAGAGAAATCCGAGGATGGTTAAGTGATCTGCAATGTTTCATTAAACTTATCAGGAATTTTTGGACTTTTAAGTTTATGTCATCAAGTACGAGATATGACTAATGCTATTGCACGTGATCAGGCTCATAATTCCATAGCACATACTAATAACGTGAGATTGAAGGATATGCTACCGATAGAGGTCACAACCGGGAGGAAAGAGCATTGTGGCTTGAGCAACATTAGCTATAAGTTACTGAAATTCATGATCCCAATGACAAAATTGGAGAAACTTTGCATCAAAATCCCGGGGATTTTTTTGGTTTCTTACTAGTAAGTCAAACAAATTCGGAATCCATCGTTTTGGATGGAAAAAATATTATGGGGAAATGGGAACCAAACCCTCTTTTTGCTTTTTGCGGAAAAATTTAGAATTCCCTTTTCCATAGAGGTTGGTAATTAAATTCTAAAAGGCACATAGCAACTCATTTTCATCGACTTTACCAAACAATATATGTTCTATATAGTTGAATATGATACGTAAAAGATCTTTAAACTTGGGTCATTGGAAAGGAAGAAGGGAAAACAAAGAAATTCAAAGGGTGTGGGGGGATGCATCTAGACATAGAGAAAATCTAGAATTCTAAGAAATTTGGTTTGGATGCTACCAATAAACAGTATTTTGATAAGCCTATTATAATAATATTATTATAAAAAAACCATTTAAAATCGTTATTCATAAATGTTAATTTTAATGGACTTACGAGTTTTGGAATAATTTATAATTTACTTAATTATAATATTGTATAAATTGATATAAACACGATTTAGTGCACTTATGTTTGATGTGTTTAATCTAATAAATGTTAATTTTTTTTCAATTAATGCGTGGCAATATTTGATTTATTATCTGTGTATAAACATCCAAGTATCAACACATAACTTAATTTGATTCCCATTTTTTGGTTTCCTCAAACTGGCCCAAAAATTCTGGCAACTTGGGATTATTTTTAGTTGGAAAAACTAAAACTCACATGTTGTTTGGACTAAGCAATTCATGACACTCATCCAAGTAGTATAAAAGACTTAAAACTCGTAATTTTGGTTGTATGATATTCATGCAAAACCAGCCAACTCTTCTTTCTACCGAAAGATGGATGGACAAGGACAAGTACGTGCGATGAATGCTGTTGCTTGTCTCCTCCTCTTCTTGAGCATTCTTGTCATCTCCAAAACTGATGCTCAATCACTGAGAGGACTCAGGTTTTCAAGCTCCCACGGAGTAACGGAGTGGGGATCGTCTATTCAGACCATGAAGCGATCTGGGCCAAGCCCCAGTGGTCCAGGACATAAATCTAGTGAATCACCCAGTCAGGGTTCTACCCAAGGCTCTGGTCCGCGCCGGGAAGAGGGATTTCTCCATTTCAGCCGCGTACACCACTAGCCTGTTGGACGGTTGATTCAACTCCTTCATCCTTCTTTTTCACTTTGTCTATTTGACGTTCTTGAATCCAATACTCGATGTTGTTCGGATTTTTGTTAAATATAGCTAGATATATTTAGGAAGGGGCTACATATTTTTATGTTACTTAAAAGATTTTGGGTATTAATATTCTGCCCCCTATGTAAGCAAAAATAAAATAAAATAACTGTTGTAATCAATATTTACTTAAGAATAATATCATATCGGATGCAAAGCAATTATCTTGCCTTCTTCAATTTTTGTATACATTATATTTGTATTTCTCTCATTGCTTTTCATACTAGTGATCACTGTTACAGTATTAACCTGTTCTCTCTCTCTCTCTCTCTCAATATCAACCGAATATATACTAGGTTTTCCCCTTGTATTAATTCTTTGAAATTATCATATTAATCAAAGTATCCTGTGTCAGCTCCTCATAGTTTCATCAAAGCAACCTACAGGTTTGCAAATTGTCTATGTTTAAGCCAGTCCATATATTATAAATTATTAGTACATTGTAATTGATTTGACTTGTAAAATTTCATGTATATATATAAAAAAATTTGTACAGTTCTAACAATGCATTAGTAACATTAGTAGGATTGTGACTATTTTACTATTAAAACATCAGATTTTTTTCTTAAAAACTATGTAATACTGACTTTTTTTTTTTGGTAACTCCTGAATTTATTGTTTATATTGTTAAATTAAATAGTAATAAATTCTAGAAAAGCCGGCCCAAACTACTGAGAAGGCTGAGCATCCAATTGGGCTGAAGGCCAGTCCAGTGCTACATAGCCTACATTTAGTGGGAGCCCAACTTGGAATTTACCAATTCAATTAACTTAATGCCCTCCTTTCCATAAACCCAAAACCCCAAAGTCCTCCCAACCAGAAAGTCACGGGCGATGTTGGTGGGCCCCAATCTTCTCCGCCGCCTCCTACGATCTTCACGACCACCTGCCACACACGGCGGCAATGGACTTATTGTATCAGCCTTCCACCAGCTCCGATATCACTATAGTACAACCAACGAATTGTCAGCCGAACACTTAAAGGATGACGGAAATAGTGAAAAGAAAAAGAAAAACAAATGGTTCACGCTACCCCCATTTACTAAAACCGTCAACGCCTCTGTATTGGCAGCCAAACTATCCGGAAAACCCCATTCGAAAGCCGCCAATGAAACGACGGCGGTCAAGTGGGTAATGAGATGCTGCCCGGAGCTGCCCAGAAGCCTAGTACAAAAGCTATTTCGCTTAAGACAGGTTTGGTTTATATCATATTTAAGCCTTTAATCATATGTAAATATTTTTCTTTTAATAATTAAAGTAGATAACTTTTCAATACATTTAGACAGGTTCGAAGAGAATCCCATGTCCTGGAAGTTGCTGGTGATGGTTGCCAAGTACAAACAGTTCAACTTAAAAGGGTAATTTTATTTGAAGTTGCTTCATTTTTATGTGTGGAGAAGGGTTTTTCCCCTGATGTTTGAAATTCTTGGAAAGGTAGGGGCAAAGGATGCGTTGAACATTGGAGATAGAATCTTTCTTCCTTTTAGTGTCAGAGAGTTTCGAGAGGAGAAACAAGAAAGTGGCTGCACTGAAGAAGAATTGAACTTTATCCGAGGTCTGGAGCTTTATAAGGTTCTTAACCTAAACTGCCTAAGTTGGTATAGTGGATTTAAGCTATCTCATATTCTCATTTCTAACTTATGATCCAGCATCCAATTTGATGTTAGGATCCTGCCATTATTGTTCTCAATAAGCCTCCGGGGATGCCAGTTCAAGTAAGCCATCAGATTTTTGATTTGTTGTCCCTCTTTGTATTTCTCATTGTTTTTATATTACTGGCTATGTTATTGTACTTTAAACAGGGTGGTATTGGAATCAAATGGAGTTTAGATAAACTGGCAGCAGCCTGTTTATGTTTTGATTACTCAGAACCACCTCGGCTGGTGAGTGAACATAACTGAGCTTTGTTACCTGCATATTTCTAAATCCAATTTGTACATGTGTTAGTCAAATCAAGTTGCAACGAAGACACCAATGTGAACTCAAATTCACCAGATTTTATTTCATACTGCTTGAAAGTAGTTGGATAATAAATTTGACTTATGCATTTTATAAGACTACTTACATATTTGGTTAATTTTAGAATTCTTTTTCTTGCCATGAACATCTTTTGCATTTATTAGGTGCACAGACTTGACAGAGATAGCAGTGGCATATTGGTGATGGGGAGAACACAAATGAGTGCAACAATTCTTCATTCTGTATTTCGTGAGGAAACAAATGATGCATCAAAAGATGTAACATTCTTACGTCTATACTTGCTTTCTGTTAGACGTCTTAAATAATCAGTAGAAATGCAATGTCATTGGTTCACTTATTGCTAAATTTAGTCTGTTCTGTTTTAAGGATGTTGACAATGAGAAAAGAATCTTGCAAAAGAGGTATTGGGCACTTGTCATTGGGTCTCCAAGACGCCCCAAGGGAATGATTGTAGCTCCACTTCGGAGGGTTAGAATATTTTTTATTCTAACTGTTGTTTATAGAATTCCTTTTATTTTAGACCTAACTTTTAAACGAAAAAGGTTGTCCTCTTGCTCCAGCTATTAAATCATGCTTTGACACTTAAACTATATGCATGTGCCAGTAGACAATGTCTTAATCATAGTTCACATGTGTTATATTTGCTGAACATTTCTTGGTTTTTGCTGATCATAGGTGGTGGTGGATGATGGAAAATCTGATCGAATCACCGTCTTTGACAATTCCCAGATTGTGTCCTCTCAGCGTGCAAAAACAGAGTATCAAGTCATTAAAACAACATCTCATGGTAACATCATTGTAACATTTATTTCATGCAATTGTATAGAATTTGAGACTAGGAACAAAGTGTTGTCCTGCTTATGCCATTTATCATATTTAAAAGTTTGACCTCATGCAAAATTCATGTTTGTGCACAGATGCAGATATGCTGACATGCATATTTATGCCACTACAATAATCATTTTAAATGATGAATTTTACTTCTACTATCTCTTAAAACTTGTTAATCATTTTACATTTTGGGTAGACAGATACATGTCCATATCAACATTGACCTGCCTTCACACTGTATACGATCTTGCAGTGATATTCCTGATAAATTCCGCTGGTGCAAATTAATGATATTGCAAAAGCAATGTGCCACTATTCATCTCTGTTACATGCTGATTTCAGTGGAGAATTTATTCAGAAGTGCTAGGTCTCTTTTCAAAGTTGGTACATAAAATGCAAATTGGAAATTTGGGGACACATTCCTTTACCTTCCTATATCTCTACCCTATCCTTCTATAAGAGAAGCTTATTTAGCTTCATTTAGCTTATCACTCTCTCTCATGCCATATACATGCAAGCAAGCTTGTTTGGTGCTGAAGGAAAGGATTGTGATTTGTGAGTTATGAGAAATGCAGTTGACCATCTAAAGAAATGTTTTACTTGAAGGACTTGTCGCCATTTACTTCAGCTGTTTAAGTTTCCATTGTGCTTATCTTTGTGCATTTCGCCTCATACAATATACTAAATGAAAATATTGTTTAACTTATTGCATATATATGAGCGTTCTCCCAGTTTCACAGTTATTGTTGTTTTTTGTATCAAATGAAACTCTGGCCTTGCATGCACTTCTTATGCTATTGATATCAATGCAGGCTGCACATGGTTAGAGCTGT
The DNA here is from genome assembly GCF_000208745.1 of Theobroma cacao. Lineage (NCBI taxonomy): Eukaryota > Viridiplantae > Streptophyta > Magnoliopsida > Malvales > Malvaceae > Theobroma > Theobroma cacao. Next base: position 5,464,429 of record NC_030851.1, on the reverse strand, counting down.
CTCCGCTCACTGGTAGAAAGCACCAAGTATGTATCAGAGCTATATTCTGTCATTATTTTTGCTGCTTTTTTCTTTTTCCTAAATCACATTCCATTCTGTAAATCCTTTTCTACAATATGCTTGTACTGCAGCTTCGAGTACATTGTGCGGAGGTATTGGGAACACCAATTGTTGGAGACTACAAATATGGGTGGCAAGCTCATAGAAGGTGGCAACATTTGCCTGAGTCTGATCTTAAAAAGAGCTCAAATGATAAGTGTCCAGAGGAAAACATGCTTCCCTTTGGCCTTAACATGGACAGCGGAAGTATCTCTGCGAAGCGCCCTCGGTTACACCTTCACTGTAGGGAAATGATCTTTCCAAATGTCTCTCAAGCATTGCAAAATCTGCAATTGTCTACAGATCATGATCTTTCAAAACTCAAAAGCCTCGAAGTAGTTGCTCCATTGCCTTCATACATGCAAAAAAGTTGGGATATCATGAATTCTTGAGCTACAGTTGGGAACTTGCAAGTTTGCAATCGATTGTTAATTACTAGAAATTTTCTCGTACATTGATAGGAGAGAGAAAAAAAAATTTTATTGAATGAGTATATTTTTTAATTCCTTTTTTTTTAAAAAAAAAAGTTTACTATCTTTTTGTATGTTTAAATACATGCGAATATTGAATTATTGATGCAATAAAGTGTTAAAAAAAAAGAGTTAATACAATAAAATTTTGTTAATCAGGTGGTTTTAGTTAGGAGAATAAGGTAATTCAAATAGTCTTACTATTGAGCTTAGTATTGAATAAATGCTCAAGTGCATCATATTATTTTGTTTTAAAGAAACACAGTGTTAGGTGTCTCTATCAGTATTACGTGTTCGTTTCCAATTGTAATTGCTACAAAATTTCAACGAGCAAGACAAAAAGCCTGCTTGACAATACTTATTATATCATTTCTGCATATGTTTTCACTGTTTTGGGTTATTTGACCTACCTTGAGGGATCTTGATTCTTGAAGATGATGCAGTTCAATCATAGCTTATATTGAAAGATGGTTCTTCATCTCTGCTCCTCCATTTGGTGCCTCAGTTTACAATAATTTTATTCCAATTGGGTAGTTGAATAGCACGTCGTTATTGTGGAATCAGTATTCAGCTCCACGGGGTCGTTGAATAGCACCTCGTTATTGGGCTGGAAATTCACTTCATTTTTATATAAAATTATTTCCCCCAATCTCTATCTCGTCCCTAACCTCAAATTATTAATGCCTTCAGTGTAAAGATAATGAATGATCGTACTGACTAAGAAAAGATTGACTAAGTTGGTACTGATATATAATTTTTTTAAAAGGATATTGACATATAATTTTAAACAAAAATTTCAGGATAAGTATATATATATGGATAAAAGCAGATTCGAAGAAGTGAAGAAATATAAACTTTAGAATTACAAGTTACAAAGTTTTTTTTTTTTAGAAAAGTGGGTCCTGATCACTAGGTCAAGATTCGTGATCCAAACATGTGGATAGTATGTATACTGGCTCCATCATAAAACATCACTTATTTCCAGCTAGTTTCCAATCCTCAGTGTCACTAGTTATTTATACGAATATCATGTCTCCTCCGGAATAGGACCTTGGTTTTTAAATTTCTTCAATTTAATCATATATATATATATATATATACAAACCATTTAAATATTTAACTCATTAATTTATAAAAATCTCTCATCTAAAAAAAAAAAATTTTAATTTTTTTTTCAATTATAAAATATATATATACCTACAGAGTATTGCGTTGTTATCTGATAATTGATTACTTTGATTGGCTCTCCTACCTATGCTGATTGCAGTTCCAATACTGATAAATGGTTGAAAACATCAGCCACTCGAAAATTCCTTGTATGCCGAAGACAGTGACTCTGTGACAGACTGACTGGTGGCCATCTATGGTCCAAGAAATTAGAAGCACCCTGATTTTGTAAACTATAAAGACGTGTAAGCTAGATTGCCCGTGAGTCATTCCAACATTTTTGCATAAAAACAAAGACATGAAAACAGTTTAGGTCGTCAAGCGGTTGGTGGCGGGAGCTTTCATGACTTACTACCTCTTTAACCAGGAAAAAAATAAAAATATGGGCTGCATTGGATCGTTGACCAGTATTGGATCGTTAACCTTCTATCAGTATTGATCGAAAAGTACAATTTTTTAGGCAATGTTTTTGTTGTTATTATCATTATTTGTTGGTAAATCCATGATTTGTTGGTAAGTCCATTGGACACTTAACTCAGTTTTTATATATTGCCACTGGCTGATGATGATAATCTTTCCAAATTGTCAATGTCGCTTCCCACATACATAACCAAAAAACGAAGATACACCAGCCTTTCTGAACTCTAATCTTCATAGTTTAATCCATTTTCTGGGTATATAAAGGTTAGAAGTACCAATCGATAATCCTAACAACCTTTTTTTCAAGTACGATCATAACATTTCTTATTCCATAGGAAATCGATAAGCAAGAGATACTAAATTTTCTAGACCTTGCAAAGTTGTTGGATAACACAAGAATATTGGATATGTTCATTGACAGGCTGTCATGATTTGTTGCGTGCTTCAATGTCTGTGGATCCCACTCCTTTATATCCATTCGAATCGCCATAACAACGGGCCAGCAGACATCCCTTTAAAGAGAAATAGTGATGAATGCGATGAACAGGGATACGTGGAAGCCGTGCCTGTGAATGAAAGGTTTGGTCAAACTTTTGGGGTCAGGAAAAAAGAAGGGTCGAAAACTTGCAATCATTAGATATTCAGGCTTCCACACAGCTAACGGCAGAAGAGCATTTCTTTTTTATATTTCTTCCCCAGACATCGGACCTTCCCCTCTACTCTAGCAAATAACCAAACCTTTCGCAACAATTACTACTGCTCAACAACAGTTTCCATCAACTTGAAAAGTTTTTCAATCACTTAAGATGCTTGTAAACATCGATACTAGCAGGGACCAGTGGATACATACATTTACAAGCTATAATCGTTATGATTTTTCTTGTTTCTCTTTGAATTTAATTTTTGTGTCTATTAGGGAGGGAGCCTTTGTTATTCGGCTTCCTCTTTATTACAAGTAAATCCATTTAACATTAATGAGAATTAAGGGAATGTGGCTGCAGATAAAAATTTTTTAATTAAAAGAGAAGAGAATTTTAATTTTATTTTTTAAATAAAAAATCATATATCAATTAAAAAATAAATATTCCTGTGCAGTTACAAGTGGGACTTGAACAAGAGTATGATGAAAGAACGGAAGTCAATGATGGTTGCAGTTTACTTAACAAAACTGCCAAAGAGGGTAGGTGATCTGATCAGAAAGATTAGAAGCAAAACCTTCCAAGAGAGCCCAGTATCTCGAAACATCACCCTTTAAAATTTTCCTAGAAATAAATAACAAGTGGACGAGTCCGGGGGTTGTTGAAGCTTGAGTCTTCCATATCTGGTGTAAAAGAAATTGGCCACACATTAGCATATGACCCACAAGGAAACTTATCTTCCAATCAAGGATGATCCCAGCTCATTATTTGAACAAAACACATTCAAAAAATATTGGCTAATTAAAATAAAACATCGAATAAAATTTCCTTAATTGCAAACAATCTTTAAAAGAATATACTATCATATCTCAATGTGTTCCTCATATTTCCTTTTTTTTTTTGGTTTTTTGACCAACTCCCAATTGACGAATTCCTACCATTTGAAGTGCTCTGTAATTACTTCCAGCTCCTACCATAACAACTCAAACATTTGAACAACCTTTCAAAAATTAAATAAAAAACGGGTTTGCTTGCACTATTATTCTCCTCTTCATTTTCATTATTTTTATATTAACAACTTTTTTGTACTCATCAAATGTAATGATTATCTTAGCAAAATATATTAAAATAAACTGTTTTGTAGGTGAAATTTGACTAATAATCATTTAAGAGACATGTAATTAATTGAAAAAATGTCTTAAGCCATATACTAATATAGTCTTTAATAGTATTACTTTGACATTGCAATCTAGAAAAGCTTGCTTTAATTATATTTTTTCAAAGAGGTAATGATTACCAACTCCTTTATGTTGTGGGCTTGTGGTAGGGGTGAGTAAACATATGGACTAAGTGGTTTGGTCCATCATACTTAAAGACTAAATGAATCAATTTTTTTAAAAAATCGATTAAAATCGACCAAATATAGAATTGGTATGATTGGTTCGATTTTGAACTAATAGATCAAAATTTTACAATGTTTTTTTTTACAAATTATAATATTAAAACTTATAAACTTCATCTATAATCACATATATATATATATGAAATTAATTATATAACTTATATGTTGTAATGTTTTATATTAAAGTTTGTATAAATAATAACTAATTATAAACAATATGTTATAAACTCTAAGGTGAGAGCTAATAAACTTATTAAGTATAATCATATAAATAAAGTTTATTATAAGTTATACTAATATTTATATATAAATTAAATATATGTATATATATAATAAAATTTATTATAAATTATAGTAATGTTTATGTATATGTATATATAATATATTTATACAATTACATATATATATTCATATCATTTTATATTACGAAACATTACTAAAGCGTAATAATTATAACATATTAATATGTAGGATATGTATTATCATATATTATAATATTAACATATAACTTATATCATTTTAAAATATATTACTTGTAATTTTATATTAATACAGATTTATAAATAAATATATATATATAACTAATATTAAATTACTATAGTTATGATTTATATACGTAGTACGTATAATATTTTAATATATTTTAAATATATTATTAATTAAGTTTACTATCAATTCTTCTTAATATATAAAAAAATATTTTATATATATAAAAAATTAGTTTGATTTTTTTAGTGAATTGGTTCAAAAATTTTAAAAACGAAAACCGATCAAATATCAATTGGACTAAATATTTTGGATCAATTGATCTAATGAACCAATTAAACTAAATTATTTTATTCAAATTATATTTAATTTGAATGAGTAACTAATCTAGGTTGATTTTGCTAACCCCTAACTTATGGTCCGATATAAAAACTAGGTGGAAACGATAAACTGTGACATATGCATGACGCAGGATCAAACGCAACCTACGTTTCCCATCCAAGATCTTTGTTCCTTGGATGTTCTTATGTCGCTGACGTGGACCAATTACGATGGAGATCCAAGAGGGTGCACAATGGATGACAGATAGGATATCAGTCCACCGGGGTTCACCTACCGAAACCTGTGGGCCTACGCATTGCTGAGATGTCCGTGACTTGATGAAGCTGCATTTTGAACCTCACCTGTTTATATAAAATACAGCTTGAGTGGATTTCCCACAATCCCAACTTTTTTCTGTAAAGACAGGCTCGAAGAGAATTGATCAATTGAAAATGGGTAGCCTTGAAACTGAGAGAACAATTACGGGATGGGCAGCCAGAGACCCATCAGGCACCTTGTCTCCTTACACTTACACTCTTAGGTATTCTCAATTTCGCTACTTTGTTTTTGGTTTTAAGGCTCATTTCTGGTTCTTGCGTGATGATTAATGAAACATCAGTATTCTGTCTATGATGATAATAATTGCAGGAACACAGGTCCAGATGATGTTTTTATCAAGGTTATCTGCTGTGGAATCTGCCACACTGATCTTCATCAAGCCAAAAATGATCTTGGCATGTCAAACTACCCGATGGTTCCTGGGTACTTAAAAACCCTCTCGTTTACTATTGCCAAGGCTCTTTCTTTATCCGCATGTTATAATTCTTGATGCCCCTTGCTCCTTTGGCACTGTGATTTATTAATTTGGTTTACAGGCATGAAGTGGTTGGTGAGGTGGTGGAAGTGGGATCAGATGTAACCAAGTTCACAGTCGGAGAAATTGTTGGCGTTGGTTGTGTTGTTGGATGTTGCAGGAACTGCCGATCATGCGACACAGACAATGAACAATACTGCCTCAAGAAGATCTGGTCGTACAATGATGTCTACACTGATGGCAAACCCACTCAGGGCGGCTTTGCTGGCTCTATGATCGTTGATCAAAAGTAAGAATCACAAGTTCAAAACAGTACTCCATCATAAACAATACTTGTTCTGCATAACAATATTGCTGAAATGACTTGTTCCAATTACCCGGTTTCTTAATTGCTCAAGTTTCTAGAAAAGCCAGCTTAATTTTTCCGCTGAAACTAAGTATTTGATATAAATTGATGAAATATACTTTGGATACACGAGTGCTTATAGGTACTGCTTGAGATAATTAAATTATCATTTGTAAAAAAATTATCACCTTAACGGATGCCACTAGACGTTTGTTAATATTTCCCGGGTACTTATATTTTAGTAGGTAACGGTCTATTAAATTTCATGAATTGTGTGCCTTTATCTTGTGGAATTATTTTGTTGGGCCGTTGTTTTCTTGGAAAATGAACTTATTTGTTGGGATCTTTTAGGTTTGTGGTGAAAATCCCAGATGGAATGGCAGCAGAACAGGTGGCACCACTCTTATGTGCTGGGGTGACAGTTTACAGCCCGCTGAGGCACTTTGGTTTAATGGGGAGTGGGTTAAGAGGAGGCATATTGGGTCTTGGAGGAGTAGGGCACATGGGGGTGAAGATGGCAAAAGCAATGGGACATCACGTAACTGTTATAAGCTCTTCTGATAAGAAAAAAGTAGAGGCCTTGGAGCATCTTGGTGCTGATGAGTATTTAGTCAGTTCTGACACTGAAGGGATGCAAAAGGCTGCTGATTCACTTGACTATATCATCGATACTGTGCCTGTTTTTCACCCTCTTGAACCTTATCTCACATTATTGAAGCTCGATGGAAAGCTGATCTTGACAGGTGTTATTAACACCCCTCTTCAGTTTGTTAGCCCCATGATCATGCTTGGTGAGTCAAATCTCTCTAACTTTGTTCAATGTTATAGTATTAATCTTTTTGGGTTTTGAATTAAAAAATGATCAGTAGCAACTGAGTCTGAATTTCTGGTTCCTGAGGTTTATAAATTAATGCTTTTCATGTAGGCTGCTCTGTCTTTTGCTTTGGCTATAGCGTTTGTATTTTCCTGAGTCTAAAGCCTATTTCTCTGTTTTTGGCTCTGTCCAATATTGTATAGGGAGGAAGTCAATTACAGGGAGCTTCATCGGGAGCATGAAGGAAACAGAGGATATGCTTAAGTTCTGCAAAGAGAAAGATTTAACCTCAATGATTGAAGTGGTGAAGATGGATTACATCAACACAGCTATGGAGAGGCTTGAGAAGAACGATGTTCGATACAGGTTCGTCGTGGATGTTGCCGGAAGCAAGCTTGATTAATAGGGGAAAAAGGAAACTTCTTTTAACTAAACATTACATATTTCATGAACAATTAAAAGAGTGACTTTGTTTATCGCGTGTCAGCTTTCTCTGTTTGTTGTTCAAATGAAACGAGTATGAATTCCCTGTTTCTCTGCCTATGGCAATAAAAATGAAAATGAATATGAGGTGTTGTTTTCCTCCTCTTTTCTCTTTCAATTGAAATTCGTAACTTGCTAGAATAATTGAGCATGATCGTTTGTGGTGACCTGTCCACTAAATTTGGTGGTGGGTATATCTTGACTGACAGTGACACGTGACCTAATTTGGCCAAGGTAAGGCAAACGTCCAAATTAGGATTAGGAAGCCTCTTTTGTTGACATATTGTAGGCATTTGGCTTTCAACCAGGGCTGTGAAAGTCTTTTTCAATGTTTGGTATACTTTGATGGTACCATTCATATTTGGCTTTCTTTTGTTATATATGAAATTTATCTGTATACAGGCTCTGAACTGTATACTTTAGGCATTTTGGACCTTAAACCCCTTGCGACGTCAAGCATGGGAGAGATGGGATGTGGGTTCAAAACGTCTGGCAAGAATGGAAAGGAAAAAGTAGAATGATATTTGTAGGAAGGAAGCAGCTCAGCCGGTGAATCTTTAGTCGTGGACAACGCCACATAACTCAGAAAGTAGTTGCAGACAATGGCAGACTTGTTTGTTTCTGATTCATGGTCATAAATATGTAGGATTAACCATGAATTCCCCCTCCGTTCTCCAATAAAACTCATACCTTCCACCCTAATATAAACATAGTCAGGCCGGTGTAGCTGCATTATATCACTTGATCCCACTCAAATTTCAGATTCCATCTGCAATATATGTATTAGTGTAGGGAAAATGTTAAATTGATCTCACTGCAAAATAAATTTGAAGAAGAGTGGACTAAGAGGGGGGATATTGGGGCTTGGAGGGCTTGGACGATTGGGAGTGAAGATTGCAAAAGCAATGGGGCATCATATAACTGTTATTAGTTCCTCTGATAACAAGAGAGAAGAGGCCTTGGAGCATCTAGGTGTTGATGAGTATCTAGTCAGCTCAGACAAGAAAGGGATGCAAGGGGCTGGTGAATCACCTGATTACATCATTTGATACTTTGCCTGTTTTTCACCCCCTTGACCTTTATCTTTCATTGTTGAAACGGGAAGGAAAATTGATCTTGGTAGGCCCTGTTGACGACCCTCTGCAGTTCATCTCTTCCAATATCTTCTTAGGTGCGTCGATGTCTAACTCCTTGCAAATTTCGGATCGCAATCTTAAACTAAAATTTGGCAAGTGGTTGAAAATGTTTTCGAGCTCCAATTTTCTTCGTTTCTCTGATTATACAGAGAGAAGGTCCACAGTGGGGAGCCTCACGGAGAGCGTGAAGGAAACAGAGGAGTTGCTTGAATTCTGGAAAGAAAAGGGATTGAGGTCAATGAATGAAATAATCAAGATGGAGTACATCAACACCGCTTTCCAGAGGCTGGAACAGAACGATGTTAGATACAGGTTTGTTGTGCATGTTGCAGGCAGCAAGCTTTAATAATAATAATAGATACTCTGATCAAATATTATTGCAAGCTGCAAGCTTAAAGTAATAATAGATACTCTAGTCAATAAGGTGAATAAAAGTTCGGGGTGGTGCTCATTTTATGTCCTGAACCTAAATAATAATGGGCTTTCCAGAGTTTAGATTGTTACGTTGAGGAATGGAGATTGTGGACCTCCAGTTGAACGCTTCTTCGCTTTCCCAATACAAACTGTTAGCAGATACACAATGCATCATCAGCAGTTGAAAACTAAACAACAGTTAAGAAATCCAGCTTTTACATCCGTTGCATCAAGCTCATTTCAAATGGCTCCATGACAAGCAAAGCAATTGTTTTACAGAGCTCGGCATCGTATGGAGAAATTATTATCATCTAAAAACAGCCCACGGGAATTCTAAGATATGGCAAATGCATGCTATACACATACGTGCAGATCGCATCAGCTATGATTGTTTTTTAGATAGAACACCATATTATATTAATAAAGAAAACAAAGAGATTCGGTAAGGGTCAAAATCATTACATTTCAATAGCTCCATTTGATCAATCATCTTTGATCACTGAAAAATCATTTTCTAACCTAACTTCATTTGGTTCTGACTTCTGCTCCTGATGGTAAGAAAAAAAAAAACACATGAAGAAGGCTACAAAGCCTCCTTCAGGTTGAGGTGCTCCCTTCACCCTTTCTCTCCTTTTCTCCTTTTTGCTGCATTTTCTCCCTTTTGCCTTCTAACATCTGACGCTTTCTCCAAACTAGTCACTCATCTTACAATTCGTGCTATTCCGAAGGGTTAGACAAATCATAACCTTTGGCTAAAGTATATGTTCATAAAATATCTTGAAGGATTGAAGCCACCTAAAATCACTGCAGGCCAAAAGAAGTTTAATTTCAGCTACCATACCCATTCAAACACAGAATCAGATATCAAGTTGAACACTTACAGATAGGAGAGAGAACAATTACGACACCAATTGGGTAGAGAAAAAACGTTGTTCTCTCCAAAAAGGGAAGTACTGCAGCACATTATAGATATGTCAATTCTTGAAGGTAATAATTAGGCAATTAGCCATTTCTTCACGAAGTTTCATACCAAAATAAAAAAAGGACAGACAATTCACCAAACATGTTGAAGGGAAGAGCTATCAAAATGAGCTTACCGTCATAACCTAAAAAGTTGAGGTAGTGATAGTAAGAAGCTGCCACCATGAAAAGAAGATTTGACAGCAGTACAGGTATAAAACCATGGGCTACCAGAAGAGGTGACAGAAAATAATGTATTACTGCCAAAACCACAATATTAGTCACATCTTGATCCATTGATTATTGAAATTATAAATGAAAGAGCCAAACAGGCATTAACCATAAAATTACCGTAAAGCATTACAAACATTGGGAAGAAAGAATTGCAGTGCACATCAAATGCATACAGCCTTCAAACAAAAGGAAACCCAGTTAGCACCGCACAATTATGAATATACTAACAACTACAAGCTACCTGCTGCTAGAGAAAATAAAAGTTGAATGCATTGATGAACCAAATCTATCATTTAAGAATTAAACCAACACAAACAGCTCAGACATAGAAATATTAAAATTCTGGAAAGTTAGGAATAAGTCTCCAGACTTGCCATTCAACCCGTTGTTCAACCACATGACTGTTTGGAGCCTCTTCCCGAAGGTAAGCATTTGTGAGGGACCTGCATGAAGTCAGGGAATGGAATTCACCATCAAACAAGTATACTTGTATGTAACATGCAAAGCCTACTAAAATGAATGTACTCATACATAACAACCGCAGCCCTTATGCACACAAGCTAAATAAAAAAGCTGTAAAAATCGAGCAGCAAAGTAGTCCAGGCATACTTGTTCTTCCAACCAGTTCAGGACATTCAACTACTAAAGCATAAATTTTGATTTGGACAACAATGGTAGTGTTAGGACGCCTTGCATGTACTAGAGCATAAAGTTTGCTATTTTTGTATCTTTACATTTGTATCAGAAGCTCGCAGCATTCTCATGTACATTCTTACTGTTGTCTTGCGGTTCCTTTCAAACTTTTTCTTATAGGAATGATGATATGCAAATAGCTTAATATATAAAGGCTATAGCCTCCACTTAAAGGTGAATCAATTTAGACTTTTGGCTATCAATTCCTTGGATCTCTAAAGGGTTCAAGCCCAGAGAATAATTCCTAGTAAAATGTAATGGCAAGCTTGATCTTCCTCCTTTAGTAACATTAATGTCTTCTAGACTATGAACCACGACCAGGTCTATTCCACAACCAAAACTAAGTTCCCCAAACCTTAAACCACATTTCAGAAAGAGTGAAAAACCTATAGCATTCTGCTCCAACCTCAAACCCATTTAAAAGAACCATCATGGCATCATGTATTATATAAGTTCTTCCACCCTTTGTAATAAGACATTTTCTTAAGTAGGGTGTGGAAGTCCGCATATCAATGTTATAGATTATATTTCCACCAACCAGCCCATCTTTGCTCATTTTTGAAACAATTTACATGTTTGAATGAACATTAAACATCAACCTCTGAAAAGATGCATTTCAGAGTATGCAGATGATACTAGATTCAAATTTGTAGCTACAGAACATGGACATTACACTAGTGAGTAATTATTGCCATTTGCACTCAATCAAGTAATTGTTGATTCTAGTTAACGAAATAATCAACTAATAAGAACCACTAAAATTTTACTTTTCAAAAAAAAAAATACAAACCACTAAAAGAATTTCATTGTTTTAGATACTAAATTAGATTATGCTGATCAAAGAACCTAATACAGCACACTGCTGCCATGATTTGGTGATAATGCCATGAATAAATAACATAGCACCGCACAGAAAGCAACTGGGCATTCAAAAAGATCGACAGGCACTAGCTAAACTTATGCAGCTTCAGAATTTATATGACCAGCAAATACACTACAATTAAAGTCACTTTGAGCTAACTGGAAGTTAAGATATAGTTTTTAAGAGATACTAGCTCTAATTCAAAAAACAAAAGAGATACTGGCTCTTACCAACAAGAAGTAGCCAGAAATACCCCAGCGAGTAAAAAATGGAAAAGCAATACTGAAATAACTACAAAAACAGCATGAGCAGCACTGTGATCATACCTGCATTAAGAGAAGACAGCAAAGAAGCCTATATCAGCACATTAAGTGAACAGGTTCATAAAAGATTTGACCGCTCAAAAGAAAAGGCAAAAGTAAAAGAATTCCAATATATTAGTAGATTATTTGGGCCATGATATTACTTGAAAGAACTTAGCAATCTCACGATGCAGCACTGCATCATGATGCTTATGACTATAAATTGTCGAGGACATTTATAAGTCCAACATAAAGAAATTCTACAGAACAAAGATCCCATATCAGTTATAAGCACCATAAGAATGTCCATTCTTAGGATTAATTAGATTTGAATAAAGACAAATTTTAAATCTAGCTGAGGCCCCATCTCAATCTAAATGTACAGACTGCTTTTAAATTACTACTATGTACTAATTCATTTTGTTATATGTAGCCATGCTTGAAAGTGAAAAAGAAACTTACGCGGCACAATAAGCTACTGTTGCAACTGCCAAAAGAAGACTACAGATCACAACAAAAGCTGGGTCGTCACGTGCCCACTGATTCTTGGTTTCTGAACCAAAAGACAGATAAACAATTTTTCAAGTTCATGACATAATGGAAAGAATTTAATAAGTTCACCCTATTAATGAGTTCATGGACTTAAAGTTTAAAATAAAGGATAAAGAAAAAAAAAAACTATTTTACTCATTAATTTAAAAGCTATATGAATTGCCCAGTACCCTAAGTCTTACTGACTTACTGTGCTTTCAACATAAAAGTGACCAAAAAGCTCACAGCACTTCCCAACCACATTCACATTCAGTACCAACCAAATAGGCCTCCATGATTTTAGATACTTCTAATTAGTAGTGTTATTCTCATATTATAAAAGTTAAACAATTATATGCAAAGCACCAAACCTTTTTGTACTTTTGCATCAACAATACCACTGATATAAGCATTCATTTACAATGGATTTTACTATTACAGCCCATAGATAATAGAATTTCCACACTTCAGGAAGAAACTGAGGAAGAAAGACATTTAAATGATATCTTCTGAACTATTGAATTCATCTTATCAAGGAAAGAATGTTTAAAGAGAAAAGAAAACAAATAACAAATTATTATGAAAAGGGAAAAAGAAACACTCAGAAGGCTGCATGATGAGAACCTAATGAAAAACGACAATCATAATTCCATGAAGTCAATGTCCAGGTAAATTACAAACTGAAACAACATAAATACGCTTCTAGGAACAAAAGCAGCATGCGTTGATCAACAACATAACTCCTCCAACTTGACATAAACAGATAAAAATAAACAAAACATTCATTGAACAGAAATGAACTCACGTTTGTGATACTTTGTGTGCTGATAACTGCATCCACCACAGAAATTAATATGCAAAATAAAACAAAATTAATTAGAAAAGTACATTTCCACACTCAAAAGACTGTTTTTGGCAGATAATCCGTTTCACTCCTTCCCCTAACAAAGCCCCCCAAAAGATTAATAGTAAGTAAGTATTTTTAAGAATATCTGAAACTGTATATAAAGGAAGCAACAAAAATTAAAAATCAGTCAGCAACTTAGGAAAGTGAAATGCTGCAATAAAGAATTGGTGTGTTAATATAGATACTTCTCTTCTGTCCAGAAATTATATGGATCTAGAATATAAAACCAGTTGATGATGATAGTATGGGACAATGCGAAAAAAGTGGATTGATGACAATGAGTGGATACTTACACAACCTTAGGTGCAGTACAGAGGTGAAGCATTTGCCAGAATGTGTATTCAATATCCATTTGTTGCCACTACAAGAACAAATAGAGGAAAAAGAAACATGATGAGATAAACCAACCATATACAGCAAATATGCTGATGATGAAACGTAATGATAATGACCCCATACATCCTCGGCCAGGTTAACTGCACACTTAGTTTCATTGGATGCTCAACAAGATGGCTGCTAGAATTTAACACAATAATACTTAGAATACAGAATTTTGAAAATTTTCACATTATATGACTTGCTATTTAATTTGAAGATAGAGGTGATGGAAAATCAACTGCTTAGATGTAGCTATACCAGAGGTATACATCCAAATCTAGGTGAAATAATTAACAAAATATGAAATGGACAAGTAAGAATTCACATTAAACATAAAATCACTTAGGAAGTTTAAACAGCTGAAAACTTTAAAAAAGATCCCGGTGAGTACTTAACTTTATCTTGGCAAAGACACATCAAATTCAAAAGTCAAATTACTAATTTGATTAGAAAAATACAGCAGAACAATTTTGAGATTCAAGGAGAAACGATCCAGGTTGTTGTTACTCGAACATTTTACCAGGAGGAAACTCATGATCCAAAAATGGATCCACAGTCCTATTATTCAAATATTACGTTATTCTCATCTCATTACTTCTCCAAAACTGAAATTAGAACTGAATTGTGGATTTCACACATTGACCACTTCTCTCTTATCATTCCCAAAACTTAAGTCTACTCCTTGATGCCAGACATTACCGGCCACTAAATCCTAAAACTGAAACAATAATAATGAATATATTAGAAGGTAAAATTGTGAATTCCATGAAGCACTAGAGCTCAGAGACGTCATTAACCAACAGCTAAAATGGATAAAATCTACAAGTTCTATTCCTAATTGGATCATGATTCGAATATAGATAGAAATTAGATAAAAATGAAGATCAGATCCAGCGAGAGAGAGATTGGACCTTGACAATTCGACGGAGATACTGAGGGAACATGGGATTAGGTCGAGATGTGGAGGACGACGGACGCGTTTTGCTGACCGTTGGTAACATCTTTTTTCCGTCTTGTTGTTCGATTTGCTTCGTTGATCGAAAGATCTGTTGGTCTTGGGATCCTTCTCTTGTTTTCTTTTTTTTTCTTTACAGCTTTGAGTCTCTCTCACTCGAAATGAGAAGACGGAAACGTAAAAACGACGACGGCTCTGTCTGTCTGTCTCTCTCTCTCTAGCTCGTTTTCGCTCTGACGGGTCACCAACCTGCCCTTGCGGCCTTGCCTAATTGCCTATACGTTAACATGGATTGATTTCGGGCTCAGGCAACCAAACCTAATAAAATCCTTTTTTTCATTATGATCTCCCCAGGTTTGGATGACTTCGACTTGGGTTGTAAGCCCACGGGCTTCAACCAAAAAAATTATAAAATAAGGCTTTAAACACTGTTCAAGTTCTTTTTTTTTATTATTCTATTCACTTGTTTGATTTATTGAGTTCTATTGTCCACTTGGCTCCTTATTTTTCCAATCCACTAATTACGTAAATAGGTGAACCGAATCCTTCATTGCAAAGAAGAACTTGAATACTGTAATGACCAACAAGGAGTAATCCAAAACGAGAAAGAAGAAGTGGCTGTGCATACTTTTCCAAATCCATATGTAAATGAATGCTTTTCAGATAGGTAGCAATCCTTTAAAGAAAAAAAAAAAAAAAAAAAAAAAGAGAAACCGCATTGGCACTCGTCTATAGCAAGTTGGCAACCGTAGCCCAATAACCATAATTCAATAATTTTCCAACGTCCTGACCAATAACTTCCGATATTTCGTACGATGTTGGGTACCGACCGTACGTCGTACGGATGACAAGGCATTATTTTTGCTCCCCAACATAATTAACCCAAAAAAAAAATTGGACTCAAAAATATCGGATTCGATTCGGAAAACACAACTAAGGAATAAAGAAACCGAAGTTTTAATTAAAAAAAAAACTAATCAAATTTGAAAAACGAACAATAAAACTGTATAGAATTTCCACTGAATAATTTTGTTTTCTTTGTTGGCTGGTACACTGTATAATTTTGTTGTCTTTGTTGGCTGGTAATCAAAGTTCAAGCTAATTCATCTGACAAAATTAATGAAAGTTCATAATTTTCCCTTTTTTTTTTTGGTTCTCCCGTTGTCTCTGTACATGCTCAAAATTATTGTACTGTAAAAACAAAAGGAATTTTGTTTTTCTTTCGTTCTTTCTTTCTGGTAGTCTTCCATACCTTCATCAAATCCTACGCGTCTAGATCTCTCATGTCTCCATCTTAACAATCTTCTAATGATCACTAATCCCAGATTATCCCCTCAATCAATCCTTCTAATCCCAATTCTCTTAAACCCAGCATTCCTCACACCTTCACTCTGGAAACCAAACTCTGCCATGCAATCTCTCACTTCTTTCCTTATCATCTCTTGCATCGCAGCCATAAGGTTCGGGTCAACCGTCGCGGTCTTTGTCCCCATCTCATGCTTTTGAGCTAATAACACTTTCTCCGAGGATGAGTTGTCGTTATTCAACTCGCTGGACTCGTTCGAAGAACGTCCAAGAGTAAGCTCAGTTGAAACGCCAGAGCGTTCCGACTCAGCGACGTTCAATCCTAAATCGCTGACGTCAGAACCCGAGGGACTCCCCATGTTATTACTACTCGCTGATCTCTGGGATTTGGCCGACCTTTTCCCCGTTTCCTGCAGAGAATCTCCATCTTCCATTGAGAGTTTTCGCTTTAAGGTTGAGTTCCAATGGTTTTTAACGGCGTTGTCCGTACGGCCGTTAAGGAGCCTGGCGATGGTAGCCCATTTGTTGCCGTACCTGGCGTGGGCTCTCACGATGGTCTCGTCTTCCTCCGGCGTGAAGGCGCGGTGCTCGACTTCGGGTGACAGCTGGTTGCACCAACGGAGCCTGCATGACTTCCCTGATCGACCAGGGATCGACTTCGAAATCAATGACCAGTTTCTAGGACCGTGCCGAAGCACCAGCTTGCGCAACAACTCATCCTCCTCGGGACTCCACGGTCCCTTCACCCGATCAAAGTCTTGATCCATTGGCTGACGGCTTACTAGTAACAGTTTCGAAATCCCAGAGGGGGATTTTAGTTTGTTTTTTGAGAGGCGGTGGAGACAGAAGAAGAAGCCTGTGGGAGGCTTGTATTGTGATTTGTGAGAGGCAAGAAAGGAATAAGGAGGGTTTATAAAGGGGAGGTGTTAGGGTAACTGATAGAGCCGGTTTACCAATACAGGTAATAAGCGTTATGTGAACTGGTATTGACCAGTAACCGGTTGAATGGTGATACAGCTGTATAACGTTTGCTGAAGGCCACGTTGGCAAAAATACTGAATTTCTGAGAATCCCAATGAATCCTCTGGGGATAGTACAGGAATTGCAAGATGGTAGTTTCCTGATTTGACTCGTATAGTTATGGAAGTTATTGAAATGGAAAGGGGGCTAAGGAGTAACCAGCAAGGAGCTTCTGGAGAGTGAGAAAATCACGAGAATTTGAGGAGAAACTTGGAAGAGGATAAGTTTGACTCCGCCAGGCTGGAAGGCATTACGTGGGAACTTGAGTTTTTGTTTTATTTTTATTAATTTTTATTCCAATTAGTTTTGTCGTTTTGTTCGGTTTTGGGATGTCGTGGGTGTGCAAGGGACTGCTTACGTGGATAAAAACAACAAGAGTGGTCTGAGAGATTGACTGACAGATTGTCAGTCCAGCCTGTAAACCTGCCATCGGAGATGACATGATAACGGCCTTCTGGCCACCGACACGAGGCGGTCACCACCAACCCTCCCTAACCAAAACCCATCAAAACTAACTTCCATTGCCGCTGTGTTTAACGCGCGAAGGCGACTGAAGAAAAAATTTCTTCACTGTCACGGTAACATAACATATTGACAAATTTTAGTTATTTTTGAGCGAGTACGTACATTCTATTACAATTGCGAGTGATAAAGAGTCATAGCTGTTACCGTTAGGGGCAAAACGAAAAATAACTAACGGACTTTTTTTTTTTGAAGGGAATAACTAACGGACTTTCCGACCTGATTCGTTTGTTTCCTCATTTTAATTGTGGTGTTTGATAGTTTAAATTCAAATTTGGATAGGAGAGCAATTAATTAGTAATTAACAGAAAAAAAAGACAAGCACCAACGGATCAAAATTCGAGATCTTTTTTTTCTGTTTGCTACCTACTACACCTAATAGTTCCGTGTTTTCTTTGCTGGGACGTGGACAGTTCGAATTCTGTTCCCACTGGGTCAACCTTGTAAATTTAACAAAATCAAGGACTTATTTGGAATAAAAAAAATATGTCTGTTTTTCTTTGACTGATGAAAGTTTTATTTATTTTTTTAACAAATATCCAAAATATTGGATTTGTTCGCGGCTTTGAGCATTGGCTGCTGTTACTGTCCGCGTTGAATAATCATTTATAGCTGGAGGAAAATAATAAATCTTCATTGCGGCTTAGGCTGTAGCTACAGATAGAGTCAAAATTTGTGTACAGCTTTTGAAATGTTTGTTATGTATACCCCACGTAATTAAACTCCCAGTACTTAACACTTTCTTGACTTTATCCAAAACTAATTCTTTGCTGCTAACCATTTTGATTCAGTTCTAATAACAATCGTTGTTGACTCATGGCAATACTTTCTTTTTTTTTTGTGCTTTTTTAAGACGAAATTTTTACCTGGATTTGACTTTGGGTGTGCCCCTCAAAACATATAGGAACAAAAATATTGTATTCTAATGAAACATTATTCAATTAAAAAATACACTAATAAGGTTTCTTGGAAGACAATTAATGGATGGGAATTTGAAGTTCAACTTCATCAAATCCCTTCATTTGAAATCTTCGAACTAGCCTCAAACTTGAATTTTCATGGTACAAATCATCGGAAGCTATTAACTATCAAGATGAACATAAACAAATGAGGACTCATTACGTTTAATTTAATTATGCTACAAGTGTAATACTTGTGGAATGCGGCAAACTCATTATTTCTCTGATTTTTTTATTTTAAAATTTTGAACGTATTAGATTTGTTTTTATGTTACATTCAGTGTCTTAAATTACTGTTATATTATAAATACCGTACCTTAGATAATATATACATATCTAAAATTTTCTTATAAAGTGAAAGCTCAATATTTATACTTGGTATTTATCTTTACCTTATAATTTGACGTGTACTTGACATAATATACATATATTTTTTTGTCAAAATATTTTTAGAAGTAAAATGTTTGAATTTAGTTATTTGAGTCAATAATATCAGTTTTGTGACCTGCACCTTACATAATTATCATAATAAAATAATTACACAAATTGCAAATAAGGTAAAATCTTGTAGATGAAATGTTAATTTGAATTTGAATTTTCATGATATGATCATTAGAAACTACAAACTGTTAAGATGAAACATAAACAAATGAGAACTTACTTTTAATTTAATTATGCTACAAGATATAATACTTGTGTGATGTGGCAAGTAAATTATTTTTTTATTTTTTTTAAATTGGACTTGATGACTTTAAGTGTCTAAGCATAATGTTTACAATGTATTAGATTTAATTTTGTGTAGGACATTCAGTTTATTAAATTAGTGTTTTGTTATAAATATTGTATCAGAGATAGTAAATATATATCCAAAATTTTCTTGTAAAATTAAAGTCTAACATTCGTACTTAGTATTTATCTTTACCTAATAATCTGATGTGTACTTTGCATAATCTACATGTTTTTTCAATTAAAATATAATTTCAAAGTAAGAAAATTTGAATTTAGTCATTTGAGTCAATGATATCTGTTTTGTAACATATATTTGACATAATTATCGTAACGAAATAAATACATAAATCGCAAATAAAGTAAAATCTCGTAGATAAAATGTCAAATTGAATTTGAATTCCCACATTACAATCATTGAAAACTACAAATTGTTAAGATGAATTGTAAATAAACGAGGACTCATTACTTTCAATTTAATTGTGCTATAAGATATAAAACTTGTGTGATGCGGTGAATTAATTATTTTTTGAATTGGACTTGGTGACTTTGAGTATTTAAGCATAATATTTAGAATGTACTAGATTTATTTTTGTGTGCGGTACATTCAATGTCTTAAATTATTGTTATGTTATAAATATCATATCCAGATAAGGGATATGTATCCAAACTTTCCTTATAAAGTGAAAGTTCAACATTTGTGCTTAGTATTTATCTTTACCTAATAATTCGATGTTTACTTGATATAATATAAATTTATTTTTTGTTAAAATATGATTTTGGGAGTAAAAAGGTTTGAATTTAGTCATTTTTAGTCAATGATATATGTTTTGTGACATGTACTTGACATAATTATCATAATAAAATAATTACATAAATCTTAAATAAGATAAAATCTCGTAATAGATGAAATGTTAATTTGAATTCGAATTTTCATGATACAATCATTGGAAACTATAAATTGCTAAGATGAAATGTAAAAAAAAATGATGACTCATTACTTTTAATTTAATAATGCCACAAGATATAATACTTGTGTGCTATAGCAAGTAAAGTATTTTTTTTGATTTTTTTTAAATTTTGGACTTGATGACTCTGAGTACTGAATTATAATGTTTACAATTTACTATATTTGTTTGTTTGTGTGGTACATTTATTATTTTAGATTATTGTTATGTTATAAGTACCTTATTCAAGATAGTAGATGTCACACCAAGCGCTTCAAAAGAAAAAAGCAAGGTGCTTCAATCCAACATTAGGCAAGTAAGGGGATTTTGAAAACTTTTTAGGCATAAACACTACACACCCTATCAGGTTAACCTTTTAAGGGAAGGGTAATTGTCTTGTGACAGAGAAATGTCATAAATCCTACATTAGTAAAAGATGATATGATTCTTTAGTTTATAAATAAGGGTTTTTCTCTATCTAATATGCATATATTTTAGGTTGAAAACATGGGCTTGTGAGAAGTAGTATCAAAACAGACTCAACTCTCCATTAACATAAGACTCCTATGAGAGATAGCAAGGTCGAGGTAGATTTCGGATCAAAATGTGTCCCTCTCCTCTATAAGTAAAAGAGCTAATGTAATGAAAATTTTGAAAATGTAGGCTTATGACAAGTGGTATCAAAGTAAACCCAATGTGAGCCTGTGATAAGTAGTATCAGAGCATATCCAACTTTTCACTGACATAAGACCCCCATGAGAGATATTAGAGTCTAGGTATACTCGAATCAAAGTGGGCCCCTTTCCTGTATTGGTAAAAGTGATAGTGTAACAACAATGTTTCACGATTGGATAAGGTAAAATGTCACGGATCCCACATCAGTAAAAGATGAGACAAGTCTTGGGTTTACAAATAAGGGTCTTACTTCACTTAACAAGCATGTTTTTTGGGTTTGAACCCATGACAATAAATACGTATCCAAAATTTCCTTATAAAGTTAAAGTCCAACTTTCATACTTAATATTTATCTTTACCTAATAATTTGATGTGCACTTGACATAATACACATGTATTTTCAGTTAAAATATGATTTAAGAGTAAAAATGTTTGAATTTAGTCATTTGAGTCCATGATAGCTATTTTGTAAATTATACTTAACATAATTATCATAATTAAATAATTATATAAATTGTAAATAAGGTAAAATCTCGTCGATGAAATGTTAATTTAGATTTGAATTTTTATAATACAATCATTGAAAACTACAAACTGTTAAGATGAAATGTAAACAAATGAAAACTCATTACTTTTAATTTAATTATGTTACAAGATATAATATTTGTGTGATGCGTCAAATACTTAATTTTTTATTTTTTCTTAAATTTTGAACTTAATGATTTTGTGCATTTAAATATAATATTTACAATATACTAGATTTTTTCTTATGTGGTACATTCAATGTCTTAGATTATTGTTATGTTATAAATATCAAATCTGAGATAATGGAAACGCATCCAAAATTTCTTTATAAATTTTATCCTTACTTAATAATCTGACGTGTACTTGACATAATATACTTACGATTTCTATTAAAATATAATTTTTTAATAAAAAGATTTGAATTTGGTCATTTGAGTCAATGATATATGTTCTGTGACTTATACTTGACATAATTATCATAATGAATTAATTACATAACTCGTAAATAAGTAAAATATCGCCGAGATATCATATTTTAAAATCTTAACAAATTTATTTAAGATAATTCTTACAGATTTTTATTCTTTTTCAAAAGACACAATAATTTATTTATTATAAGGTGGTCCTTCTTCTTTATGGGTGAAAGAACCAGTATAACTAAATCGTTGAAAATATGGGCTGGTGACAAGTGGTATCAAAGTAAATTCAATGTGGATTTGTGACAAGTGGTATCAGAGTAAATCCAATGTAAGTTTGTGACAAGTGGTATCAGAGTAGACCCAACTCTACAGTGTAATAAAATCCCTCATGAGATATACCAGAATCGAGACAGACCCAAACTAAAATAAGTTTCTCTCCTCTATGGGTGAAAGTGCTAATGCAACAAAAGTGTTAGAAATATAGGCTTGTGATAAATGGTATCAGAGTAAACCTTACTTTCTATTTACATAAAATCCCATGAGAGATAGCAAGATTAAGGTAGACGCGGACCAATGTGGATCCCTCTCTTTTATAAGTAAAAAAGTCAGTACAACGAGAATATTGTATAATTGAGTGAGATAAAATATCACAGATCCTACATCAATAACAGATTACCTATAACAATAAATATGTTTTTTTGGTTAAAAACATGGCCTATGATAATAGGCACATGCTCAAAATTTCCTTATAAAGTGAAAGTCTAACTTTCATACTTAATATTTATCTTTATCTAGTAATTAAATGTTACTTTATATAAATATATAGGTATTTTGAGTTAAAATATGATTTTGGAGTAAGTTGGTTTAATTTAGTCATTTCAGTCGATTATATCTATTTTATGACTTGTACTTAACATAAATATTATAATGAAATATTGATATAAATTATAAATAAGGTAAAATCTCGTTGATAAAATGTTAATTTGAATTTGAATTTTCATTGTAGAATCATCGGAAACTACAAACCATTACGACGAAATGTAACAAATAAAGATTTATTACTTTTAATTTAATTATACTACAAAATATAATGTTTGTGTGATGCGTCAAGTACATTACTTTTTATATTTTTTAAAATTTTGGACTTAATGATTTTGAGCATTTAAGCATAATATTTACAATGTACTATATATATAAATATATTTATTGTGGTACATTCAGTGTTTTAGATTATTGTTATATTACAAATATTGAATTCAAGATAGTAAATACACATCCAAAATTTTCTTATAAAGTGAAAGTCCAACATTCAATTTTAATATTTATCTTTACTTAATAATTCGACGTGTACTTGACATAATATATATACGGTTTTCATTAAAATATTATTTGAGTAAGAAGATTTGAATTTGGTCATTTAAGTCAATGATTTATGTTCTGTGACTTGTACTTGACATAATTATCATAATGAATTAATTACATAATTCGTAAGTAAGTAAAATATCGCTGAGATACGATATTGTAAAATGTCAACAAATTTATTTAAGTTAATTCTTGCTAGCTTTTATTTCTTTCCAAAAAGACAACAATTTACTTTATAAACACTCTTTTGCAAGACCCAAGCAAAAAACAAAAATTAGAGTAACATAAAATTAGACCAAACACTCCACTAACATGAGACTTTCCATGAAAGATATCTAGGTCGAGGTAGATCCAGACCAAGATGGGTCCTTCTCCTTTATGAATAAAAGTGACAGTGCAACGAAAGTGTTGCACAATTAGGTGAAGTAGAATGTCACGAATCCCACATTAGTAAGAGATGAGATAGGTCTTAGGTTTATAAATAAGGGTTTTCCTCTACTTAACAAATATTTTTTTTTAGGTTTGGACCCATGACAATAGATACATACCAAAAATTTCCTTATAAAGTGAAAATCTAACTTTCATACTTAGTATATATGTTTGTCTAATAATTTGATGTGTACTTGACATAATATACATGTGTTTTCAATTAAAATATGATTTTGGAGTTAGAGGGTTTAAATTTAGTCATTTGAGTTGATGACATCTATTTTGTGACCTATATTTGACATAATTATCATAATGAAATAATTATATAAATTATTAATAAGGTAAAATCTCGTTGATGAAATGTTAATTTGAATTTGAATTTCAATAGTACAATCTTTGGAAACTGCAAACTATTAAGATAAAATGTAAACAATTAAAGACTATTTTTTATAATTATGTTACAAGATATAATATTTGTGTGATGTGTCAAGCAAATTAATTTTTTTTATTTTTCTAAAATTTTTTATTTAATGATTTTGAGCATAATATTACAATGTATTAGATTTTTTGTTGGTGGTATATTCAATGTTTTAGACTATTGTTATGTTATAAATATCGAATATGAGATAGTAGATACGTATCCAAAATTCTTTATGAAGTGAAAGTCCAACAGTAAATTTTAATGCTTATCTTTACTTAATCATTCGACATGTACTTGACATAATATATTTACGATTTCTATTAAGTTATGATTTTTGAGTAAGAAGATTTGAATTTTGTCATTTGAGTCAATGGTATATATTTTGTGAATTGTGCTAAACATAATTATTATGTTGAATTAATTATATAACTCGTAAATAAGTAAAATTTTGTTGAAATACAATATTTTAAAATCTCAACAAATTTTTTTAAGATAATTCTTACTGGTTGTTATTTCTTTCCAGAAAGACATAATAACTTATTTATGATAAGGTGGGTATCTCTTATTTGCGAGTGAAAAAATTAATGCAATAAGAGCGTTGAAAACATGGGCTTGTGATAAGTGGTTCTAAAGCAGACGCAATGTGAGTTTGTGACAAATGATATTAGAGTAAACTTAACTTTTCACTGTAATGAAACTCTTTATAAGAGATACCAGGGTTAAAGTAGACCCTAATTAAAATGAATCATTCTCCTTTATGGATAAAAGAGTTAGTGCAATGAGAGTGTTGAAAACATGAGCTTGTGATAAGTAGTATTAGAGCAAACCCAATGTGAACCTACAACAAGTGGTATCAGAGTAAATCTAATTTTTTACTGACATGAGACCCTTCATCACATGTAGTGAAGTCGAGGTAAACCTAAACCAAGTTGGATCCCTTTCGTCTATGATAAAATAAACAATGTAATGAGAGTGTTATACAATTGGGTGAGGTAGAATGTCACGAATTTCACATCAATAAAAGATAGAATAGGTTTTGAATTTATAAATAAGAGCCATACTTTACTTAACAAACATGTCTTTTAGGTTGAAAACGTAACTTATGACAATAGATACATATCCAAAATTTTTTTATAAAGTGAAAATCCAACTTTCATTTTTAATATTTATCTTTACCTAATAATTCGACATGTACTTGACATAATATACATGTATTTTCAGTTAAAATATAATTTTGGTGTAAGTTGGTTTGAATTTAGTCATTTGAGTTGATGATACCTATTTTGTGACTTGTACTTGATATAATTATCATAATGATATAATTATATAAATCATAAACAAGGTAAAATCTCGTCAATGAAATGTTAATTTGAATTTGAATTTCCATAAACAATCATTAGAAATTACAAACTGTTAAGATGAAATGTAAACAAATGAGGACTCATTACTTTTCAATTTTAAAATTTATTGTTACCTAATAATTCGATGTGTAGTTGACATAATATATATACGGTTTCTATTAAAAATATAATTTTTTGAGTAAAAAGATTTGAATTTGACCATTTGAGTAAATGATTTTATATTCTATAACCTATACTTGACATAATTATCATAATGAATTAATTACATAACTTGTAAATATGTAAAATCTCACCAAGATACTATATTTTAAAATCTCAATAAATTTACTTAAGTTAATTTTTACTGACTTTTGCTTGTTTCCAAAAACACATAACAACTTGCTCTATAGTCACTCTTTTGCAAGACCCAAGCAAAAAAACAAAAATTAAAGTAACATAAATAATCATGGAAATGGACCTTAGAGTAATAAAGCACAATATTTGTTCTGAAAACAACATAGACAAGGTAGAGAATAATCGAGGATGTCTCCTCTGCCAAGGGACATGTTTTCTGAAATAATCAAATGATTCATATTGCTTTCTCCCTAGGCAGTGCACATGTGGCTGCATTTACTGCACATGGAGAGGAGAATTTACACTGACATCCACCATAATTAGTCTGTACAAAGGAGTATTATTGTAAAATTTTTCCATTCAAAACTTTAATTTTTTTTTATTTTGAAAGATTGCACGGCTTGGAGCAATGAAATTCTGTTAGATTGGAGCATGTTAGAGATTGTGGGACAAACAGATAACAATAAAAACGATATTTCACGTGATAGCGAAGGATCAAGGATGCTTCCTATTTTGTGGTCGATGTAATCTATGCTATAGATTCATAATTAAATTAAACGGTCCATCCATACAAATCTATGTAATTAAAATTGCTTTTCCTAGGTATTGCACATGTCTCTGCATTAGTTAAATCCAAAAGGGGGCAGTCATCGATATGCTTGGCGATTGAGTTTGTAACTAGAAAGAAAAGGGTATTCTTTATTTTATTAATAAGGTGTGCTGCAAGCAAGCTTTAGTGGCCAAAGCCATCAAAATGTTGTTGACGTTTGCTAAGCCGAGGAATCCAAAAAGTTGCTTTTTGAAGTAGTATTTTTAGTTTTCTTTTTATTTAACAAGGTGGAAGAAAACAACTTGGCTGCCTTTTTAACTAAGTTAAAGAATAACATTATAATAAAATAAATACATGTTATTTTTCTTTTGTTTGCTTGATAAAAAAGAAATTTTCAATTAAAGAGAGAGGACATGTTGCAATGAGATACACTTGAAATAGAAAAGAGAAAGATTAAAACAACTAAATACTTTGTAATAGGAAGTGAGGGATACAAGTTAGAGAAAATGTCAAATAAATTTTGTGTGGCAAATTTAATAATCTAATGATAATCATATTATATTTAAGAATAATAAGAGTTTATATATCTTTTTTAAATGTTTCAAATGGACAAAGAAAAGGAAAAAGAAGAGGTTTTCCTAATAGGTTCAAAAACTTTGATAACATTGGGCAAAAAAATGATGGAGAAGCGTGTTCTTCTTGATCTTAGATTAGAAGGTAAGCCAATTTTCTACTTCTTATTTTTATTTTATTGTATTTTTTTTTTTTTTGAGTCAAGCTATTTATGTTTTGGATATAAACATTAAAAGGTCCGTCAAACGATCCAAAAGAATAAGAAGCTGAACTTGTATGTCCATACAGAGCCCAGCCCATTATTATTAGGAAAGAGGGAAACATGCTTTAATGGATAATTTAGTAATTTCAAATTTTCTGTTACCATCTTGAGTTGAATCAGTGTCAAATCTTAAGGACTTTTTTGGAATTTACTCCAAAAATGAAAAAAAGGGATAATCTGCCAAGAAACCCCAAATTCCAAAATCGTTAGGGTTTTTGCTACGAAATGTCGACGGGCAGGCCAAAGGACGGCAACACTCAGTTGGCGCTAGCGGAGCAGAAGGTAGGACTACCACCGCGACCTCCGTTGGCAGCATCGACGGCGATTGTAGAGTACGAGAAACCGGTATTCAAGGAGGACGAAGAGGACTTGGAGGTGAAGCTCCGCCGGATTATAGAGAATGTGCCTGTCCGTGTCAGTAACACTTCCGGAAGTTCTGCTGGTTCTGGGTCCGGTGATTTCCACCAGGTATTTTATTACTCTAACTATCCATTGAGAAAAAAAGATTATGGATCACTTGCCTGTTAAATCTTAACTGCTGCTTGCTTTATTAGCAGATTGGATGGAGGAATAGGCATTGCATGTGCGAAAATTTAGAGATAGTTGATCAGTTTGTGTTGGTTATCTTCAGATTTTATGGAAAGTTTAATTGTAGGATTGTTGATTAGGCATCAAATCACCAAAGCACTAAATCTAGAAGTGCAACGCTTAGCGTGTTCCATGTTCTGAAAGTGCAATACGAAAGCTTCCTCTCAACAGGAGGAGGATTAGCGAAGCTTTGAGAAGTGTCCATTATCATAATTGTTGTAGTTATGATTCATGGTTCTGATTTCCCCTATAAGGTTTTGCTTAAAGGTTTCTTCTAGCTTACATGACCCATAACAATGTCAGGTTTAACATATGATTGAAGGACAGATTTTGCTTCTCTTTGGTGCAATCTCTATGTGTCTTAGGGCAATTGGGACAACATGGGATCTTGTCTTTGATTCTTTTTTAGATTGGTGCACATATGATTCCTTTAAGAATAAGCATTTACTTGAGCTAGTATTAAGTGTAGATTATAAAATTATGATTGCTTATAATTGTTTGGAAAATCTGGGCATGAAAAATTAGATGACCTACCAGCCTTCCAAATCTTCATTCATTTTTTCTCAAAGTAAGTTTTCTGCTTGTTGCTACAGTATCGACAGATGAAATGGAAAGAGCAAGACAGGCTTGCGAGAATGGATGCTGACTACCAGAAAAGGAAGGAAATAGCTGAGTTTAACTTGAGGAGGGAAGAAAAAATTAAAGCTGCTGAGGAACGGACAGCAAAGAAGCGCTTGAAACGCCAAAAGAAGAAGCAAAGGAAAAAGGAGAAGAAGATGAAATCGGGTGCTGAGGGAGAAGAGAATAAGAAAGAAGAGTCTTCTGATGATGCAGGGGACTCTGACAATGATGAAGAAGCAGCACAGTGAACAAAATTTTACTAGAATTTAATGCTCCAACCTTTGTTCATACTTGGTCCTATAAATTTGGGTCCAATTAGAAGGAATCAGATTTACCAGCAACGAGATATTGTGGTTCAGTTCTGATTTTTACTAAGTTGGTCTTCCTTGTCTACGTACTTGTGAGCAGTGAAGGCATGAGGCTTGGGGGAAAATGAAAGTCCAAAAGAAAAAGGTCTGAAATATTTGATTTTCTTGTAACAGAAATTTTGCTTATCCTGACTGACAGATTGAATGCCTTAACCACCCTTGGATGCTGTCCTGCCATCAAAAACATATTAAATGATGAGTTCATTTGATGCCTGTTATATACTTTGAAATCTTTGTTGGCTTAAGAAGATTTGTATTTACTGACAATATGTATTGCAGTTCTAGATCATGAAACCAGTGACAGATCTGTTAGAAAAACCGGAAGTTTTCCGTTTCAGAATACAGTGTTACTTGGAGATTTAGTTAATCTTTCCTTTCTGTATAATCTACCTTAGGTGACTAAGTCCAAGCTGCAGTTAGAATTATTGTACGAGGGGTGAAAGTTATTGTGGGATGAAAGTGGGTGGTTGATGACTAGATCTGCCCGTCATGTGCTGTGTGGTCACCAAGCAACTGTTAACAAGAATAGAATGCAAGATAGCCCTACTGGTCCAGGGCCTCCGCTGCCCGTATCATTTTCTTATTGGTCTCCTGTTCACGTCACCTGTCGCTATCTCTGATTGGATCAGTTGAGAAACCAAGGTTTGAGTCGACATCAATTTAAGCTCAATGATACAACTTAACCAATGTTACAGTTAGTATGCCCTATAAGTCTACTTATATTGACGTCGTATGTAAACCAAGGAGGCACTCTCAAGATTAGAAGATTAAGGGGTCAAGGTTTAAATCCCTTTCTAAATTTCTTCCTTCCCTGACACGCACAGAAAAAAAAAAGTTATAGTATAACTTAAAATATGCCCTATGGCCTATTCCAATTTGAATGGAGTCTATCAAACCCTAGACAAAAGAAAAAAGGGCATAATCCAAGTAAGTTCAATGTCTACTTTCACCTGTGGAAATAGAGTTCAACAGTGGTGGGATATTATTACGATTCGTCCCCACATGAATTTTTTTGTCAACTAATAATATTCTAAGTGGTGTCCGACTCCTAACACGAATCTGATATTATGGAATCATACACGTTGAATATTATGATACGGCTGCTAGCGATAGCTGACCAAATTATAGGCCGGATGAGCCCATCTGCTTTCCTCATGTACAAGCCCATTTCAATCCACATTACCTGTTATGTTCACTTTCTTACGTTTCATTGTTGGTGGTGCTGTTCCTGTTCGTTTTAGTTTTTTTTTTCTCCCTCCCTATCTCTCTGACTCCCTCTCCCTCAAATCAATTTCAGAGAGAAAGAACAAAAAAAGTAGTAATAGTCATGGGAGATTCCAATCCTATACCTCGCCTATCAGTTCATCAAGCTCTTGGTGGTGGCCCAGGTCTCTTCTCTGTTCCTCTCTTTCTATACCTGTGTATATATTCGTAGTGTATTCAGACATATACGCAGCAGCCTCTTCATTTCATTTCCAGATAGATCTGTTTTTACTTCCACTAACGCTTCCACGATTATTTCTATAAATGGATGTTTCCGGGGTTTTTCCCCTCCGTACAAAATATTCCAGAATTCAGTTATAGGACAAATATATTGTTCATCTACACCAACTTTGGTTTGCATGACTCTGATTTATTTTCAATTGTTCATGTTATTTTACTTTCTGGGTCGGGGTTGAATTTTATTTATGTATTCTTGGTAGTTGCTGATGTGCTATTGTGGAGAAAATGGTGTGGTGGAGTTGTGATGCTAGCCTCTGCAACGACGTTGTGGTACCTATTTGAAAGAGCTGGTTATAATTTCTTGTCTTTTGTGGCCAATGTTTTATTGCTCCTTGTTGTTATTCTCTTCTTCTGGGCCAAATCTGCTTCCCTTCTCAACAGGTAGTTTCCATTTTTAACTTTTTCTTTACTAACTGATTTTTTCATTATTCTTTTAATCTTCACCCTTTTTATGTATTCTGTTGCATGCTTCTTTGGAAATACTCGCACCCAGAAAGAAAAAGGTTTTATTTCTTTTTTATGAGAACAATATATGAGGGTTTTTTAGAGGAAATTCTATTTAAAAAGGGAAAATTGGAAATTATAGTATTGTTTAGTTTGGGTCTAATGTGGAAATGGTTCTGCTTTCTGATGCAGACCTTTGCCGCCCCTTCCTAATTTGGAAATTTCTGAGAAGACTGTTGGGAAGGTTGCTGATGAGTTACAAGTGTGGATCAATTATGCATTGTCGATTGCACATGACATTGCCATTGGCAGAAATTTGAAACTTTTTCTTGAGGTTAGGTTTTGCCTTTGTCTCTGTACTTTTTCTGTTGGTTTGATATAAAACTTTAAAATGCCTTTTCCTTGCTAAATTTTTTAATATGTCTGCTGCTCAGGTTGCTGTTGGCTTGTGGTTATTATCATATATTGGTAGCCTCTTCAACTTCCTCACTCTGGTCTATATTGGTGAGTTTTATGATATGCTATTGTTTCTGTAATAATAATGATTCCCTTAATTTTTTTCATGCATGCTTGTTTCAATTGATATGATCTGCAGGAGTTATTCTTAGTCTATCAGTACCTCTGGTATATGATAAGTACCAGCACCACATCAATGAGAAGCTTTCTGTAACACACAGAATCATTCAAATGCAGTACAGGAAAATTGATGAAACAGTACTAAGGAAGCTTCCATTGCCCTCAAACAAGGAAAAGAAGATGGAGTAGGCAAGTTGGCTTCCCTCTCTCTGCCATTTGTTTACACCACTTTGGTCTAAATGACTTAACATGAAATCATTTTTGACATTGTTTTGGTTGCATTAATTTGGATTGTGCAACCATCAAATTATTCTGTGTTAAACTGATTGCCCATTATACTACCTAGTAATTATTGATCCAATAAATGCATATCTAGTGACCAGAGTACCTGCCCAGGAAAAGTTATGTAACAGCTAAATCAGAGAAATAACGTACGAACAACTTAATGATCCTGACATTTCATCCCTCAAGCATGGGATGCTGTTTAGTTTCACCTCTTTGGGGACGATGTTGCTCTGTTACAATTTAAGATTATAGCGTTCATGTTATTTAGGTTTATGCATCATTTGGGGCTGTTCATGATTTGCCTGGATTTCTCTCCCCTCCTGCTATAATTGACCCCTTATGTATGACTGATCTTCAAATCACTAGTCCTCT
Organism: Theobroma cacao; assembly: GCF_000208745.1. Taxonomy (NCBI): domain Eukaryota; kingdom Viridiplantae; phylum Streptophyta; class Magnoliopsida; order Malvales; family Malvaceae; genus Theobroma; species Theobroma cacao. Next base: position 5,432,451 of record NC_030851.1, on the reverse strand, counting down.
GTGTGTAATTTCAATCCTGTTTTTCCGATGAAGCCCTACTCTGAAGTGCATTTATTTTACTAATTTATATTTTGTTCTAATAAGTCAATGGATGCCTTTTATGCTCATTCAATGAGACTTGCTAAATGTATAAAGCAGCCTCCAATGTGTAGATAAATCTGAACTGATTGAAGTTTTCTCATAATGCTTACTCATTTCAAGCCTGCAAATATGTTCTCGCTTTGTTTGCACATGGACTTACTTTCAGCTGGGAATCTAATTGAAAATTTTGGATTTTATGGAATAAAGCATGAACAAAGATTAAAAAATAGAAATGGGTAGTTTACTGTCCATGCAAAAGTGAGCCCTCATAATTTGCTTTGTAACTATTGTTTGGAAAAACAGGTCATTATCTAAATATTACAAGACATATGCCTTTTGCAATTTAAAAGGTTTTAGAAATAGAATTGTCATTATTCTGATCTTTAAGATTTATCCATGTTATCTATGGGATTTGGGATGTGATTTCTATATAATAAACTGTAATGTTACCGTGAGCAAATGTAGCCCAAAAGTAAGTTTACCTGTTCGGAAAACTTATACAAGGGAGCTTTGATCAAACCCTGACTTGCTGGTAGAAAACTATAGTCCATATGTTTATAACAGGTCCCTGTTTGAGGCCAGCTGAGTTGAGGTTATTAAATTAATGTGCTAATAACACTTCATGGAGTGTTACTTGGTGGTCATAAATGGTAAGATCTGAATAGTCTCTTCAGTCGAATGATTCTTAGCGTATGTTGCTTCTGCGATTTGGGTTGGACAAGTTAAGTGAGAATCACGTACTCCCATAGTTTTAGAATTGAATAATTTAGCAACAAGTCTAGGCGTATTATTTCCAGAATAATTAATGTTGAAAACAAACTTTCGAACTTTGCCAGAAAAGGCAGGCAAGTTTTGAGACCTTTGATGTTATAAACACAGACACAGATTTTAATAGTTGCTTTGTTGCAGAACTTCCTAAGACATAATGTTAAATTGTTAAAGCCAATTATCTTGTTTGGGTTCACCTTTTGACTCCCCTGCCTCTCTCTCACTAAAGTATTTGTACTTTATTTTTATACAGGGTATTCAGGTGGTTAACTGTGACCAGGGTCATAGGGTTGGGTTTTGAAGAGGTGAAGCTTATGAGTTATTTTTGCTCGGATGCCGTCAGTTTTTCTATACTATTCGAGTTACCAATCTTTAGCAGGACTAACCCTGATAACTTATAATTTTGGGAGAAGATTAAACCTTTTCTTGTTTTCCCCTTGCGGGAACCCTATATCCTTGATTAAGTCTTGGCCTGGAGTTTATAAATTTGTGGTTATATGTTTTGCCTGTTGATTTGGGTTGGACAAAGATATCGTGCAATGGTGGAGGAAACTTGTTTATGCCAGTGGAATCCAAGCTTTTTAATTACCTGTCCATTGTGTTGAACAAAGATACCCTCTACAATATAGTCGATTTGTTTAATGGCCTGCAAACGGTTCGATGTCGCTTGTCACTTTGGTGCGGGCCTGAACCTTAATATTCTCTGTTTGTTTCTTTGTCAAGTGTAGTTTTAGAAATAGACGCTTTCTCAACGTTCTCGTATTGAAGTTTCTGACAAGTAAATGCAATATGTTCTCTTCATGTCCTTCATAATGGTGGTTCCGAGCAGTAGTGAGTAGTAACACGATGTAAAGGATAATGAGTAGTGTTGTTTGAACGGGTTCTCGAGGACGAAGGACAATGTTTTCAACATTTTGAGGCCATAAACTCATAATGAACACATGATTTATCCAATGTTTTCCCTATATGGTTTGGATAATTAAACCCCTTCATTTGAGGGTGAATTTCCTGGGTAAAGATGGTATATTCTTCTGTTCTCTTACCATAGAGGATTCGATTCAGGTGATTTCTTTTCCAAAGGCTTGCTTTTCCTTTTTAAATGGAGTATATCTTCCTACCAACACTTCAAAAAAGATGTAACCTTTCTGAAAACATTTCTCAAAACAATGAAAGCAATGACCTCCCTTGGTTCTGATGGTCGACTGTATATTTTATCACAAACTCGTCAAGAGAGGAGATGCTCTTTCCCAAGGAAAATACAACCTCGAACTAAATCATCGCCCCCATGCTGTATTGGTAAATGTATTTATTAAAGAAATATGCAAGACTGCTTGTAAAACGGCTTGTAAAATTGAGTTTCACTAATCTACATTTCAACAATTATGGCTACAAAATCATGTTCTAACAGAAGCTTCATGAATTTTTACCAAGAAAGGCAGAATTTATGCAACCCTGGGAATCGGAATACTTTCTGATTGAGGTAAAGTCACTGAGCGCAACAGTTCCAGTGAGAACACAAGCCCCAGAAAATGGGAAAGGATAGTGTTAGCTGATGCCTGCATGAGCAAGAGATTCATAAGGACATGCAATAACCAAGGCTATTACTCATTACAAGTTTGTCTTTGATCAATTAGTCTTATATTGGCTGTTAGTTACGACACCTTCAAGATCAGTTGACTATGAATATCAAGCATAAATGTTTATCGGTTTGGGAAACTGTGAATATCAATATCAGATTAAAAATATAGCAAAGAGAAAAGCAAACTTCAAATTTATGTGTACTACATGTCTAGAGACCCACAAGCTCTAAATTTACTTGCATTTATATGTATATACGGAGAACCATGTTCTTTAAGTTATCTGCAATTGGTGGCTATCAATCTTACAGACCTAGTCATCTCACTCTGTACATACAACACTAAATACACATTGCTGGCAGGTCACTCAAGGCAGGTCTTTTAGAAAATTAACCAGTAACCCAAAAGCAAGGACTTCCAATTTTTAGAGGGGACTCTTCTTCCTTGTCCTTCCCAATTCCCCTTTTCTTCCTTCTCCTGGTTTAGGGAAGAGAAGGGGGTGTGTGCAGGGTCGAATTAATGCAGAAACTAAAGTCTCAATTCACAAACATGGGTCAAAATCAGTTAAACTTTGCAGACATTCCAATAGGCTCAAATTAGATTAAGTACCTGCACCAAGAATACATCCAATGCAAGGACTGGACTATAGCCAGGAGAAACTCCTTGGTAGTAAGGATTTGTGGAGGAAGTAAGAGCCTTAGCAACTAGCAAGCCCACTGTTGCTTGCATGCCAAGAATAGCAGCACCCATTCCCAGAAGATTCAGAACTATGCCATTTTTCAGGCTTTTCACAACATCAGCACGAGGAGGAGCCTGAAACCCAAGGGAAATATTAGAATTTATTGGAAATTGAATAAGGTAACAAGCATAAACTAACACTCAAATAAGTACTCAATTTGGGCATGCCTTAACATTAAATCTTCCAAACTCAAAAGCAATCCTACACAGTAGTGATAACTTAATCTTGATCAGGCTCAAATGGATCACTACAACTCTCCTTTGAGGAAGAAAATGTGGTGACAATAACCAGGAAATAAAACCTTGAAATCCCAAATTTTAGCAGCTGTCATTTGATACCAATGAGTGTTGATGACCGTGCTAAAACTGTTTACTTTTTCAAATTCTTTAGAGGAAAATATAACTCTGCCCTTTGTCTTCAAGACTGCCAATCCTTGTACAGCCCGTTCTCATAAATAATACTTAAGATATTGTTCAATTATAAAATGATGCATATGAACCAGAAAGAGAAGTGAACTATAGCTTGTCTCAAGACTGTGTTGCAACTTTCAGTGGACTCTTTTACTTACTCAAGACAAAGCACAAAAAATTTCAGAAATGTCGCCCTTTTCTTCCAAATAAGTTGAACTTCCTAAGTATAGATTGCACCAGCTATATTTAGCGTAAACCAAAAAAGAGAAAGAAATGAATAAATTTATCCAGCTTAGTTTCTTCAAGTGAGGGTCAATTCAATTACTTCAATTAAATAATGTGAAATGTTCGGATAATTAACTCAAAATATCTTGAGAAACCGATTTGTGCTACTATATGAGAATACTCTCAAGTAAAACTTATATGTCTAGGACTCTAGACAAAGAAATTGGAACCAATTGTGCTCCTTCAACTCTCAGTATTTTATCCTTTAAAATGATGATGTGACTGTATAAAATGCACAACTGAATATATAATGCATAATCAATCAGGTTCATATGTGGCATTCATCCAAAACATTAACACATAACAACAAAAGCAGATTAAGAACAACACAGAAACTACAATCAGTTACTTGGGTTTTTCTCCTAGGACTTAAATATAATAACAAAAACACAAAAAGAAAACTCCACTTTACAAGTTTTAAGTAATGCATCAGATACTTTGAAATATTAACATAATTTCAACTCATAATACCTTTGAAGGATCATTAGCAGTTCTCTTGAGTTTCTCAGAAAGCCGAATATACCCAAACGACCAAAAAATGGATATGAACGCTGCCACAATTCCACCGGCAGTAGCATAAAAGGTAGCAGGTGATGTTATTTTCCCAGTAATAACAACAGAAAATGAAAGTATCACAGCTGACACCACAGTGCATACTAGCTGTCCCCAAAAGCCTAAATTGCCCAATCGCTTAAAGTACCTCGACGTGCTCTCTAACCTCTTCGAAACCTGCACCATTTCCATTCAAAATCCTTATCTTAACTTCTTGAAACAACCACAAAAAAATATTATTCATTTACAGTCCGCTAAAACCAAAACCCCATTAGAAAACCCAAAATTAACCTACAGCATTCTAGTAGTTTTAATGTTGTAGCTGTTATCTGTTTTTAAATGATACTAATTAACTGAAAAATGCTGATTACTGGTTGCATTTCTTTTGCTTTTGTCAATTTTTTTTATAATTTTAACTACCCAGAAGATAATATATCACAAAAATTTGACCAAGCTAAACCAAAGAGCAGAAACCCAATTCAATAAAGTTGAAACTTTAACACCAACTAAGTCAAACCCAATTGAAAATTGGATTTTTTTCAATCAGTTAAAAAAGGGTAAAATCTGAAAGTAAGAAAAGGAAAGTAAGGGAGTACCTGAGCGAGCTTTGCCTTCTCAGTATCATCATTAGGAGAGGTAAAACTAGGTGAAACTGGGGAAGAAGAGACTCTGCTCAAAAAAAGCTTAGATCTTTTAACATTGAGAGGATCGTAGGAAGCTAAGGGGGACAAGAGAGGCTTTGGTATCTGAGTCTCGAGTGAAGTGAGAAAATTTGGGCGGGAGAGAGAGGGCGGTGGTCGGTGACGGTGAGGGGGAAGGGGACCAATCGCCACCGCACAAATGCCGGAGCGAGTTGCCGGCAGCAAGAGTGTTTGCATGGTGGTTAGATGGTGTGTGAGCGGTTGGGGATGGAGTTGGTCCGGCGTTTGGTAACTGGGAGCGGACCAGAGTTGGCTAATTGATTTGTAGTTTCACTAGTTTGTATTAAGTTGCTCGATATAGAATGGGAACTTCGTTCTATGGTTATTTTCTTTCTATTCCCATTTTATTGCTACCACAGCTTTTTTTTTTTTAATTTGTTCCAAGGTAAAATTTACAGGTAAAATTTTCTACTCAAAATGAAAGTTCATAAATATTTAAATTATTTAAAAAAATTAAATAATTTTTTTATGCGAAGAGAAATTTTATTAAATTAATTTAAAATAACATCCTAAGTCATTGAACACTTAAAGAGTCCACAAGTAATAAATAAGATAAGTTTATAAGGGGTACATCATAAACTTGTAATCCTATACTTAAATCATCATGATGAGTGGCCATCCAATCGGTACACTGATTGGTTTCACGATGTATGTGAGCTAAATGACATTCCCATTGCTTGTGAAGTAACTGTCTAATTGATTGTAGTAATTGGATAATTTTTTCTTTTATTACGTTGAGTTAAACATTTCTATTTTTATTTTAAATCAAATATATTTTATAATTAGGTTGATTAACTTTCGTGAGAAAATATGAAATGGTGAAAATTGTCATACAATATATCAACGTTCATTTTAACATGTGAAAATTCTATTAATGTATTAATTTAATTTTTTTATTTTTATATAATCATTTTTAATTAAAAACTTTACAAATGTTATCTAAATAGTTTCACATAAATTTTGCTCTTATCCAATTTGTTAAATATTAATGCTACTCAAATTTTATAGAGAGGGGAGGAGGGGGGTTCAAATGAGTATACAGCCAAGACTTAAAATTAATAGTATGAACCAAAATTTAGGAGGTGGATAATTATAGGTCTAGAATTCTCTTACTCCATTTGAATGATATAGTGATGCACATCAGAAAATTGTACTTAGTCTTAACTTTATACCTTATCTAATCATATACATGAAGTATAATTTTATAATATGACTGTGACCAATGTATAGGAATTTGATGTAACTTGGTTTAAAACTAATTATCCTCGTTTGCACTAGTTTCTAAAGAAAAGTATGCCTCCATATGATATAAACTATAACATATTGTTTGGTACAAAAGGAATTAAACATTATAAACTTTGCAAAAAGGAATTGGATGTTGGAGACTACCATGCCAAATTGCCAAAAAGTGATGAACAAGTTGATATGTATTGATAAAGGCTAATGAATACTTAATTTGATTGTATTTCTTTCATTTATATAAGTTGGTAGGTTTTTTTTTTTAACCATTTCCAATATTTTCTTATAAAAAAATTGAGATTTTCAATTTAAGTTTCCATGATAACAGAGATAACCTTTCTCTCATTTTTTCTAATCTTTTTATTTTGATATAAAAAGAAAGAATTACAAGTTGAATTGAAGATAAGTGCATTATATACATAAATATAATTGTAGCCTTTTTCACTTTTTTATGGCTTAATGCTATGCAGATTTTTTTGTTCTATTTTTTTTATGTAGGAGAGTGTAAGGAGAAACGAAGATTTTAATCCTAAACCTCAATCATCTTAAAAAATATGTCAACCTTTAGATCAAGCTTGAGTATGTTAACAGGTATGTTATTTTTTAAATATTTTAACATAAACTTTATTATTTTATAAGGTATTTAAATTTAGGGATGAGCAATTGATTGGTTTGATCGGTAAGTAAAATAGGGTACTCGAGCCTACACACAAAAAAGTATCTAAATTTAATATTAAAAATTATTATTTATAATTAAATACTCAAGCTTGTGACAAGTAATGGTTTTAGTATCTTAATTCAATTCTAAAATATCTTAAATCTTACTTAATCGTGTCAAGTAGAGTAAAGTACCCAATTATAAAGTATCTATTGATATCTCTAATGGAACTTGTATTGTTAATGTTAGATAATTAATAATACACACAAAAAAAGGAAGGTTGGACTGCCAAAAATGACAAACAATGCTTTGATGGACATAAGAAAAATAATGAATTATTAAGATGAACAATATAAGACAGAACCAATTTAATAGGATGATATAGAAGTAGTATAAAATTGTTGAAATGCATAATAATTGTACTAGATGATTATTTTAAATTGAATTTTTTTAGTCTAAATTATTTAGTGAAAGGAGTTAGAGACTCCGTTTTGTACACTAAGTCATTGCGTCGACTCCACTTTCCTAGGACTGTTTGAGCGGCTGGGTTAATAATACAAACTCAATCCAACATTCACAAGCACGACAGCCTTCACTTAGGTTTTGTCTGGGGTGAAGGCTAGCTGTTGCAGTACAAAGTGATGATCTATTGTTTATATATGCAAACAAAACCATCAATCCTCCTTGTTAAAGAATAAACCATCAAGGACTCAGAGCAGGATGCTATACCACGTGAAGTGGAGGAGAATGGCCAGCCAAAAAAGGGGGTTTTAAAAAAGAAAGAAGAGTCAAGGTTTAAGGTAGATTCGGTCGGGGAATTCCCTGACTAATCTTTTTGACGAAGAAAAGGAGCCAGCCAGGCAGGTTAAGTTGGATTACGACTTTCACAGTACTAAAATACAAACTCCCTGGTGCTCGTGGTGGATGAATGAAAATTCATCGCTGCCTGTTTCTTTGATTGGTTAACTAAGTTCTTCGTTACCACAAAATTTTGTTTAATAGTTGGATTAAGAGAGGGGTGATTTGAAGATTTTATCTCAGTTTCAGAGGTGAAAACATGGCTATTTTTGGGCTGTTACCTCGGTAACAAGGACAACGAGTGTTACATTTATCATTGAAGATTGCGGACCAGCCAGGGAAGATTAGGACAGATTCTTGTCAAATTGCTGGCTGATAGTGCAACATCAAAGTTAGAATTGGTGCACGTTGTTCACAAAATCTACACATTTTAGGCAGTTTAGATCCTTTCTGGCATTTGGGAGATGCAGTGGCAATGGAATTGGGATCATTGCTCAGAATGAGAAACGGTACAGTTGCTAATAATTCACGGATGATCCCGTATTTTTGGCAAGATCGATCTGATCTCTCAAGCTTTTCTAGACTAAATGTTGGGAATTTGGGGGAGACTCGTTCAATTCAGGCGTGTCCATTCATGGCTTTTCTGATTTCAGGATGCAGATGGAACACAAACCTTCATGGCTAAAGTTAAAGTATTACCTAAGCACAACAGCTTTAATTTCTCTCTTTCCCTGTTTTTGGGACCCGAAAGGAGTTCTCCTGTGTTGCATAAACTTCTTCAACAGATGGAGAAAAGTACATTCAGAAACATGCTCCAAAATAAAGGTGAAACTTTGGGATGATTTCCCGTGCTTGCCAGCCCATCAACTACTCTGCTTGAACTGTTCTGTTGCTTATCAATTCTCAGATTGCTCTTGGTTCAAGTTGCGGGCTGATCCATGCTGCAATTGTTGGGGACCAACTGCAAAACGTTGATGGAAATTGCCTGCCTCCGCATCTGATTGACTGGTCACGGATTTGATGAGATTCTAGCTCACATCACATGCAGTTTAAAGCAACCATCTGGCTTGGCTTAAGGCACTGTTTACTTGGCATCAAGAAATAATTAATTAGATCACTCTGATTAAGGTCTTGCATTGTAACCAATATACTCTGAGGTAAGGTAACAGGCAAATTTTACAAAAAGCTTGGAGAACACTTTTACATATGCTTTCATACCATCTGTCTCTCTCTCCCAAGTATATTTAATAATTTGGACAACTAACAGAAAGTTTTAATTACTTAACTAACAAGAAAAATGCAAACACCAACTCGTGACTGTGATCAAAAGTATCTTGAGATTCCAACTTCATATTTCTTTTAACCTTTTTTTTTTCCTTAAAATAACATTATATGTATACAATATTATGTATGACCCACCAGACAAAGCAGTCATGACCACTTTTAATTATGCAGCTTATTCACCTTTAACCATGGGATTAATCATAAACAGTTTTCTAATGAGGGATTATTGTTGTTTAATAAACTAAGATTAGTTGCAACCATTATGAAAGAAAGAAGGTAGAGAATGAGGAGTAGATTGGCTGAAGGATGTTACAAATTTCTAGGGTGAACAATGGTTTAGTTGCAGAATGATTGAAATTATACTGCTAGAGTTGGTCATGACAGCAGAGCCGTGAACCAGAATTCTACCATGCCTCTTGATTTGATAAATGTTTTTCTTGATTCATGCCAAGAATCGCCCGTGACAGTTGTCCGTTAGTCCTTTTTAACTGATGACAACTTTCATATGGAGACAAGTGATTGCTCTTTCCTTTTCCCCCTTTTTCCTCTTTTTGCACTTTGGTCCCAATAATATACAAATTTCATGTTCCTAGGACCCTAATCTTCTTAGACTTACCCTGTTCCCTTTTTTAGTTTCTGCAATTGTTGAATTATATCTTGGGGAACGTCCTAAGATAAGCGTTTATCTTAGGCAAATTTGGACATGTAGAAGGAATCTAGGTTTAACCTTTTATGTTAAAACCTCTCATAATTGGCAACAGAGTAATGGTTCTTTGGCTTCTTGCAGTTAGGGTCCAGAATTTTTTTTATATATACGCATTAAACTAAATGTTATCAAAATTCTATGCAGTTTTTCAGCTATGACATTGATTTAAAGAGTGAGTTGGTATAACTCTCCACCGGAAAAGCCAGAGAGATTGAACGAGCCAGAGAAAATCAAAATGGCGAGGGGCGTAGTATGAAATGCCAAATTTTAAGATCCAATGCTGCAAAAACAAGTGCCCCCAAAGGTTTTACCCACAGTAAGTATTGGAAACCAGCACAAAAATGAGAGAGAGAGACAGAGAGGGATCAATGTGAATAATCAATAGGAGGGTAGAACAACGGATCCTCTGCAACCCGATGGGCCGCAAACTCACTTGGCTGTCTTGTAGTACCAAACAGGAGATTCCTCTCCCTGCCCATTCTTCCCCTAATTATACGCAGCAAAAGCTCAAAGTTACTAAAGTTGAGGTAGTACAACGTCAGCCACTTTTATTATCTAATACCATGGTAAGCTAAGTTCCATTCATCATTATATCAACTCCACTTCTAGTAACAACACACACTCTTTGTTTCTCTGCAAACCTCTGCATTACTCTCTGCAATAAAAACCAACTTTTTCTTCAATTTGGTGCCAATTATTATCAACTCTGCTGTGTTTAGTTGGGCTTCTTTCATTAAACCAGTGGCATATATACTTTTGCTCCCTACCCATTTCTTATCTTTTGTTTTTTTGCAGCTCCACCTTTTGATTCTAAATCCTCATAGATTTGGTAAACAAAACAACTATAACTGCAGTTGGTCACCATCTCTCTTTCTTTCTTTCTCTCTCTCTCTCTCTCTGTTCCCCTTAGTCACTATGAATATGTAGACTGGATGCAAAATCAGCTCAAGAATCCATGGGTTTCAACACGAGCATTTTCCATCGCCTCGCCTTTCTTCTTCAACTTCTTCTTCTTCTAGTTCCTTCGCTTGCTCTCAACACTGATGGGGTCCTTCTGCTTTCTTTCAAATATTCCATCCTCAGCGACCCGTTATCAATCTTGCGAAGCTGGAACTATGATGATGAAACGCCATGTGCATGGAATGGAGTAACCTGCACTGAACTAGGCATTCCAGGCACACCAGACATGTTCAGGGTCACCAGCTTGGTCCTCCCAAACAGCCATCTTCTTGGCTCTATTTCAGCAGACCTTGGCCATATCCAGTACCTTCGCCACTTGGATCTCTCAAGCAACCTATTTAATGGAACTTTGCCAAGCTCAATCTTTAACTCAACTGAGCTTCAGGTACTCTCTTTGTCCGGCAATGTTATTTCTGGTGAGTTGCCTGAGTCTATTGGTAGAATGGTTAGTCTTCAGCTCTTGAATCTCTCTGATAATGCCTTGGCTGGGAATGTACCCGAAAATCTGACTGCTTTGCAAAACTTAACTGTTGTCTCTTTAAGAAGCAACTATTTCTCAGGTCGTGTACCTAGCGGTTTCAATTCACTTGAGGTGCTGGATCTGTCCTCAAATCTGCTAAACGGGTCTCTCCCTTTAGATTTTGATGGTGGTAATTTGCGTTATTTGAACTTATCTTACAACAAGATTTCAGGGTCAATATCACCAGAGTTTGCAAAGCAACTTCCTCAGAACGCCACAATCGATCTCTCATTCAATAATTTAACTGGGGCAATTCCAGAGTCTCTAGCTTTGCTTAATCAGAAAACGGAGTCCTTTTCAGGTAATATTGACCTATGTGGGAAACCGTTGAAAAACCTTTGCTTAATTCCTTCAACACTTTCGACTCCACCAAATGTGTCCCAATCCATTTCACCAGCAATTGCTGTGATACCTAAGTCAATAGACTCAACCCCAGTAGCAAGCTCATCACCAGGAGAACCAAATAACACTCAAAATCAAGCACGAGGCAGCCTAAAGCCAGGCACAATAGCAGCAATAGCTGTTGCGGACTTAGCTGGTATATCCATTCTTGGCATGATCATTCTTTACGTCTACCAACTCAAGAAGGGAAAAGATCTCAACCAAAGCACCACAGCAACAAGCAACCTCGAGAAAAAACCAGACGTCCCGGTATCAAAAGCTCAAGTGGAATCAGGAACAATGCCATCATGTTCATGCATAAAGTTAAAACTCATAGAGACATCGGACACTACCAGTTCTGATAGTGATGACCAGGAAGAGAAGAACCAAGTCATCAATGTGAACCCAAGTGAGGCATACCAGAAAGGGGGCAAACTCGTGACAGTGGATGGGGAAACTGAGCTAGAGCTTGAGACTTTGTTGAAGGCATCAGCTTATATTTTGGGGACGAGTGGGTCGAGCATTGTTTACAAGGCTGTGCTAGAGAATGGGACTGCGTTTGCAGTAAGAAGGATTGGAGAGAGTTCAGTCGAGAGGTTAAAGGATTTTGAAAGCCAAGTTAGGATTATAGCCAAGTTACGGCACCCAAATTTGGTTAAGATTCGTGGGTTTTACTGGGGCGATGTCGAGAAACTTGTTATCTATGACTACGTCTCCAATGGCAGCCTCGCTTGCTCCAGTTACAGTAAGTTCCATCTCTCTCTCTCTCTCTCCTTGTTCCTTCCATGTGCATGTTAGCAGTAACCGTGTCTTTTTACTAAATGCGCCGCATTGCTGGTGCCCGGTAGTACAGGCCTCCATCTGTCTAAGCGTATATTTACGTGCATGATAGTCGAGTTTAAACACCTTTTCCTAAAATACGCCTGTGCAATATGAGCCGTTAGATTAGTTGTGTGGGGGCATATGTAGGGTTTATCGAACGGTGTAGGACCCACGATAATGAAGTGTAGGATGTCTCATTGACAGTACTGTCAACCAGTTTAGAAGCAGGACATTGTGGGTTTGGATGGTACGCCCGTAAAAAATGGTGACAACATCTTTGATAATGTAGAAAGTAGTAGTAATAATGTAGAAAACGCATAATACGCCAAGAGACGGCATGCCATGTGTTGCTTTCTTAAGAAAAACAGATGCCTTTGCCAACTTGGACCGACTCAACTGTTACGTTTAACTCCACATCTTTTGAGATTTCGGTGATACTTCTAACCTGTGGTTTCTGTGATAATCGTTTGCTTCAAACGTGAAGCAGTTTGTTCTCATCTCTATTTTTTTCCTTTTGGAGAATTTGTCAATTTGGGCTAAAGTTCAAGAATGTGATTCCTTTTTGGGTATTTTCTGACTAAAGAAAACAAAACTAAAGACGGACTTTGCCCCCTCATCAAATGGACCCGATGTTCGAGGCTCCATCCGATTCTCAAAGGCAAGACTTTGGTTTCTCCCCACTTTGAAGTGATGGCATTAACTTTCGGTTCCTTTTTTTATTTCCCGTCAGAATACATGAGAGCAGTACTATTTAGTGTGCGTGTTTCCAGGGCTTGCTTTCCAAACAGGACGTTGATTCGTAGGCTTTCTAATGATTTCAGGATCCTTTTTCACCATAAAAATATACGTAGCTTAAATATTACTTAATTGCATATATGAAGTTTTGAATGCAAAAATAAGACCCAATTATGGTGACATTCACTAGCTATGTAAATATCTTTATTCGACGTATAATTATATAACCATGTAACAGCTTCACTAGCTAGAATGCATGGATGAGTTTTACTTTGTCTCTTACAATATTGTTTTGTGGAAACAGGAAGATCAGGCTCATCATCACCTTGCCATTTACCTCTTGAAGCCCGTGTTAAAATAGCAAGAGGAGTAGCTCGGGGACTGGCCTACATTCACGAAAAGAAACAAGTGCATGGCAACTTCAAACCAAGCAACATCCTGTTAAACTCTAACATGGAGCCTTTAATAAGTGACCTGGGACTAGACCGCCTTGTTTCAGGCAATGTCAGCTACAAACCAAACAATTCATCGGCCAGGTTTTTAAGCAGCCAACGGTCCACAGCTTCTCGCGATGGCCCACCCGACCCCCCAACCAGTCCAAGCTCCCATGCGCCTGCCACCGCCAGCTCCTCCACCGGAACACCAACGCCATATCAAGCACCAGAGTCATTAAAGAACCTCAAACCAAACCCCAAATGGGATGTCTACTCATTCGGCATAATTTTGCTTGAGCTTCTCAGTGGGAGAGTGTTCTCAACCCGGGAGTTGGGTCAGTGGGCGGTGCCAGGCGGTTCAGTAGAGGAAGAGAAGAACCGGGCTGTTCGGTTGGCTGACGTGGCGATCAGGGGAGACGTGGAAAGCAGGGAAGAAGCCATGTTGGCGTGTTTTAGATTAGGGTTTAGTTGCTCATCATTTGTGCCACAGAGGAGACCGTCCATGAAAGAAGCAGTCCAAATCCTAGAGAAGCTCCCTTCAGCTTCGTCTTCTTCTTCATGCTAATGATGCAGTTGGGTCCTACGAAGAAAGTGTTCCTTGTTCTTGTTGGGGAGGCGCTAAAGTGATTTTCTTTTTCCTCTTTATCAAAATCCTTTGTTGACTTGAACGCTTTGCATAAAGAACCGGAGAGATTGTTGATAGCCGAATGTAAAAAAAAAGTGTTTTGTATGTTTGACCCATTACTCAGATGTCGAGCACTCGCTGTTTATTTATTATTACTACTGTATAATTTATAATCTGATATTAAATGGATTTGGTTATCTTTTGGTGGATCATGTTGGACTGGTTGGTTCTCATAATTATTTTATGCTAGTTGTTAGACTAATCATTCAAAACTTTTGCTTGGTGTGGATGGCGTATATTCCCGCAAGATAATTTGAAATCAATTCATACTCAAAGCTCAAAATTCTATACTTTGGGTATGTCAAAACTCTTAATAATTTCAAACCATCTGATGATTTAATAAGCAAAAATCATTCACCAAATTGAAAAGTGCATAATATTAATTCTAAGCATACTATTACCATATATTTAGATGATGTTAATGACACATTGCTTTGAACATCAGACTCCCTTAATTCACAAGCTTTTAACTTGATATATAATTCCAAAGTAATGGAATCGGGGCCCCAACACTCATTCATTAGTTTATCGGTCCAATATTTCAACAAGAAATTATGATCTGGAAGACGTTTGCCTTCACTGCATCTCTTTATTCCTCGCTGCAGTCGGTGTCTCATGGTTGAGTTGAAGTATTAAATGTATGCAATGATTCTAGTTATACATTTATCCAAATCTTCTTCTTTTTTTTTTTGTGGTTAATAGAATTTGACATTACCTTTCGCACCCTAATTTTCCCAACTCAACTACTAAGCTTAAAGAACAAAGACTATTTTTCGCTTCCATTAATTAGGCTGCATCATTTCTCGTTTCCTTCGTGTACCCAACCCATGGCACATGATTTTTGTTTATAGCTAAAGGCTTTGCGGTTGGTTTTTTCAGTGCCCACTATCCTCGTTATCCAATTGCACTGATGAAAAAACAAAACATAAAAGAAAAAATCCATTTGTTTTCCTTACTATTTACTACAAAATTTGTCTCTTTTTTCCTATTCCTACTAACTATTAATTATTATCATGTCTTTTTCAGAAATTTGGCACAGTTATAAATGAATGAATTAATTGATTCTTCAGATAGAATCCAAAACCAGTATTATGTAGAAGCAACCCAAAGACATCCTAATTTGAAGCAAGACTATATTTTGTCTTAGCTTTTAATAAAAGGATATTAGAATGTGATATCTTCTTTGATTTATTTTGTACAAAAATTCTTACTTCCTATCCGCTTCTTATTTTCAGTTTACCTAATTTGGGCCCGGTTGCCCAATAGATCTATTTGGAATGAACTAAACCCAAAGCCAAAATCCATCGACAGTTAATAATTAAAAAAAAAAAAAGTATAAATGGTTTCCACAGGCCCCACTTGGAAACTTCTTTGAAATTACGCTAACAGCAAATTCCAGCACATAGCCATTGTCTTTCAAATCTTAAATCATTTCAAGTCTTGTAAGTTGTAACAGCTAACGAAACAGAGTCGAATTCCAGAAATCATGGAGACAGACATCCCTATTCTGCATCAAGATCAATCCTCACCAACTCCCAAACACATCTTCATCCTCTCAGGCCAAAGCAACATGGCTGGCCGAGGCGGCGTCTCCAAGCACCATCACTGGGACGGCGTCGTTCCACCGGATTGTCAACCGCACCCTTCCATCATCCGCCTCAACGCCAAGCTCAACTGGGAGCCGGCGCGGGAGCCTCTCCACTGCGACATCGACACCCGCAAGGTCTGCGGAGTGGGGCCCGGATTGTCGTTCGCCAATGCGGTAAGGGAGCAGCTGGGGAGCGAGTGCGTGGGGCTGGTACCGTGCGCCGTGGGTGGCACCGCCATCAAGGAATGGGCGCGTGGGCAGCACTTGTATGAGAGTATGGTGAAGAGAAGTCAAGAGAGTGTGAAGAGTAGAGGGGAAGTCAAGGCTTTGCTTTGGTACCAAGGGGAAAGCGATACGTCGTCGCATCATGATGCTAAAGCCTATAAGGCAAATATGGAGACGTTGATTCATAATGTGCGCCAGGATCTGGGCTTGCCTTCGCTTCCAATCATTCAGGTAGCATAAAATACTTAATTGTCTACTTCTCAAAGATAATGTTCTAAAATCTAAATTCCTTACATTGATAATTGATGTCATCTTTCACAAATATAGTTGATTTCGTGTCTATTTAGTTAAATTTTTTTAACTTATTTACCTACTAAAAAATAAGAGTGAGATTAAATATGATTTTTAAAAAATTTTTAAAAAATAATTTATTTTAAAAATAAATTTAAAAAAACTTTAAAAAAATTCTTTTTTTTAAAAAAATATATTAATTTTTTTAAAAAAATACTCTCCTCTCAATTAATCTCTCTCTTATCTTTGCAAATTATCATTTTGCAACGCAAAATCTCGATATCTTTCTTCTTTATCTATTTTTATATAAATTATTAAAAAAAAATTTAATAATAAAAATATTAAAATTTAAAATTGTATTTAGATATTATTTAAAAAAATTATAAAAAAATTAATATTAAATATATATATGTTTTTTAAAATTAAAGTATTATGATTCGGTTGTTTATTATATTAATAAAAATTTAATATTATTATTACTATAT
>NC_030851.1:5298523-5415159 GCF_000208745.1 Theobroma cacao | reverse complement strand
TAATTCAAATATTATTATGATTAAAATATTAATATTTTAATTAATTTTTAAATTTAAAATATTAAGATTTTATAATGTATAATTAAAAAATTAAATTTTTTATTATAATAAGATTTATTTTTAGAAAAATAAAAATATCTTTTTATATAATTTAGTAAAATTTATACCAAAAGATAAAAAAAATAAAAAATTTTTAATCATTTCATTATTATTTTTATTAAAATTTTAATAATTTAATAATAATTATTAAAACATTAGTATAATTTTTATTTTTCTCTATTTGCCTATTCATTTTTTAATTTATATTTTTATTAAAATTTAAAATATTAATTATTTAATAAGTTAAACATTAATATTTTATTTAAATTTAAAAATTATTATGATTCAAATATTAATAGTTGTTAAATTTAAAATATTAAATTTTTATAATTTATAAATAAAATTTTAATTTTTTATTTTAAATTCTTTTTTATTCGTTTTCTTTTCTTCCTAGTCACTAGAAACGCATAATGAAATGTTGATTTGACATACCTTGTGGTCAGATCTGGTCACTTGGGCACCAAATCGGTGTTTTTTGCGATCGGATTTGATTATGAAGTGCCAAATCCAATAGTCAAGATATGATAAAAAAGTGTCAGATCCGACGCTTGCTAGAGCCAGATTAGGCTATGGACATTAGGTTCGGCGACCCCTTTGTTGAATTTGATCGAAGAGCACTAGATTGGTGTTTTCTGGCCATATCCGACCTTGGAACTGCTTTCGTCCCTATCATCCATTGCTATCGTGATCACCTCCGATGGTGAGTGGAAGTTAGATAAAGTAAGAGAGGTAAGAATGTGAACAGAGAGAAAAGAAAAGAAAAAATAGAAGTAAAAGAAGGTATTTATATATTTAGAATTGTAATTTTTCATACTCATAAAAAGTATTTTAATCTTTTCAATTTGAGAAGTTATTTCTCCAATCATGGAATAGCAAATATCGGGTTGGGATTAGTTAAGCTTTGTTTTTGAAGAATTTTGGAGATTATAGCTATTCCTTTGACTATTTGCCAACCAAACATAGGACGAAACAATACATAGGAATAGAGGCTATTTCCCAAACCAAAGATGCTGTAAGATTATTAAGGTTGAATTCTCAGGGATTTATACACTTAAAAAGTTAATATTGAATATTTTGAAATTGCATATGGACTTAAACATTATTTAAGAAAAAAGAAATGATCAGGGCAAGTGTATCTTCTCATACACAAACAACAAGGTGTAATTGTATTGATCATATTGCATAACAATAAATTGAAAATTTTGCAGGTTGCAATTGCATCAGGGGATGCGAGGTACATGGAGACAGTGAGAGAAGCACAACTAGGGGTCAATCTCCCAAATGTAATATGTGTGGATGCCAAAGGGTTGCCACTCAAAGAGGATCACCTTCACTTAACCACTGAGGCCCAGGTTAAGTTGGGGCACATTCTGGCTGATGCTTTTCTTACCCATTTTATTGCCCCCTCACAATCATCTTCCCTCGCTTGACTCCAACGGAGGGCCAAAATCCAAGGCATCTAATAATCCGAAGGCTTCATTAAGTTGTTGGTTCCATTTTGCATCTTCGATGTTGACCTTGTAGCTTCTTTATGGGCCTAGCTGATGATGTTATTGATTGTTAGTCATATGTACCTTCCCTGAGAGCCCAAATCATGATTCTGAAAAAATATTGGTCATAAATAAATGTAGCAAATTCCACTTGCAATGCTGTGGTTTGTGGTTTATGGACAAGAAGTCATGCAATTGGGAATTTGGTAACCCATTGTTTTTTAACTGAGCTTGCAATTAACTCTTGTTTGCAAAACTTGGATCTAAACTTAAACCAAGTGCAAAAAGAATCAGTTGAAAGATAAAAGAAGAATCAAATACCACGGGTCTGGACCTGGCTTGCTCCTGTTGCATGATTTGAACTCACAAACTTCACACAAAAATCTCTTTACTTTGCTGGGGAAGCGTCATTTGAACTCATAATTTTTATATAATTATCTTAACAAAAAGAAAAATAAAAAAAATCCATTACATTGATAATGATTATTCTCATATATATATATATATATAAACATTGAAAATTCTCCAAAGCTTTCTGTCCCCTTTGTTTTTTTTTTCCCGCATTTTTTTCTCACATAATAGTCTGAACTGAGCAGTTAATTTTGTCTCCATAAGGCAGGGATCTTGCGCTGATTTGGTACATGCAGGAATCGGGATGCGGCCAGGACAATCTCTTCACATGTCTTGCCTAATGTCCTTTCTTTTTACTTTAATAAAGTGCAACTGTATGTCCTTTCTTTCAGTTATCTTTAACGTCAATAAAAATTTATCTTCTCCTATTTTTAATGTTTTAAAATTATGTTTATTTTTTTAAAATTAATACTTTAATTTGTTTATTTCATATTTATCTTTTGTAATCTTTTAATTTGGACAGTAATCAATATAAAACATAAATTTTACAAAATATATATACTAAAAATTAATATTTTTTCTTAAATTTCATGAACGTAACAAACAATGAAAAGTATTAATAAATATCATTTGTATTATATTATATAAAATCAGAAAAAATTAAATTATTTTTATTATCATATCATACAAAAAAAGGTGCTAAAGAAAGAGAAACCAAATTCAATTCAAGGTATTATCTTTTTATCATCCTAATGTTGTAAATCGTTCTTTCATAACCCAACTGCCCAAGAGAAAAAAACAAACAAATCCAAATTGCCCTTTACAACGTAAATTAACAAGCATCTTAATGTTACAATATTAACACAAACGACGGCCATAATCAGTCCCAAGACAAGAACTTGTAATTAAATAGTGCAGTAGCAAATAAAAATAGCAATAATTATAATAAAAAATATCAAAACAAAACAAAAACTTGACTGCTATGAGCGAATCCATTTTTATTAGCTGTGGCATTATAAAAGCAAAACAGATTTTGTCAAGCCATCCCCTGGTCTCACCAACCCCACGAACCGACGGGGTCCCATCGGATTGCGACTAAATGCTGCCATACTCAGATATAGCACTGCATCATAAGCATATTCTAGTAAGTAACCTTCAGCTTTCAAGTTTCACCTACACTCTCTACACGCGACTTTAAAGAGCGTGGTCAACCCATCGTTTTTCTTCCACCTTCTTTGCTCCACCAACCCTTTAAACCCTAAAAACCCTTGGGCCCCAAATTTTACTCGTAGGTACTGGATTGGAGTTGTTACCTAATTAACCACTTGCAAGCTTCTAAACCATAATAATTTACTTCAAAAATATTGAACCAAAACTAGCTTCATTTGGCCAAAAGTTGTCAAGAATTGGGTTGGTGTGAATTGAGCCCAATGTATAATTTGTACTACCTTTAGAAGTATTCAGTGAATGTGAAAGGACTCATTGCATGCCGACCTGTTTTCACTTTTTACTGTATCCAGACAAGAGTACTCGAAATTCCTTTGAGTCATAAATGAAGCAAGCAAAAAAATGAGTTGGCTGCAGGAAAATAATCTCAACAAGCGGTTGTTTATTCGTGACATAAGTTTTTAATTAATTCTATTATTTCATTTTAATAGTGAAAATATTATTTAAAAAATAAAAGAACAATTCTAATTCCATTTTTTAAAGTGGTTAAGAGAAATCTTGGGTTTTGACTAAAAGGACGAGAAAAGTTATTTTATCTTTTGGTTTCTTCGGATTAAGAAAAAGTGTTCCATCGCGAAAAGAGTCAAGCCAATGCCAATGTTTTTGGACCAAAAGAAATTAATTCTAATTATTCCAATAGTTGAGACTGAAAAGAACCAAATAAAGAAAAAAAAAAAGAAAAGATTCAAGTAATACATAATAATAGCATACTGTTTCTTCTTATGAGGAACACTATACCAATATTTTATGCTTACCTTTTTTGATGAGCATAACACGAGATATACATATATACTTTCATCGAACTTTTTCTTAAAGCCAAAAATGATTGTAATGCTAGAAAAAGAATGATTGTAAGAAAAAAACAAAGAAGAAAATAAACTTGTAAAAATGTACCAAAAAATGCATTAAATTCAGACAAATTATCCCTAAAAAAATTACTAATCCAATTATTTGATATAGGATATGGATAAATATCAATTAAACATAGAAGGAAAGACGAGATTCGACCAAAGTTTGAATTTGTTTTCCTTCTCAAGTCCCAACCTTAGCCTCATCCTAAAATTATTATTATTTTTGTTTTCTTTTTGATGCAATTTTTTTGATTTCTAAATTTCAATTTACCTCCTTAAATCATTAAAATTAAATTAAGTTAAATTAGATTAGATTAATTAATTACTTATTCTTTGCTTACATATACCGTCAATTGTCATTGGAAAAGACAAATAATTATATCCCCCACTCTCATCCTCTTGACGTAGTTGCACGCTCCTACTTTCCCGCTCCAGCGATACGCGCGTGCAAGGATTCTCACTCCCTCACTAAACCTCCCTGACTATAAATTCCCACTCTCCCACCACATTTCCTCCGCCGTGCCTTCGCCCCCTTCTAAAAATCTCTCCACTTCTCGCCTCTCCGTTTCCGCCATGGCTTCTCTCAAAACCCCAACTCTCAAAAGCCCTCCCCTTTCCCTTTCCTCCGAATCCCGCCTCCCTTCCGCATTTTCCGCCACCTTCCCTAACAACATCCGCTTTGCACGCTCCCTCCCGCAACGCCGTTTCTTAATCATAACCGCTTCTGCCGCCTCTTTCTCCAACAAACCCACCGTGCTCGTCGCCGAAAAACTCGGCGAAGCTGGTTTAACGCTTCTCAAGCAGTTCACCAACGTGGACTGTTCTTACAACCTCTCTCCCGAAGAGCTTTGCACCAAGATCTCGCTTTGTGACGCCTTGATTGTGCGCAGCGGAACCAAAGTCAACCGCGAGGTCTTTGAATCCTCCGGCGGGAGATTGAAAGTTGTTGGGAGAGCTGGTGTTGGGATCGATAATGTGGATCTGGCCGCTGCTACCGAGCATGGATGTTTGGTCGTCAATGCGCCTACCGCTAATACCGTCGCCGCGGCTGAGCACGGGATCGCGCTCTTGGCTGCCATGGCTAGGAACGTGGCTCAGGCTGACGCTTCAGTTAAGGCTGGTGAGAACTAATTTGATTTATATTTGGTGATTTTCATTTCATTATTGATTGCTTAGATCTGAGTTTTATGTTTAGATTTTTTTTTTGCTGAAATGTTTGTAGGGAATAATAATGGATCTATTTTTATTATGTTAAGGGGGAAATTCCATAAATTTAGACTGTGGGAATCACCAAGCCATATTCACGTGACATAGATGCTCTGACATCACCACATTTACAAGTTTTGAGTATAATAAATGACTGCTTATCATAAATAATATCAAGTAAGGTGATGCAAATATATTCTAATAATTTGTGGTTTTAAATGATGTCATGTCAATATGATAATTTGTTTGCGAATTTGAGTTTAAGGGATCCTTTAAGGATACATAGATGTTGAGTTGCCAGCTAGATTTGTGAAAACGCTTCAACTTATATGTGTTTTTTCTGATATAGGGAAGTGGCAGCGGAACAAATATGTGGGTGTATCACTTGTTGGGAAAACACTTGCTGTATTGGGTTTTGGAAAGGTTGGATCAGAAGTAGCTCGGAGAGCTAAGGGACTTGGCATGCATGTTATTTCACATGATCCTTATGCCCCAGCTGATCGTGCACGTGCGATAGGTGTAGAGCTAGTGAGCTTTGAGGTAGCCATAGCGACTGCAGATTTTATTTCTTTGCACATGCCTCTCACTGCTGCTACTTCTAAGATGCTCAATGATGAGACTTTTGCTAAGATGAAGAAAGGTGTTCGAATTGTCAATGTTGCTCGTGGGGGAGTGATTGATGAAGAGGCTCTTGTTAGGGCATTGGATGCTGGGATTGTAGCTCAGGCTGCTCTTGATGTTTTCACTGAGGAGCCGCCAAAACAGGACAGCAAGTTGGTGCAGCATGAGAGGGTTACTGTGACTCCACATCTTGGTGCTAGTACAATGGAGGCTCAGGTGAGTAACTTGTTGAATGCATATATCCATGTTGTCTTATTCTGAATGATATTATTGAATATTGGTATGTTTCTCAGGAAGGAGTGGCTATTGAAATAGCTGAAGCTGTTGTTGGAGCCTTGAAAGGGGAACTTGCTGCAACTGCAGTCAATGCACCAATGGTTCCTGCTGAGGTACAATGAGTTCTATGAGTTTTGCTATCTTTTTATTTTTCATTACTTTCCTGTTGATATAGCCTTCATTTCCCCTTCGTTGTATTATAGTCATTCATAATTGCTGTTTCACTTATTTGGTCACTTCCCCATTGCAGGTTCTAACGGAGTTGAAACCATATGTTGAACTTGCTGAGAAACTTGGGAGGCTGGCTGTCCAATTGGTAGCAGGTGGAAGTGGTGTTAAAACTGTGAAAGTATCATACGCTTCCTCTAGAGCCCCTGATGATCTTGACACAAGGTTGCTCCGGGCGATGATCACCAAGGGTATAATCGAGCCTATTTCCAGCGTTTTTGTGAACCTGGTTAATGCTGATTATACAGCAAAACAGAGAGGATTGCGGATTACAGAGGAACGCATCATTTTGGATGGTTCACCTGAGAGCCCACTGGAGTCCATCCAAGTTCAGATTGCCAATGTGGAATCAAAATTTGCCAGCGCCATATCAGAGTCTGGTGAGATTAAGGTTGAAGGACGGGTGAAGGATGGAATTCCTCATTTGACAAAGGTAGGGTCATTTGAAGTGGATGTGAGCTTGGAGGGCAGTATCATACTTTGCAGACAGGTTGATCAGCCTGGTATGATTGGTAGGGTAGGAAGTATTTTGGGTGAGGAGAATGTGAATGTGAGCTTCATGAGTGTTGGGAGGATTGCTCCAAGGAAGCAAGCAGTGATGGCCATAGGAGTGGACGAGCAGCCTAGCAAAGAATCTTTAAAGAAGATTGGTGAAGTCCCTGCAATTGAAGAGTTTGTTTTCCTCAAGTTGTAGGGTGGCTGTATCATTACCATTTATTTTTGTTCATTGGGTTTTGTGTGGGTAATTTTACTACATCGTAGTGTTCAATTTTGAAAATTTTAATGTGGTAGCGTTAGGGTGAGGGGAAGGAATAATTGAGCTTTGCAACAACGAGTTTGTTTATTGTTGAGTTATTTTTGTCTGATCCAGATTTGCTTCTGATTTCACGGATGTGGTACTTATCAGGATTGATTCGGTACACCTCCTCTGAGCTCCCGGTACTAATTGCGGTGGCAAGGCTATTTTACTTTTCTCTAGAAACTGATATGCATACGATACCCACTTAAAGCCAACCCGAGGCGAACAATGTTCTTGGGTGTGTACTTAAAAAAAGAAGAAGAAAAGAAATTTCTTTGATGAGGATGATGCGGGCACATTGCTTTCATTCCTTTTTTCCAGTGCAGTGCAAAGACATTGATTTGTTTTTCATGTCAAGCCGTCGTTATTGACGTGATACTCTTTGATTTAGTCTCTCTAAAAAATAGATTTGATTACTTGGTTATCACAGGCACACAATGACAGCTGCCTTACAGACGCAGAGTCATGTCCATTCCGAAATCTCCCAGAAACCTTACAGCCAAATGGATGCTGGCGTTTCATCGGCATCACACGAGACAATACATTCAGGCCATATTCCCCTGTCTCGTCTTTTGATGAGGTCAATAATACATAATCCGATTCGCTCCAGGCCCAGTGATTACAAACAGATACCAAAGGAAAATGTTTAATTGTGTGAACCAGTTTGAATAGAATCGTGAAAGATTTAACCATTAAAATTTGACATTCTTTACTACTTGTCATGTCATTATTTTTATCCCTCTACCTTCCAACTAAATTAAAAAACGTTCCAATCTTAATTTACTCTTTAGGTGCATGACTTAATTCATGGTCTTTGCATATCTGATAAGAATGATCATAACGTTTGCAGGCATGAGATTTAAGAACTGCTAGGACCTTTTCTCCATCAAAATTTCTTGAATTCTAAAGCTTGTACATTGTGGGAGGTTTCTTCACTAAATTGATAACAAAAAAAAAAAAAAGGCCACGTGGAAGGAGTTAAACTCAAGCTGTAGCATTGTAATTTATGAACCAGAAAGGAAAGGAACCTGAGCTAAGGTTGAGGGTAAGGAGATGTGAAAGTTACTAACTGCTAAATAGGCAGCGATACCAGCAGCATAACCCGCAAAAGCAAAACCGCTCACCTGCACCAAAAAATATCTTTTACTAACTAAAATTGGTGGTTTTTTTTCCCTAAAAGGACATGTAACAAAAAGCAGGACCAAATTACCTTTCGAAAGTACCAAAAGAAGTCCACTTTTTCCATTCCCATGTATGCAACTCCCGCTGCAGACCCAATAACTAGCATGGATCCACCGGTACCAGCACAATATGCAACAAGCTGCCAAAACTTAGAATCCTGGGGATAAGAGGTGAGATCATACATTCCCATTGTTGCCGCAACCAGTGGAACATTGTCAATAATTGCTGACACAACTCCTATTGCACTTGCAATCAGTTCAACATTAGGAATATGAGCATCGAGGTAATTTGCCAACTCCCGAAGAAGACCTGCTGCTTCTAGGCTACGGAAGTACAATGCATATTCATCAAATACAGAAATTTTATATAAACAAAGTAATGATAAATATTAGAAATGAAGCTACAACTCCGAAGCCGTTGACTGGATGTGTAATGTGAAAGGACTCATCACCAAGTAGCACTGTCTGAAGCAATGCTTTTTCCTATAATATGTGCAATTGATTGCAATCAACGTATCTATCCCATGGAAGACACAACATACTCAAAAACATTCTTCAAGTGATAGCTACTTTTATGCAAAGTGCAGACAAATTGTCTTTACCTAAAAATTTAAAAAACAAACCAACAGTTGTTGATGTTTGTTAAGCAATTTTGTATTAAATTGCATGTGGCATCTAATTAGATAACAAGAGGGGGAAAACCCTCTTGCAGCAAGCATGGAGGGGTTTGAACAGAGAAGACTTCAGCCAGATAAAACTTAAGCCTAAGTAGTAAAACCTAACCTATGATTAAAAAATTAATAGAGAACCAACAGGAACAAAATAGACATTGGTACTTTCATCTCGTATTTACCTGCTCACAGACAAAAGGATTCCAAGGAAGAAAAGAGCTCCTTGACTATCAATCCTTGATAAAGCTTGTGGAACTTTTAATTTTTGCCTTTCTGATTCACCATAATGAATGGCATCAGTCAGAATCCAAAGAACTCCAAGTCCCAGCAACATTCCCATATATGGAGGCAAACCAGTTAAGGACTTGAACACTGGAACAAAAATCAAAGCACCAATACCCACAGAGAAAACAAGTTGTCCTCTAGGAGCCATTTGTTCAGATGCCAAAACATTTGGAGAATCCTGTCCCTTTCCATTAACTTCGCTGAATGAGAAAAGAGAATTCACATCATTTCATCTGTAAATTCATTACGTTAAATTTAACATTTTAAAAATCAACTTTTCCAATTTGTCTTTGCTTATGCAAGAAACATACCTAGTCAAAGACATAAGAGCCAGTGGAACAGCTAGAGAAACAATTGAAGGTATGAACAAACCCTGTCAGCAGTGAAATCAAGTTAATAAACTCAAGCCTGAAGTCAGTAAAAAGCAAAAACTCTTCTAGGGTGAATCAATATAAACAGAGTACGTGACTTCCAGATTTTATCCCAACTTCACATTGCTATTGCTTCAAATAGTTCAATGTTTGGTTCAAATATAACAGAAATGTTACTTTTGTCTACTAACCTAAGTCTAAATCAGGAAACATATCAACATGCACATTTAAATGCATAATGAGTAGAATAAATTTAAAAGCATAAATGAAAGAAACTTCAATTCAAATGTGTTTTGTTCGAATTATGAAAGCACCTTCATCGTCTGCAATGTGGATATTTGACCATGTATCCATAGCATGGTAGTGGTAACGTCACCAATAGGAGTCCAAGCACCACCAGCATTTGCTGCTATCACAACAACAGCTCCTAGAAGCCTAGTGCAATTCATATTCATATCAACAGTATCAAGAAATTTGGAATGAACATGATACTAGTCATTCTCAATAAAAGAGCATGGTATGTTTAACTCAAAATAATGATAACCACGTGTGTAGTGCCGGATAAACACAATATTGTAATATGCTAATATACCACTATGTGAACCCAGGGAACTTTAGAAAAATAAGATATTAATATCATGCAATGCTGGTTTCAAAAAAACATATATATATATATCATGAAATGCTCAGAATCCAAACAGAAGAGTTGACTCTATTGCATAACGTACTTCCGAAATTCCGATGGAGGCACTAGTTTCCTCAGCAAAGAAACCATGACTATTGTAGATGTCAGATTGTCAAGGATGGAACTAAGGAAAAATGTCACAAAACCAACCTGCAATTTTCAAATTACAGGTGAAACACCGTTTTTTTGATTAAACATAACATCAATAAGGTACGGCTGATAAAGCAATCACAAACTTTGACAAGAAATAGAAATAAATAGATCACTAACATTTAAAAAAGAAGAAAGCAGCACTAGAAAGAGAGACAACATGAATTTTCATCTAAGATAGCAACACTTTCAAATTTTCTTCATTAGGCACATTCTAGGTAAGTATGGTAGGATCATTTGCAGATAATATGTGCTTTGGCAGGATGACAACGATGGCCATGATACATAAGTAGGCAGATCTAATATTCTCCTAAATCTATCTTATCAATTGGAATCTTCTACATCATTGCTTTGTACCTACCACACAAAATTCACACTCGGTGGGAAAATACAGGGCCACAAGGTATGCTTCATTGTGCAACTGAATTTTAAGATTCATATACAAACTATCAATGATAAGATTGTCAATATGACCATACCCAGCAGAAATCAACTCACCACCCAAAGCAGAGTCCGTGGCGTTCTAGTGGTTATATTGTCAGTAACCATCTTAAATCCTTGATGAGCATCAACTATCTCTACAATGGTCATTGCACCAAGCAAGAAAAACACTATTTCACTGACTTCTGCCGATGCATGTGTCAGCTGTGAAACAGCTATATCAGTTGAAGGAGCCTACAAAAGAAAATCAAATGTGAATGCTCCAAGATAAAGGTGGAAATAATTAATAAAAGAGTGACAAAAATGTTTTCCACACAAATAGCAGATGCATCAGCATAAGTAGACCACCATAGAATTCCATAAATAAAGGGAGATAGTCATAGTCATCACTTGGAGAATCCCTATTGACAGTAACAAGAGAGAGAGAGAGAGACACACAAACACACGTAGTTTGGCTCTCCCAATTGACCATTGGGGTAGATACCTGATTGTGCTATCTTAATTCATTGCTAAGGTAATTGGTTTAAATTGGAGATGTTCATTCCTTCAGTGCGAAGTGGGCTCCAACATAAATAAAAAATAAAGAATAGTGGATTGCAACAATCACTTCATAGAAAGACCAGCCATCATTCACCAAACACATAGACCACTAAAACCAGTAGATCAGGAAATAAGTTTAGTGCCCATCTTTCCTGTTTTTCACTAACACTTGAATCTTCATACTGGCAGAGTGATGAGGCCACTATCAAAGAACATGAGAAACAGGTTAAAACTTCACCCTTGTATGGGTGGGTCATCATCAATTAACAAGTAGTTATGTAGCATCATTACAGACCTAACCTCACACAGTGATTAAATGAAGTACTTAATACACAATAGAATTTTATGTTTTTTATCATAATTTATGAGGATGCTAATAGAAAGTACTTCACAATGCAAAATACCAGAAGAGGGATAGCAGAGAAACGCAGTCCACTAAGACATCTGAGAAATTCTTACCCCAATGCTTCGCACTACCCATAAACTCACAGCCATCAACAATCCAACTCCACTTTTATTGAAGGCTAGAGACTCCTCAAAGATAATGCCAGCATATCCTATTGCAAAAAGCAATGCCATAGCGACATCCTGCATTATGAAATTAGATAATATCAAGAAAGGCTTCTGTGCATAATCCCGTAATGTGAGAAACATTGGTCAAAACAGGCAATCAGTGAAAACCTATAAAGAAAGGATTAGACAAGAAATTAAAGAATAACCTCATTGGAAGCAACCCATGACAGATTAATTGCCAGAGTCCCTGTTAAAGCTGCTGTGAAAATTGCAATAGTTTTTAACAAATCAGTCTTTGGCTGGTAAGTAGCTTCAAAATCTACCGAGCTAGTTTCATCAACTGAACATAAAGGATCACATGATCCAGATGGTGAGGTCAGCTCCTGTTGATATGAAAAGGTCAATTCGGTGTGTGACAGAACCCACAAAAAATAAGAAGGAACATAAAATGCTGTTTGCAATGATGATTGGTTTTTAAGCAATTTGGAGAATGCCTTTCGAGCAATCCTCCCTCATAAAGAGGATCTATCCAGCCTCAATCCTGCCAAGGGGGATGAGGATCGAAGAAGAGTCATTTGAAAAATGTTCCTAGTATTTAGCAATTTTGCATAACGAGGCTACTTGCAGGACTTTGAACTTGCACTTTTGTGCTCGTCATCCAAAAATTTTGATATTGCACCAGAAAATGATCCCTAATTAATCCTCAAATATCTAACAAAATCAAACCTTAATTCTGAGCTAAACATCTGCAGAAGGTAATTTCTAATAGCAATAGCTTGAAATTCCATCAAATTCTTCAAGCTCTTCATCAAACAGTTCAATTCAAATTTAAGCATAGATAACCAAGATAAAATCTTGAAATTAAACTAGCAGAATAGGCAAATGGGTACGCTTAAAGCTGGAATTCTTATAAGCAAGACAATAAAGATGACAAAAGACTAACACCCAAATCAATAAATTAACAAACAAGCAAATGGGTACTCAAAATTGAAAATTTCATAATGGTACAAGGATAAAAAGAACAAAAACCTCAAGCTGCTTTTCCTTGTTGGGTTGAAATTGTTGTTGAGTTGGAGGAGAAGAAGAAGAGTCTCTGGCCTTATCCTCAGCTCTAGCAAGAACTCCATTGCGAAGCAACCTAGGAGCTCTGATTCTACAAAGTGAAGAGCCAAAGCTAGGCACTGAGTGGACGGAGGGACTGTGGAAAGAGCGTTTCTTGAAATGGTATGATGGTGAAAAATGACTCCCAATTGATAAGGCAGCCATTAAAAGCTTGGATTTTTTAGGAAGATGAGTTATTAAGGAAGGGTCGAAAGAGAGAGTCACTCTCTTTTGATTGCTCTTTGATAAATTAGCTTCAGTTTCACTATGGCAAGTTGTTGCATGGAATAAATAAGCTCATCCCATTAGTTGACGAGGACGATGCAAAAGGGACAACTATTGCCAGGGCTCACGTGACAAGGGAAGATGCGGTAAACAGAGTCAAACTAAAGAAAACTTTTTTCTGTTTTGGAATTATGGTCAATTAATTTCCATTTTCTCGTCTCGTTAAACTGAACCAGGTTTCTTTTTTCTAAATTTAGCTTAACTATTATCACCTCGTACAGTTTGAGTGCTAATGGCAAATCATGTAAAAAGTTTAAAATAACAGAGTTAAAAAATAATAATAATAATAATAAGAAAATGAATTATTAGGATATCTAGACATGACACGTGGTCCAGTTCCTTCTCTCAAATATGTCTGGTCCTCTTCCAACTGCAAGTGTCCGGAAAGATTTAGATTAGAGGCGGTGTGGCGCCACTCCAAATTCCCCTCAAACGCCTCCAAACATGGCCTTGGCTCAAGTCTCTGCTTCTCTTTCTCTTTCCGTTCATGGTACTCTTCTCTCAATTCCTTCCCTCACTTCATCTCTTGACATTGCTTATTAAGTCTTTATTGCGAATTTTACAAGTCCGAATTGTGTTGCAGATATCTGTCCTATCAGCTCACCAAGAACCCGTACAATAGCTCGTTTACCCATTTCGAGTTTTTCTCGAAGCAGCTCCACTTTTGCCACTGGTTCCCCTCTCTGTAAGCAATTCTGAGTTTTGAACCTTTATGAATATATTGTTTTTCTATGTTGTGGGATTCCTTTTTTTTTTTTTTTCATGATAACTGCTTGGGTTTTTAATGCAAATGATGGGTATTTTTTGAATTTGTTTGAAATGATTGTACATGGTAAAGGGAAGTGGCTTATTTGGATTGGGGGTATTGTATTGACCTGTCTATTGCAATGGACATTGTGAAATGTGACTTTCTTTTGAAGAGCAGACTAGGGATTTAACTGCTAAATAAGCCGTGGAAAGGAATTGTTTTGGGGCTAGGAGGAAAACAGCTTTAAATTTTGTGTATACTTCTTTGCGTAGGGATAGATATATGTGATGTTCAATTATGATTCAATATTATATGGTGTAGCTGTTTTGATCTTGCATGTATTTTGTATAGTTGGCTCCTGGTTTCCATAATTGCTTTGCCATTGTCTTTAGCCAGATTCCAAAGTCTTTTTCAAGATCGATTCATATCAAGATGGACTGTTTTGATCTTTTTCTTTGCCATTTTATGCACTGTTTGGGTTGATGAAATTTTACAAGAAGATAAGAGTCTCTTCCAATTGTTACACGAACTTTCTAACTTTTACCTCCTTATCATTCATGTCCTTGCAACTAGAGGAGCATGGGATTTCATTTGAAATTAGTAGAGTGAAAGATAGTGCTTGCTTTTGCTTGCAGTGATAAGGAGAACATCTCACCAGAGGAAGCCTGTGTGTAAAGCAACATCAGTTTCCATCAAATGTGAGCAAAGCACCGAGGAGGGTAACAGTTTGGATGTATGGCTAGGACGGCTGGCAATGGTCGGCTTTGCAGTGGCTATTACTGTTGAAATATCAACTGGCAAGGGACTTTTGGAGGTATCTGCACTGTGCCATCGTTTTCTAATTTATGTACCTGTGTTAGGACTACCTACCATATTAAAACATGTTTCCCTTGGTCTTGCAGAATTTTGGCCTCACAACCCCCTTGCCTACAGTGGCCTTGGCAGTAACAGCATTGGTTGGTGTTTTGACAGCTATTTTTATCTTTCAGTCTGCCTCTAAAAGTTGATCACTGTTAAGGTCTTACAGTTTATCATCCTGAAGATGTTTATAGCTGCATTTTTGTTCATTGACTGTAGTTCAGTTGTCTTGCCAACAATAGCATACGTTTGAGATTGTACAAGAGATTCGACTTTAAGTTTATGTGAATGCCTTCCTCTCTTTGTGTTTCTTTTACTTAACTGTTGCATATAGTTTTCTGTTTTTGTACATTATTGGTGATACCCTGAAACAAAAATGGTTCAAGCATTCTGTTTCTAAATGTCTCATTGTGACATAGGGAATGCTTCCACATCTCGTCGGCTAAGAGAGCCGTAAGAAAAGAATTTTCTTAATTAACTGTGAATTGTTTTCTTGATGCCATAATATTTTTGACTAGTTTGATTGGCCTAGTAAATATGGAGATAATTATGTAGCCACTGGCGGCCATGATTTGAACCTTTTGCAGTAGTGCTAAATGAGCTGCTCCGTCTTTCTCGCCAAAATAAATGATGACTTGCACTTTTGATTTGCATCAAAATGTTAGGCAGCAATCAACTGTTAAGCACATAACCTTTTAAAGTTTAAACATTCAGACATACTGTGTTGAACTTTTAAGCAATCGCCATCGCCCAATAGAATCTGATATCTCCACTGATGTGAAACATATGGAATGGCAAACAAATTACACCATTACAAGTCAGAGAAAGCAAACGGACTTCATTCTTTTCCTCTATCAGAACATATTCTCCTTTACCCTTTTAGCCTTTTTCCATCCAACAGTGCCACACCTGGTAATGGTATTGACTTACAACACAAGGGACTCTTTTTGTTCTTCATAGGTTTTCGTATTGGAAAAAGTAATTCTCAATCTTTACACTTTAAACATGCAAAGAAACTTCACTTAAGTTGCGTATGCCTTTTTCTTTTTTATCTTCCTGGGATCTTACTTTTGATTTATCTTATTCTGGTTCTTGGGGTGAACTAATTTTTGGTAATGGGGGCAAAAATATCTCGAATTGCCAAGAGGTTTGGTTTCCTTCCTCAGTGTAGATTAAGGATTCTCATGGTGGGTATTGATGCTTCAGGGAAGACAACCATTCTTTACAAGCTAAAGCTGGGAGATCTGCTTAAAACCAAGCCCACAGTTGGTATCCAAACTCACTCTTTACTTCGTGACCTCATGGCTGGTTTTCTTCTCACAATAGGCCTATAAGGCTTAATTCTCTTTGATATTAGCTGTTTTCGGGCTATTCAGTTTGTTCTTTACTGTGTTCTAGATTGGAAATCAGACGATAACCAAGAAAGGAAGAAAGAAGGAAACTGTGAAAAACAGGCAATAGTTTAGAAATCATGATACCCAAAAAATTGTTTTCTGTTTTGTATTTTAGCTTGACATGATCAAGTTTGAAGGATTCAATATAATTATGGTTCCAACTGTAGCCTGCACTATTTCATATATGCTTCTAATGACTTGAAAATACAGCAAGATCATGACTTTTATCTTAAGATTTCAAGGTTTTTTAGCTTGCCAAATAATTCTGTGCCTGTTGATATCATTTTTTATCGGCCAGGTTTTAATGTAGAGACCATAGAGTGCAAAAATATATGCTTTGATATATGGGATATTGGAGGACAAAGCAAGGTATCAAGTAAAATCTCATTGGTTAGATTGGCTACTGTGTTTGATATGTTAAATGAATGAGATACAGCACAGGCTAACTTACTACAGCACAGATTCGGCCGTTGTGGAGACATTACTTCCTGAATGTCCAAGGCGTGATCTTCGTGGTAGACAGCACTGATAGAGAAAGAATCTCAGAAGCCCGCAACGAGCTGCATTGGATTTTGTCAGATGTTAGTAAGCTCTTCATATTGAAAATAATGTTTTATTTTCGGTCCGTAATTCTAAAGAAAAACCCTGGGAAAGAACATATACAGAACAGAAAAAGAGTCTAGTCCTCAACCAACTTGATCGATTCTGTCCAAGTTCCAAAGTGTAGCATAATGATATGCTCTGCTGTGCTGCCTCTGCAATTGCAAGTTCTATAACCTCTAACCAAGGACAATTAGTGAGAATACTGATCCTCCTTTTGTTCCTATCATTGCAGAATGAACTAGCCAATGCATCACTATTAGTCTTTGCCAATAAGCAAGACCTGCAAAATGCAATGACCTCGTCTGAGGTTGCTGATAAACTTGGATTGCACTGTCTTGGACAGCGACCCTGGTAAGAAACCTTCTTCAAATGTTAGACCTTGTGATCCACAAGTGAATTTACACCATTCTCATTTTTACCATTTTCTGTGTTCTATGTTCCATTTTTCACTTCCTATTGTGATCAAGTAAAAAGTAGTAGGACATGAAACTTAGAATGGTGAAAGCTTATCTTTGCTATTGATCCTGAGAAAATGGTTCGAAGATTGAATACCTCCAAATGGTTTGACAGGTCGTCTTAAATGAAATTTTGTTGTGCAGGTACATCCAGGGTACTTCTGCTCACTCTGGCTGTGGACTCTATGAAGGTCTCGACTGGCTATCCAAAAATATCTCCCTCAAGGCAGAATCATTCTCATACAGCCACATTCCTCATCTTTTCTCCCACAGGAATCACCAGAATGAAATTGATTTGACACTCATTGAGTTGGAAAAAGAGATTGTAATATTTTGAAAATCTGGCATGAACTTTTCACAGGTTGCAATTTTAGAAGATGCAGAGTTGCTTTTCATTGAGCGGACGCCCCTGCAAATAGATATCATTCACGGTCTGCATCTGTGTATTTATAAGTTGACAGGTTTTTTTTTTTATTTCAATAAATATAAATTTAGAATTACATCATGACACTTCTTATATTCCATCCGGTGAGAAAGGAAGCATGGTGCTGTGGGAAATCATCTACTTTACGATGGCAATATACATATGCCAAGATTTCCCCCCATTTATGGCCATTGATTGTTTTCGCCTAGTAAAAAAGAGCAGTTCACACGCCACTGAAACCATTAGAAAACAGAGGAATGACATTAAGAAGCTAAAATTGACAAGTGTCCGAAAATAGAAGCAAATGTAAAATGACTCCCTCCTGCCTCAAAATCTCCAACTTGAACAATTCAAACAACAAAATTTCAAAGGAAATATATGTGCAAGTTGGGCCTCTTTCTATTAGGCATCCATTGATAACATGATTGACAATACTAGATAAAATAAAAAGGGTTCTTCTCAATACTGTTTCATCCATGAGCAATAGACTGAAGCTATAGACATGCTGCAATGAGATAGTTCACCAAAATTTCTCCTATTTACCTTTAGTATTCTATCGAATAGTGTCACAAAGGTGTAAACACTTTGTCAAAAAAGAGATCAGTGAAATACATTACACCTCAGGAAAAGGGAAGTGGTTAACAATTTTCAATGAGGTTAAAATGCAAGGGCAAAATTTGAGAAATTTAATTGCAAACATATTAGAAGCTGTTGAAGGAACGCCAACAAATCTAGAAATCCATGGATTGAGACCCTGACAAAGCCTTTGATTTTTTACTCTTTTTTTTCTTTCCTCCATTTTTGTTTGCCTTTTTCTTTGGTTTCTCATCTAAAACAGGCTGTGTGCTCTGTAAGTGTTGATAAATGGCAGCCAGTGGATCAGCTTGGAAAGCAGGATGCTTAAGAACTGCACTCAATTGTTTTCCCTCCCTCAATCTGGTGAGAATTCATCCATTAAAAACCAGGTATTTATTGCAGGGGAAATCAAACATTATAGCAAAATAGAATCACAGAATTGAAGCACGCACATTAATTCTTTCCTAGATTTGCAATTGAGCCTGAACTCAGCAGCAGGAGTTGGTTCTTTGGGAGCTTTCAACTCAGGAAGAACCTCTGACAGGGCAGAGAGATCATATGCTTTCAATTTCCTCTGTCTGCTTCGAAGTTTCTTCTTCTGGTAGGAGACAACATGTTCATTAGCAAACTCTTAACTTCAAACTAAAGGCATGCAGTGTGCATTCATGACTGGTGCCCTTGCTTTAGTGAGTGCAAACATTTACTTCTATCCCCAAATAATGTCAGTAGAAGAAATATATGATTAGCAATTTCATGAGGAGCTCATTGCAACGTCAGCAGTGATCAAATGAATCCAACCACGTGTTGCTCAAAACAATTTGATATAACATGCGCTAGAAACTACTATGCATCAGACATCGAGATTATAACAACCCCCAAATTGAATTAAATCCCCCGAAAAATAAACTTAAGACCTATAGTTGTAAGGTAAACAAATTAAGAATGATATCATCCATCCACATGTCCCTAAAAACTAATTTGCTATAACATGTGCTAGAAATTACTATGCATCAAATATCGGGATTATAATGAACCCTACATTGAACTAAATCCCACTGACATATAAATTTAGATTTGCAGCAATTACATTAACCTCCACAAATTAACAATGTTTGCAAGTACGAGTCTATCACCTTTGTTATGTCCTTCTTGGCCGTCAACGAGGCAACGGTATCTCTAACCTCTGCATATATATCAAATAAATGAAAATTGACACGCCGAACATAGACTTATGAAAATTGAGTTTTCATCATCGAACATGAGAAAAAGAAGAAGAGTTTGAACTCACTGGAATAAAACTGGAGTTTCTTTTCGAATTTTTTATCGGCTTTAGACGAAGGATCTGGCCTGCCAAAGCCAAAAAGAAGATCAAAAATCGTAAAACTGCAGAAACCCCAACTTCATAGATTAATCAGAGTTAAAGCAAAAACACAATAAAAACATTCACCGTGAGCTTGCTTTCCCCATGTTTGAATAACTTTCAAGGTTAAAATCTCAGAATGGAGAAACCAAATGCAGGGAGGGTTTTAGGATTTGATTACTGAAACTCGGAGAGAGCCAGCCGAACTCGTAGCCTGCACCGGCTTGATTTATTTTCCTTCCTTTAGAGCTTTGGGCCTTGTTTGCAAAACCAGGAAATTTTGGATTCCACAATTTATGGGCCTTTGATCTGCAATGACTTGTTGGGCCAAATGTGTGGGCTTCGATCTTCAAATTCCTATTTTCCTGATGGAACCTTCTTTGATTTTCCTAATCTTTATCAAATTATGCATAATTTTGAACTAGGTTTTGTCTATGAATTTATCAGCTCTAGTTTAAAGATTTTAAATTGAACCCTTTTGTTATTTAATTACTATTAATGTTCGGCTTCAATATCATGGAACCAGCTCAAACAATTCAAACCTGTCCAATCCAAATTTTTACCATGATGATGCTAATGCAGAGTACAAAGCAAGTACATAGAATCCTAGAGAAATGCAGAGTAATTTTTGTTGGGAAGACATGCAGCAACGATCCCAATTTAATAAAGCAGTTGGCCAGGTTGAAAAAACCATGTGGCATGTGCTTTGCTTTGTCATCCCAACAGCAAATCTTTGCTACAGTTTTTGTAGGTAAATAACCTTACCAAACCCTTTGATCTTTTGTCCTACCATATCTCTGCTCATCACTAGAAATACTTAAAAAAAAAAACATATTTGTTTTGCAATAATCCAGCATGTGAGCGGTCCATTCTTCATTGCTACATTAAATTTCACAGAAAAACAATTTAAATTTTGAAGAAAAAAAAAACTTGTTGATATCTCATCAGTCATCACATAGTATATTAAAAGATAAAATATTAAGACACTTTTAACTTTTAATCATAATTATATACAGATCAATTAATTTTTAAAATGAATATCCCATCTCAAACATTTAAATGACGTTAATGCTTAAACATAAAATATTTAAAATACTTTTTATCTTTTTTCACTCTTTCCCTTTCTCTCAAGTCGATTGACGAAAACCGATCGACCACTTTGCAATCAAAGATTTGGCCGAACTCTTAAAGCAACGACAAATAAATGCTCCCCTGGCTTGGGAAGCACCATCGAGTGCTCCCAAGCTAGAAAGCACGATCAACGATCTAGCTAGATCTGGTCATGCATGACTAGATTCTGTCGAAAGGCGATCGGCCGATGATGGAGTTATTGTCGACCTAACGTTTGAGAAACAAAATAAAAGAGAAAAGACTTTTTTAATAAGAAATAAATTTCAAAAAAATTTATTATTTATATATTATGTAATTTTTAAAATTAATAAAAAATAAAATTATTTAAAAAATATTACTATATCAGTAAAATAACGAAAATATCAATAGAACCCTAACGACTGGAATGTGTCTAACAAAAAATTTTTTTGAGACGGATTACTAATAGATTTGTGTAAAATTTTGGTTAAAATTTTGAAAGATGTTGGTGTTTACTTTATGTTAAATTATTAAATTATGTTAGAGTTTTTGGATGTTTTATAAATGAATGTCTTATGTTACATTATTCGAGCAATTAGGTATATATTATGGAGTAGTTTATATTGGAGCAATCCCATTATATTATTTGAGCAACCATTTATGAAATCGTGAGCCCCCATCACTGAACGGCGCAGCCTATTCCTTCTTTATAGAAGTAGTATTTTTTGTTTGTTTGATACACTATTAGTATTAGTGTATTGGTTTCCATATTATACTACTGTTAAATTAGGATTAAGCATCTTGCCAGCTAATAGTGTTGTTTTCTTAACTAGTACGTGATATTTTAGTTTAAAATGCATTCTAAATTGTTTAAATCTATTGGTTTTTTGGGATGTTCATGTCTTTTCAACAGCGTCGTTTTTTATTATAAAATTTACTCTTAAAATATAATCATTAAAATTTTTAAAAAATGGCATATAAATAAATAATATCCTATTGTAGAACATATACGCAGAACAGTTGGCTCTCAATAATATCTCTCTATATAAATATATATATATATATTCATAAAAATAATAGTACTTTAAAAAATTAAGAGTGCTAACCACTCTGATAGCATTGCTTTTGCAAACAAAAATAATAGGAATCTTGCTAACCACTCTGATAGCATTGCTTTTGCAAACAAAAATAATAGGAATCTTGCAAATCTTCTCATGTCGACACATAGCATTGCTTTTTGCAAGCAAAAACTCTCCTCCTCACAATGAGGCAGACACTCCGACAGGCCTTTGTCTCAGCTTAGTTGTACTTGTAAACAGTTCAGCCTTCTGAGGATGGGTCATGGTTTGTGAAAAAAGTCCCTCAAAAAGCATCTTCTTTCAAAAATCCAAATCCAAATACAAGAGTGCGTTGAAAAAAGGGTTCTCACATCTCTAAGAATACATCCCTTTTACGTTTCATAGGCATTGCTTTGGGAGTAAAAAGGAGTGCTTACACAATTAACATATAAGGTCCAATCATAATCAGAAATTAAGAGTAATTAAAACAGTCACCACTTTTGCTTAATCTGTTATTCGATGTTTGAATCTGAGCAAGACCCTTTCTTGTACCTTATGTATGTTTTTTTTTTTTAAGTGAATTTTGCTATGGTTGAGAGCTGGAAGAAATCTAAGGCCACAAGAAAGTTGGCAATGGCCTTTAAATTAAATTGACAATGACTGATCTCAGACACTGTGCCACCGACACCAAGATAGAACACCTGCCATTAACGACTTTTCTTTTCTCTCGGAATTTCTGCAGCATCACATTCTTATCGTTACCCCTTAAACTTTAATCACCAAAGTATATCTGACACTGTCAGTAATCTTTTCAAATTTATGCACCCAGCACTAATACCTGTTCACACTTTTCTACATCACATTTCTGCAGCAGCTTAGTTCATCCAAAAGCTAATTCCATTTTTTACCATCACTCAAACCAATGTTTTTGTTCTTGCTAATAATATGTAAATGCAACAGACTCAAATATCGTTGAAATGATGCCAAGCTTACCAAAAGCAGGAAAACATTGACAGCGTGTTTGGGGTTCCATTTCCCACTATTCCTAATTTTTTAAAGAAAATGTTTGCTTCGGATAGGATAGGACTAGTCATTTTGAGAAATTAAAATATATTATAATAACAATTTTTTTCCTAATCAAATTACATAACAATTATTTTTATTTTATTTTATTTTTAAATAATAACCGTTCTATTCTTTCTCTATTTTATTTTGCAAACTAAAATACCTTGAATAAATTTTTTATCAATGGGTCAAATAGTTGATTTAGAAAAGCTTATTTAAGAATTAAAAGTCTAGTAGTCAATTTTGGGTTGTTTTTTATTCTCAAATGTCCTGTAAAGAAGTTTCCGAGCTACATTAATATGGAGTAACAAATTAAAAGTTATAATAGGTAGGGGGTTCCTAATTTGGTATGGGAACCAATAACAGTGGTGTCACTATACTATTTGTTTAATTATTATCCCTAATTGGAATAAATGCTTACGAATTGAGAAACACATGGGAGATCAACATCACTTTTACTTCAAACTGAAGGGATCGTCACCATAACTGACACCACTCATTTTTTTTTTAATCCCATATACACATACATACTAATAAATCCTTCGCTCGCTATAAAATAAAAAATGTATATATTTCTATTACAAACTGCTAATATTAGGTAATTAACAAATGAAAAACATTGACCCACTAATCCGACATTAAGACCTTGGTTTTCCACCGTAAGCTTGCTTGCAAACTGAGTAAGATTTCTGTGAAGGAATGCATAGCTGAGAAGATCCTGGACATCCCTGTAGGCAATTGTCCCCCAGGCTACCGGAAACCGATGTGTCACCGGCGAAAAACTCAGACGGAGGTTTTCCAATCAAGAAATTCCCGTCCAGAAACAACCGCCTTAATGACTTCTTCTTGCTGTATTCCAATGGGATGGCGCCACGTAAACGATTGTAACGCAACGACAAAGATGACAGCAGAGGATAGTCAGAGAAATTCGCGGGGACGTTTCCCTCGATATTGTTGAACCCGAGATTAACAGCCACAAGGTCGCTGTTACCACCGGGGGGCTTTGAGATCTCGATGCGTGTGAAGCTGTTATTCGCTAAATCTACTTGTTGTAATGACGGTAACAGAAAGAACCAAGATTGAAGTGTCCCGGTGAACGAGTTTTCACTGAGTTCAACAACTTCCAACTGAGTCAACCCATCAAAAGTGGATTTTGAGATGTACCCAGATAAATAATTCCCCCTTAAAGCAAGCTCTAGCAAGTTATATGGCAGTTTTGGTAAAAAACCAGTGAATTTGTTATAACTCAGATCGACTCTCCTCAAACTAGAAAGCGAGTTCAGTGTTTTTGGCAACGGCCCAGACAGAGAATTATGAGAAAGGTCCAAGTATTCAAGAGATTTGATGGTAGCAACTGAGTCAGGGATTGAGCCAGAGAACGAGTTGGACCTAAGAGTCAAACTTTGGAGACTGCGGAGGGAAGTAATGGAAGAAGGTATCGGGCCAAAGAAGTTGTTATCAGAAAGATCAAGAGTGGTAAGTTGTGTGAGTTGGGAAACGAGTGGGTTGAGTTGGCCCGAGTAACCAGCTGGATCAAGAGTGATTTGCGTGACACGAGCTGAGTCAGGCGAGCAGGTGAGGCCGCAGATGAAGTGGGTCCGGCGAGGGATGGCACAAGGGTCGGTGGTGAAGTCCCACGAAGCAAGGCAGGACCATGACGGGATTGAACTCGGCTTGATGGAGGCCTTGAAGGCTTTAAGAGCTGAAATGTCCTGCGGTGAGGTAAGGGCCTGGGCTAGAGAAAATCTGAAAAGAAGAAGAAGAAGAAAACAGAAAGTGTCGAACATGGAGACAGAATTTTGCCTTTTCTTCTGGGAGTATTAATTTTCTGTTCTTCTTTTTCTCGTTTTCAAAAGTAGATGGAATGGGAGAGCTTATTGAATGATGCAAACTTAAAGGAGCATGAACGTGGTTTGGAAATTTCATGTACGGTTGGACAGCACTCAAATTTTGTAGTGTGGTTGGTCAAATCCTACATTTCAATATTTTATTCATCTACCATCCAGATATTTAAGCAGCATGTATTAAGTACAATAATTTAAAAAATTATTAAATTATTTTTAAAAACATAAATTAAAATTTATTTTAAATTAGATAAATATTATTAATTATTATTAATTAAAATATTATTTATTATTTTTATATTTCATAGTATTACAATTGAAAAAATTCATGCGACTCATCATGTCTTATGTCATATCAATATATTACGTTAACATCATGTAATATAAAATGATTAATAATATTTTTATTAATATCTATTAATTATAAAATTTTATTTAATTTAAAATAAAAATATAAAAATTTAATTAAATATAATAAAAAATTATTAATTAAACGTAATAGGTTAGAGAGGTTGTCACAACTCACTACCCGTATCTCTAAATTTCGATTTTGTTGAGCAGCATATATACTTGGTATTCTATATATTTACAAGCCTTTTGAATTTTTTCATTCTTTTGTTATGGGATTTAAAAGTTGACTAAAAGCCATTCTATGTGTTTCCTTTTCATTACATTTATAATTCAATTCAGCAAAATTATAATTGAAGAGAACTTTTAGCATTTATTTTACGTAATTCACAGTTAAAATCTTTTGAAATGCTTTCGTTTACTATAATAATGATGCTTAAGATAATATGTTCATCTGAATTTTAATTAACGGATCAGTTGAAGAGAAGAAAAAGTTGCTGTATTATAATACTGATATTTTTGAAGTTGATTGTCTAGATACACAAGTAGGTGATTAATTAAAAAATACATGCAGGCAGTATCCGATTATTTAAACAACACGAACTTATCATAATCCATAAGATTTCGCTTACAACAACCTTACAAAGGGACATTAAAGAAATGAAGAAACTAGCTGTCATGTTTTAAACCTCTATGTTTAGTGGTCCTTCTGCTTGGAGCCTCGCCAAATTTTCCTCAATTAGATAGTTCATTATCAGCAATTAATTAAACAAAGCATTCAACTGTAGAAATGGCCAATGGGTGGTTACCCACTTTACCTTTGTGAGTCTTTGACCCCACTGGCCATTAGTTCAAAGCTTTAGGTAGAACCAAGTTGGATAACTTTAACCTTTTTTTCCAGCTTATCTTATCTTCTTTTTCTCCTAGTACAGGGAAAATTGTTATGTTATACTAATAAAGTAATAATCAAAAGGTTTGACAAGATTATTATGAATACCGACTAGATTATTCTTTCTTGGAAGTATTGAATCAAATCAAAGAAAATGATACATCACTGCAGAATTAGCATTATAACCCGATTCATGGTGGTTTGAGACTTTGAGTTAAATGATAAAGAAGTGTCCCTGTATACAGGGGTGAGCAATGTAAATCGAATCGAACAACTAAACCGAATCAAAATGAATTTAATTTTTTTAGTTCGATTCTTTAGATAGTTTGATTAGGATAGTTCGGTTATCAAAATTAATTCGATTTGGTTTCAGTTAAAAAAATTTCTAATCGAACTTAAGAAAAAGTATTATGAAAATTTTACATAAAAAATAAATCCTAAACCTAATTTCTTCTCCTCTTTAATTCTTCTTTAATTATATGAGGATCTATTTTATTTATTATAATTTATTATTATTATTTTTAATATTTTTATAGTATTGATTTATTAAAAAAATATAACATAAATAAATATATATAAATAAAAAAATAAAAAATTTATCAAGTTTCATTTTTAAAAATTAAACCGAATTATCAAATTAATTCAATTTCAGTTGGTTCAATTATTTATATAATTTGATTTAATTTTAAATATGAATTTAGTTACTAGACATTTAAAATCAAATTAATCAAAATAATCGTTTACACACCTCGAAACGAGCCGGACCAAGTTTTCCTGTTACTCGAGTTGCCTTTTTTAGGCAGAAAGGTCCACAAGGAATCTGACAGTAACAATGGCGCCGCACTTGAGATATTTATAATATTCGGGGCACCCCACCCTGCAATGCGTCGTGATATTTCATCCACAAAATTTAGCCAAAGCCGAATATCAACTGGCCCAAATCTCGTCAGGTCGCTCCTACGCTGGATTATTTGATCTTCTCAGTACACCTTTTTTTGTTTTGTTTTGTTTTGTTCTGTGTGTTTGAATTTCCACGACTTCACATTCTTTTATTCCCGTATGGATGAGATAAAAAATGGGACTTTATAAGTAGACATAGCACATTACTCAATCTAATTAAGTGTGTTTATGGCATCTTATGAGTTTTGGCATGAGTTTGGAAAAGAGTTCAAGTACTTAAAAATTTCAC
The DNA here is from genome assembly GCF_000208745.1 of Theobroma cacao. Taxonomy (NCBI): domain Eukaryota; kingdom Viridiplantae; phylum Streptophyta; class Magnoliopsida; order Malvales; family Malvaceae; genus Theobroma; species Theobroma cacao. The sequence goes on along the minus strand of NC_030851.1, from coordinate 5,387,888 downwards.
AAACTCAGCGGGAGCCCTCGAAGATGGGCATCCGTACTGATTCGGGCCCAAAGAAACTCAGGGGAGACTCGACTTTAAACTTGGAAATAATCAACGGTAATTTGAAGGAAGAAGAAAACAGCTTGTTGCATCTTCCAATAGAGAGAATTAATTAGTCCATCTATTTACTTATTTATCTCCTTTTCAGCTCATCCATTTAACCATTATCTAAGGACAAATTGTTAAAAAAAACACACACACACAATTCCCAACAAAAATGGTAGTCACTGTCAAATGATTAGAATGCTCCAATAATTGTTCATCAACTACAAGAGCATCTAAAGCTCATAAGAATCATATCCACATGCTCCAAAAAATGACCAAAACCATGATCCCTCTGCCTCTCCCCTACCTTATCCTCCTCCTATCCACCACCATCCCCACAACCGCTACCACTTCCGCCTACCCTTCTGTCCCTCAGGACTGCACTCTTTCGACAGGGGATGAGAAACTGGTTCCTGTTAGGCGGGAAGTTTACGGTGATGGGAGAATCTTCGATATTAGCCACCGATACACTACTGACATGCTGACATGGGGAAGCAATGACGGGCTGGGCCAGTTTCTGTGGCTTCCTGCTAGCATGAAGAATGGCTCTCTCGCCAATAATTCTGAGATGAAAATGCCTACCCATACTGGCACGCACGTCGACGCGCCGGGCCATATGATTGACCGTTACTTTGATGCTGGGTTCGATGTCGACACCCTTGATCTTGAAGTCCTTAACGGTATTCTTGATTTTATTGATCATAATAATTTTTCATCGTTTTCTTCTTCTTAATTCTTCTATCATTATCAATGATAAAAACGTTACTACATGTTTGATGGTTTTGCATCTGTTCATTACTACAGGTCCAGCTCTGTTAGTTGATGTGCCGAGGGATAAGAACATAACTGGTATCTGTCTACAACTACCATTCTTTGAATTTAGTTGAACTCTTTTGTTTGGTATTGATGTTGGGGGTACCCAATGATCAAATTTGCTTTGAGCATAATCTAATAACAGCTTATAATTTTTTTTTTGTTGTTCTTTGGTTTTGGTTGCAGCCGAGGTCATGGAGTCACTGCAAATTCCCAAGGGAGTGCGTCGTGTGCTTTTCAGAACATTAAATACTGACAGGTAGTTGAAATAATTTATATTAGCACTTAAACAGCTGAGCTTAATTTAAGGCTAAAATACTAAAGTATGTTTGATTCACGAAATAAATAAGAATGAAATAAAATAATTATTATGTGAAAATAAAATAATTATTACGTGAAAATAAAATAAGATAAGAACAAAATAGAATAACTATTACGATGAATGAAATAAGACAAGAATAATTATTATGACCTATTACAGTATTTGGTTTGTAACAATAATTTTGAAAATAAAAAAAATAAAAAAATAAAAAGATAAAAATATCTTTTATTATATATATAATTATTTTTTATTTTATTTTTTAAATATTATAATTTATAAATTAATTAAAATATTAATAATTAATATTTTAAATATTAATATTTTAGCATAATTTAATTATTAATTTTTTAAATATTAATATTTTATTTTATAATTTAATAATATTATTATTAAAATATTAATAATTTTTTTTTATTTATACTCAATAAAAATTTAATATATTAATATTTAATAAATAAAACATTAATTTTTTAAAATATTAATATTAATAATGATTAAATTATATATAAAATAGTAATATTTTAAAATTTATAAATAATTTTTTTATTTTATTTTTTTCTTTTTTCCTTTCTTCTTCTCTATGGGTTGGCTATCGAAAAAATGATCGGTATAATGAAATGTCGATCTAACTCACCATGTTGTCGGATCTTGCCACTAAGGCACTAGATCGGCGCTTCCTGCGACTGGATCTGGCCATAGAGTGTCAGATCCAACCATGGGGATTTGATCGGGAAGCACCAAATCAAATGCTTCTCGTAGCTAGATTAGGTCGTGGATGCCAGATTCGGTGATTCTTCAGTTGAATCTTGTTGAAAAGAACTAGATCGACGCTTTTCGATCATATTCGGTAGTGAAACCGTCGTCATCACCATCGTTGTCGCCATCTCTGGTGATGAGTGCAAGTTAGAAGGAGAATGATAGAGAAAAGAACGTGAGAAGAGAGAGAAATATTTATAAGTTTAGGATTGTAATATTTTCAAGTTATAAGAGGTATTTTAGTCTTATCACATTTTAAATCTATTCCCCCAATCATGGAATAACAAAACTCATGGAAGAGCTTGAGTTTGGTTAAACCTGAGTTTTATCCCATTTTAAGGAATAGCTAATACTAAATAATAGCTATTCCTTGTGACATTACTTACCAAACGGAGGTAAAGAGAAAACATGGGAATAGAAAAGGAATAGCTTAGCTATTCCCTGTACCAAACATGCTTACTAGTATGATTTTTCCAGTTTATTAGGATGGTTCCATTCATTCATTCATTCTACCATCCGGTCTCTATTTAGCATCCTAGCTCCTTTTAGTGAAAATGGTTACTCCATGGCACAGCAGTCCGTTTATCTGTACATTCAGCTTGTTTGAAGAACAGAGATTACATTACTGAGGGTAAATGATAGTTCTGGCTAAAAAATTTTCAATTTCAGGCGGCTTATGTTTACGAAGGAGTATGACTCAAACTATGTTGGATTTACAACGGATGGGGCAAGATGGTTGGTGAAGAACACTGATATCAAACTTGTGGGTAAGATATATAGCTTTTGTTTTAAAAAAATGTGAGATATGTGCAGAGTGATGGATGCGAATTGCTGGGATGTCTCTACGTTAAAACTTGCAAAATGTTCTTTAAGTCTTAACTTCATATTAGGACATAAGTGCAGTACTTGATATAATTTTTTGACTGCCAAGGATGTTTCTTCTTTTTAATTTGGACATATTTGGGAGATTAGAGAAAATCCTCTTGTGGTATCTGATTACTGTACTTAGATATTGCTACTCGCGCTGACTTATTTGTCTATCTTGAAATGTAGGAATCGATTTCTTATCCGTTGCAGCCCATGATCATCTGGTTTCAGCTCATCTTGAATTTTTTGAGAGCAGGGTAAGAACATTGCTACAGTATGATGCATATTTGGTTAATTAGCAGATGTTATTTTACGTTTTCCCCCCTTGAATCTTCATCCATGGTTTTAAAACTAGCTGCCAAAGTTGTTTTCAAGACAACAGAAAAGGAACATGGAATTTTAATCTGCTGAAAAGGGGTGTCAAAACTCTGAGTCATTAACATTATTCCATCTGCTGCTCCAGGAAATTATTCTTGTGGAAGGCTTAAAGCTCGATGATGTGCCACTTGGAATATATTCTGTCCACTGCTTACCTCTTAGGCTGCTTGGCGCTGAAGGATCACCCATAAGATGCATTCTCATGAAATGATGCAAATGCAAGTCTTTCGGAGTTATACCAGAGATTTGGTCGTAGTAGCTGCTAGCTATGATGATTTGCTATGCTTATGCAAATTAGACTTTAAATCTGTTGCAGGAATTAATAATAACCCTGGAGTCTGGGGGTGATCAGTGAGACAATCAAAGTGGTATGGAAGGAAATTAGAGCCGGCTGGTCCTAAATTAGTAGCATGTAATGTAAGCAAAGTGGTTTGTCTCAAATAATGAGAAGAATTGGCTATCAATAAATTAATAGTGTGATGTGTTTATGGTATTGAATTAGATAAACTGTTATTTTATAATTAAAAGATTTAGTTAAATTTTATATATACTAGAGTTTTTTTTATTAAAAGATAAATAATGAGATCAAATTATTGGTTTTGAAGATATGGAAGATCAAATTCAACTAAACCAGTATCTCTCATTTTATATTAATTTCGTCATCCACAAACGGATAAACCTCTCCTTTCAAAAGTCAGCCTATGTAGCGTAAACAGTCACGCTGCCTAAAAAGCGCGTGGCCAATCATACTAGCGCACGATTTCAACCGGTAGCAGATAGTTCTTACGAATCCTCGTCAAACTCAGTTCACTTAACTCTACGTTCCCTCTCCCTCACTCCCAAAATGACTCCCCTCTTCCTCCTACTACTCCTCTCCTCCGCCTTCATCTCCACCGCCACCACCGCATACCCTTCCATCCCCGGGACGGATTCCACCACCGACTGCGGCCTCTCGGGAGGAGACGAGAATCTGATTCCCATCCGTCGCGAAGTCTACGGTAATGGCAGAATATTCGACATCAGCCATAGGTACACCGCCGACATGCCGTCGTGGGAATCCAAAGACGGCATAGGACAGTTCCTTTGGTTGCCTAAAAGCATGAAGAACGGTTCCCTAGCTAATAATTCCGAGATGAAACTTCCCACTCACACCGGCACGCACCTCGACGCTCCCGGCCACGTCATTGATCGGTACTTCGATGCCGGCTTCGATGTGGACACTCTTGATTTGGAAGTACTTAACGGTAAATAATATTTTTAAAAATAATTCACTTATTTGATAACTGATTTCTGATTCTCCTTTTTATCTTTGTTGGGGGGATTTTCCCCTTATAGGTCCTGCACTGCTGGTAGATGTTCCAAGGGACAAAAATATAACCGGTCCGTACCTTTGCACTTTCTTTTTCATAATTTTCATGTTTTTTCATAGTATTTAAGTTTATAGTTATGTCTATTTTTCTTTATTATAGCTGAGGTTATGGAGTCTTTGAAAATACCCAAGGGAATACGTAGAGTTCTTTTCAGAACATTAAATACCGACAGGTGATTGCATAAATACTCCATGGAATCTGATGAGCAGCTTTTATAGTTCAAAGAATGCAAAATCTGAGCTTAAATTTGTCAACTTTCAGGCGGCTAATGTTTAAGAAAGAGTTTGACACAAGCTATGTGGGATTTATGAAGGATGGGGCAGAATGGTTGGTTAAAAACACTGACATCAAATTTGTTGGTAAGATGTTGCCTTCAGAAATTCTAAAAAAAAAAGGTTACTTTTAATCAAATTACGAAACTTTAAATTAGTTCTGGTTATTGTTAGCTCAACACAGAACTCTTGTAGTTTTGCTGATTTGTCTGTCTCTATTCTGAAATGCAGGAATTGATTACTTATCTGTTGCAGCCTTTGATGATCTGATTCCATCTCATCTTGTTTTTCTAGAAGGCCGGGTAAGAAATCATCATCTAATGTGTTAACTATCTTCTGTGTTTTAGTTTTGGCAATTAATTTTCCATTTATCTTTGAAAGTCTTGATTGTCCAGTATGACCACTTCATATTATTGCTGAGTCAAATGTAATTTCCTGCTTCTTAAGTTCGTGAATTGCAGCGAACTACTTTGTGTACATTTATTACCGTGTGTGTTTCTATTACTTGATTCCATAATGTCTTCTTGGCCAAGTTTGATTTCCTGGCTTATATTAAGGAGTATCTCTTTCAAGCATTTTGCTAATGAATGAGCTAAGGGCAATTTTTAAGGTTATTATATTAAGCAATATTTTCTTCTAATGTGTTGGAATTCATAATATTGACTGTCAATTACTATTTAATATAAAAATAATACTACAAATAGTATTTCAATTAACCTTAAAGAGGTGCCCTTAGGCTACTCATTTGCAAAATCCATCTTTAAATTATTTTCAATGTAGTACTGTGAAATTAGCAACTTAATGGTTTGTTCGTTCTCATTCCTTAGTTTGACCTGACTGTTATTGGGGACTCAACCAACCATCATGTTTCTTGGATGAACAAAGTGTTGGGGACGTTTCTTAGGTCTCTGCTCATTAAATTGCAACCCTTAAGTCTAATTGTTCATTTTCTTCTTGGGATGTTGGTGTTTTAAGCTCTAACTATGCCAGAGTTGATCACAGTAAAAATTGGTATGGCTTTTCCAATGGATTTAACCACATTAAAATTGATTAACTAGTTGACAATGATATATCTGCTCCAAGATTAGGGTTTCTGTTTCCCTTTTCCTCTCACATGTCTTGGTTCTAGTCTTCTAAATGTGAAATGTTAATGAAGCTTGAAATCAAGTTATTTAATGTGTATAGGTTTGGTAACATAAAGTCCTCAGTTTTGTTACTCAGTACTCTGAGTCAAGGAGAAAAAGGTGGTATAAACAGCAAACACCCAAACATTGCTAATGCTTGTTATCTGCTTCAGGATATCATTCTTGTGGAAGGCCTAAAACTTGATGACATCCTACCTGGGATATATTCGGTTCATTGCTTACCTTTAAGGTTGCTTGGTGCTGAAGGATCGCCAACAAGATGCATTCTCATCAAATGATATATATTCCTTGTAAGTCCTGTGTTTTGTAATTGTTTCCACTATTGAAAGCAAAGCATGCGTTTCACGCTAATGGCATGGAATTGCTACTGCAGGCTTAACTTCTGCAAATGCTACACGCTCAACTGCTTCTTATGTTAGGTAAAACAAACGATCTATATTTTTTTACACCAGTTTCTCTAGTTAGTTATGGTGGAAGACTCAACATGTATTTTTGCAGGGTAAAATGATAGCGCTAAGGGGTGTTGTTGATCGGAATAAGACAAATAAAGAGTTGATGAGTTTGAACTGAAGGCTGTTCCACACTTGTAGAGAGGATGTAGTGCAGAAATTTAGTTGCATTGAAGTACACTTTTCTTGTAATGCATCTGTTTAGCTTTTTGATTGATGACATTAGGAACATACACTTATTTGGTAGTGTTTCTGAATATCATGGCTAGATTTGGTCACTGCTTGCAATTGTCGGCAATGATGTCTATCAGTCTTCTTGACATCCCGAAATAATTTTGACAGATCCATAATTGGAAAAGCCATCTCTATGAAAGATAAATATGTGTGTCAGTATATGGGTTGTGTTTATATGTGCGTCTCCTTCCTGCTCTTGTTTATATGGGCCATACCTTGCTTTAGCTTCTTCATATATTGGCTGAGTTTTGCAGACTTTCGGATATTGGTTGTCAGAAATTGCATGAGCATTGAAGAAAACAAATCTTTTTGGATACATTTATGTGATTCAGATTTGTGTTTAAGTTCGACATCCTTGAGTGGATTGCCAATCAAAGCCATGGATTTCATTACAACACTTTTTGCCTAGAAAAATTCATAATTTTTTGACCTGGGTGACTTATCTTTTTATATATAAGTGAATTTAAAAGATGTTAAAAGTGATTGACTAAATATTTTTATTAAATTAAAAAAAATCAATTAAAAATTTTATTTTATTATTTTATTTTGTTAGATTCCTGTTGAAACACTACACGCTAGCCATACAAGGACAACCAAATCTTCAAATTACAAAGAGTATCGGCATCGAGAACAACATTAGTATTTCTTTTATAAAAAAGGGATTGCTAAAGACTAAAAAGTCAAACCCATGAGGGCGGCCAAAATTAAGAACTTTGGACATATTTTTAAATTTTATAAACAAGTTGGAATAATTGATATGTATGTATTCAAATAACTATATTAATTTAATAAAACAATTGTACTTAAAATTAATAAGAGAGATTTACATAATCTCAAAAGACTTCAAAAAGTTTATTACTATACTCATTTAGATTTGATTATAAAGATGTCAAGAAATTTTATAATGTAAAATAAATTAAATAAAAACATTATTATCATTACTATTAAATAAAAGTTATATTTAATATTTTTTTTGTAAATATCGCAAACACGTGCTGTGCATGTCTAAATGTGTGATTCAAATGGGATCCATCATTTATGATTGTGTAAGAAATTTTGGATTAGGCTTGTTGGCTGAATAACAGACAAATTGTCAAAAGTCCATAATTTTGTTTATATTACTATTTCTTTTATATAAAAAAATTTGCTAAAAGAAACAGTGAACACTTAACAATTGAACCCACGAGGGCGGCCAGGATTGGACCTTTAGACTTATCTCCCCAAATTCAGATGGCAAAATATTGCCTTTCGATGTTTGATGGCACAACCTTTTCTTTTTCTATCCAAATAAATTAATCTAGCCCTTGGATCTGATATGGCTGGCCGATCTATTCCGAGGCATTCGTAAGATAAAAAAAAAGTGTATGATTATATGTAGTTGGCTTTAATCATTGACTTGAACTGCAACACTCCACCAATCACGTCCTTTTCATTTCATCATTCTATTGGTTTTCTTCCTCTACAACTTACTACTTACTAGTTACACCATGGTTACCATGGCTAGTACCATGAACAAACATAACCTCCTGCTGCTACTTTGTGCCGGGATACTCACCGTAAACATCCTCTCCGGTGCTGCTGTGGCTTATGGTAATGGCAAAATCTTTGATATAACACACAAAATCACCTCTGAGTTGCCAACCTTTGACTCCCAAAAGGGGCTTGGTCAGTTCATTTGGCTTGTTTCCAGCATTAGAAATGGCTCCATAGCAAATGTTTCTCAGTTTAAGCTGGGAACCCACACTGGCACTCACGTCGATGCGCCCAGCCATTTCTTCCAGAAGTACTATGAGGAGGGGTTTGATGTTACCACTCTTAGCCTGCAAACGCTTAACGGTAAATTGGTACCATAAGCAAGCTATTCATTGTTTCTTTTTGCAGTTTTTTTTGTGCTTCTTAAACTTGGTGTTTACATTTTTTGAAATTTAGCTCATCACAAGGAGGGGTCTTCAAATGACCAGCAAATTACCAGCGTTCTTAATTTCTTTTGCTTGATTTTTCATAGATGATTAGCTAGCGCTGGGGATTTGATTGATACCCTTTTTTGCCTTTCTCGCTCTGATGTTTTGTGTTGTTAATCAGTTTCTGCATTCTTTTCGTGGATATTGTTGATGATCATACGTGTTTTATTCTTTGTATAGGTCCTGCTCTAGTAGTTGATGTTCCAAGAGAAAAGAACATTACTGGTAAGTGTTCCTAGTGTAGTTTCCCCTTTTATAATCGGAAATCTGTTTACTTCATTTTCTAGTTTCTTTAAACTTTTGGATCTAAATGTCACTTCAGCTCACTCTAGAATCATTCATTTTTCTGGGATTCATATGCAGCAATACCTGTCAATTCTACTAATTTCAGTATAAAGTAGTAATAACTGGTCTCGCAAAAAAACTGGTCTGATATCATAATCATGGATATCTCCGAGCCCCGCCTAGAGTTTTGTTGCAGAACATCATAAAATAGATCTTCTCCATCATAAAATAGAGCTTTGTCTGCTTTGCTTCACTTTCTCACTGGGTAGATGGCTCTTTTATGTTTTAAGATTCTTGATCTGTGTGTACAGGGGTTTAATGTGGTCCTGGAGTCTGCCTTACCGGTGGTGGTCTTCGGTGCCTAGGATTCACTTTTGATTGGGTGGGGAACAAGGGGTTTTTGGTCTTTGTAAATCTGGGAGTTTGAATTTTGTTGTTCTAGAATTTTTTGCTTGGTGCAGCAAGAGAAGGAAACAGGCACGCTGGTTATGTTTCCCTGCCTTACTGACTTTTTCTATGGTTTGTAATCTTTTATGCTGGTGGGAAGTGTTGGCTAAGGGCTATATGTAAATGCTTAGGTGAATGGTTTGAAGGGCAGGGTTGGTTATTGGTGTTTTTGTCTACCAGTATGGGATCAGAGGGCTAAGACTGTGCTCTTTCCAGCCTTTGACCCTCCTCTGTATGTACATGGACATCCTTTCTTTATGAATGAACTCTTAACTTTCCAAAAAAAAAAAATCTTCTCCATCATAAAGTAGATTAACTCTGCTTTCCCCCTTTTTTACGATGGGAAGTTGGGAAATTTTGTTTATCATATTTAATCCTTCTTAATTTTAAGTGCGTTTAGCTGTAGTAACTAAAGTATGCTTTCTACAGCTGAAGTTATGAAGTCCTTGAATATTCCCAGGGGAGTACATCGTGTGCTTTTCAGAACACTTAACACTGACAGGTAAACATTAATGTAATTAGATCTATTTACTTGTCTTTATTAACATATGAACAAAATGAATATAGTACGGTGGGCTCCTTTTTCATAATGTTTTTGAAGCATGTCAATATGTAAATAAGTGATTTTGACACTCTGCTTGATATGTTCTTTAACTCGTGCTTTGTCCCCCAGAATTGGCATCACATTATTGACATGTTTGCAGTTCTTCCATTTTTGAACTTTCACAGAAGCCTGTTTATATGATGTTACAAGACTAGCACTTATGACAGTTAATTCTAGCAAGAAACATGTTTAAGGTACAATTCATAGACTAATAGTAAAAGAGTTAACGGGACAGAGTCGTTTAGGCTTCAAGAAGAAGAATAAGAAGAAAAAGACCTGGGCAACTAGTCAATGAATTTCATTTTTTTCCCCATTGGCTTGTGAATATCATGTCAGTCAAGTGTAGTGTTTTTGGTGCTGTTGCAATCAACATCCTAAACTGAGCTGGTAGTTTTTGAGCATATTTTGACTGAATTATCCAAATCCTTAATATCTTAAAACCTACTGGGGCAATCACTATAAACATAGAAATGAAATACTTCGATGTGTTAAATCAATTACCCACATGAAGGTATAAGAAGATAATCCATGCTGAAAGATGTGCTCTATGCCTCTACTCTTGTTATTACAAAGGTTTTTCCTGTTGTCTCAATATCTCTTTTTGTCTAGGAATTCCACTCATAAATTTTCAAAAAAGAAAAAAAAAAGTAGGTTGTTGTAAATGGGTTCACATGTGAGTTAAGAAGTGACCCCTTTTAATTTCAATATTGCAATTTCTGTTTCAGGGGCTGTTTAAAGTTTAATGAAATGTATTTTCTTTCCATTAAAACAAAAAGAGCCTCTCTCTCAAACTCAAGATTTTGTTGAACCAGAATTGATTTGCTGAAACTTACAAATGATTTCATGATAGTAAAATGTATGTCAACTTTCATGTTCAGGGGGCTGATGCACAAAAAGGAGTTTGCTTCAAACTTCACAGGATTTAGGAAGGATGGGGCACAGTGGTTGGTTGATAACACAGACATCAAACTTGTGGGTAAGATTTTAGACTTTCCTTGTTAACACACAGGACTAATTTCAAAAACAGTTGTTTGGTAGAGCATCCCTGTCCTTAATTGACAACAGGGCTTTGTGCATCTGTGCCACAGTTTCTGCTCTTCAGTTCTGGCTTGATAAATGTCAGTGTGATCATTATTTCAGTTTATGAGTCACTATAGGCAGAATTAGTCAATTTTTATTGAAAATCAAAAATGAAAAAAAATAAAAGTTAAAATTTTTTAAAATTAATACATTACATTTAAACAACAATCAAAAGATTCATAATAAAAAATAATTTTATATAACATAAAAATAAAAAAAAAATTAGAAAGAAAAATTTACAAAAAAGTTATACTCGACAATGTTTTTTAGATTCGTAAAATATAATGTATAAAATATAAATAGTTAAGTACGATATATAGAATTTTATATAATAGTTAAATAATATAAATAGAAAGAAGAAAAAAAAATTCACAAGATCATAAATTTCTCTTTTAAAGAATAAAATTTGTTTCAGTAATTAATTACATAAGAGAGTGTGAAGTAAAATAAAAAAACAAAAACAGAAAAGAAAGAGAGGGAGAAAGAGGTGTGAATAAATTTAAATTGGAATAGTGTTGACTAAAGTTTGTAAGGTCATTTTATTATTTATTATTTATATTAATTATTAAATAAAAAATTATTTTGAAAAGTATTAAAATATATAATAAATAAAATATTTCAAAATTTTTGAGGGATCACAACCTCCATAACTATACTACTCTCCAAATGTATTAAATATATATATATATATATATATAATAATTAAAATTTTTCAAAAATATTTAGGAGGGCCGTGCCTCCCAAAACAGTACCACCCTCCACCCCTGCGAGTCACTTCAACAGAATGTGTTAGTAACTGAGGGAAGAAAGCAATCGATGATAAATTTCCTTCCTACCACTCTGTTAACACTTTTTGTTTGAAAGTAAAACTTGATCGGATTCAATAGCACAAATTGGTAATTACCAAAATCAGGCAATCAAAGCAGTATAACGCAATCATTTTCTATAGAAAATAAGGCCATTTCTGTGCTTCGATTTTTGGCAGAACTTTTAGTTGTACTAATTCATCTGTCTGTATGAATTGTAGGACTTGATTACCTATCTGTTTCTGCTTATGTTGATGCTGCCCCAACTCATCATATATTTCTAAAGAAAAGGGTAAGAATAATGAGATTTCTCTTGTGAATCTGAGAGCCTGTTAATTTTAATTTTTTTTTTTAAATATTTTTCTGCCCCAACCCATCTGTTATGGCTTTCTTTACTCTGGTTTATAGAGAAGGGTTGAAATGCATTTCTGAAACTGCTCAAATTCTTCAGGAAATTGTTCTTGTTGAAGGTCTGAACCTCGATGGCATCCAGCCAGGGAAGTATACTGTCCATTGCCTACCTCTGAGGATGGTCGGTGCAGATGGATGCCCAACAAGATGCATTCTCACTGCATAACAACATTTCTTCAAGTAAGTTCTTTCGCTTTGAAACCAATTATCGCTTTAGTTAGGACTTGTATATGTACCTCTGAATTATTACTAGTGATAACAAATAACAAAACCTTTAGGAGGTGAGTTCTATATTGGTCAAACTCTTCCTTTTTTCTAGAGGATTGCCTGTTTTATAGAAATAAACAGAAATGCTCTTATAAATTTGCTTTTATAAGTTTGAGACATTACTCATGCAAACCTTTTGCTGCAGGAGAGTAGGAAAGGCTACTCTTGACAGGTTGGTTGATAGTGTCAAATAAACGCCTTTGGGGGGTGGGAGTGGTTGTAGAATAAAAACTTCCTGAGCTCATTGTTCATTCTGAATATCGAGGAATCTATACTTTGTATCCTCTTTGACATTCAATACAAATTCTCTTCAGATTGTTGTTAAAATGTAATGAGACAGGATAAGCCTTGTGCTTCTTCGTTATCACACTTGCATCCAAAGGGAATGATTTCTGATTTCAACTAAATAAAATACTGACGTAAAACAGAGAAGTCTCATATTTTAAAGCAATGGATGACACAGAAATTTGCCTAACCACAGGTATAGAATGCATAATAATTATGGCAATTCACCACTAAAATAAGTGAACCCAGAAAATGAGAGAGAAACTTCTAAGTTTAAATGCAAAAGTAAACCAGAAAGGTAGCCAAACAACTTAGTAATGTTTGGACCAGACTAAGGAAGAGTTGAAAGACTTTTTTTTTTCTATTTTTTTGAATTGGCTGATAATCAAATCCAAGAAATAGGGCAATTGCTAAGGAAACCAAAGGTTAGGACAACAGCGGGAGCTACAAGAATGCATGGTTTAAAAGTTAGCCCACCGCTTATTATGTTGAAACAGAGATGACCACACAGTAACAAGGAAAGTGCCCCTTGCAAATCTTCCTCACAAGCAACATCTATCTTATGTTCTGTTTCTTATGCTGTAAGCTTTGAGATTATTTTAAATTATTGAGTTTTCTTGTCTTATTCAGCACCTTTGGCTGTCTATTTCTCCAGAATAAGTAAAGAAGAGCCTCATATATAGCAACAAAAAAACATGTATAGGTGAAGGAAAGCAGCTTTTGCTGTAAGTGCCCTCTCCCCCTTCACTGTTAAGTGATGCCATGTTTATATCCAAAGCAAATAGAAGCAACACTAACATGATTGGCCTGACTCGCCCATTTCTTTTTCTTTTTTCCCTTTTTGATTGACTTGCTGAATTGGCATGAGAGAGGTTCACTTAACCAAAAGCATTGATCCGAAATATTAGGCACTTTGGTGTTCATTAATTCTCCAACTGGACGTCTATAAAAGGGGTGATTGGCAATGTCAATCTCACAAAACATAGCAAGCCATTCAAGTTCCAACCATTCAGGAATCATAAATTCAAGTCTGGTTCAGCTTGATGGCTTCAATGGCTTAACCGAAAATGCACCTTCTGCCCATTCTCCTCTTGGTTTTACTTAGTATGGCAGGGGCAACTCCACCTGGTATTGCCAACCACCTGAGCCATGCAAGATGCAAGATCAAGAAATACAAGTACTGCTATAGCTTAGAGCATGTTTGCCCAAAGTTTTGCCCCAGTGGTGAATGCACAGTTGAATGTGTGTCGGAGCCTCAAGTCCTCCATCAGTCCCTGCTTCTCCCCCAGACGGTGATGACAACACTTCCACTCCTACAACACCACCGACTACTTACACTCCTCCATCGATACCTTTACCATCTCCTCCAACTCCACCAACTACTTATACTCCTCCAACAGAATCACAGAATCCTCCTCCATCCTCACCATCTCCTCCCACTCCAGTTCCATCAACTACTTACACTCCTCCATCAACATCTCCACCGTCTCCTCCAACAGAATCACAGAATCCTCCTCCATCACCACCATCTCCTCCCACTCCAACTCCACCAACTACTTACACTCCTCCATCTCCTCCAACAGAATCACAGAATCCTCCTGCATCCCCACCATCTCCCACTCAGTCACAGAATCCTCCTCCATATACCTCACCTAAGACCGTCAAATGCAAGAACGAAAACTACCCTCAATGTTATAACATGAAGCATATACGCCCAGCTCTTGCCCCGGTGGATGTGAGGTTGATTGCGTCACTTGCAAACCTGTTTGCAGTAAGTCTCAAATGCACCTCATTATTGCAAAGCTTAAATTATTTGTAGACATAAATGAAATGCTCTTTAGGACATTGCTTGGGTGTCAGTGTTCGTTTAAAACCCTGAAAATATTTTGAACAAATTTATAGAAATTTTTTTTATGCGTCATCATATATATATAACTCGACGATTCTTCTAACTCCTATGTTTGCTTTACGGCAGAGTGTGATAGGCCAGCAGCAGTGTGCCAGGACCCTTGATTCATAGGTGGCGACGGCATCACCTTCTACTTCCATGGCAAGACGGACCAAGACTTTTGCCTTGTTTCCGACTCCAACCTACACATCAATGCCCACTTCATTGGCAGGAGAAACCAAAACATGAAGAGGGACTTCACTTGGGTGCAGTCCATTGCAATCCTCTTCGACAAACACTATCTCTTCCTTGGTGCCCTGAAAACCTCTACATGGGATGACTCCATTGACGACCTCAGCCTCACTTTTGATGGAGAACCTGTTACTCTCCCTGAATCCGAAGGCGACAAGTGGCAATCTGCAAATGTGCCCAACGTCTCCATCACCAGAGCTAGTGACACCAATAACGTTATAGTTGAAGTTGAAGGGAACTTCAAGATCACAGCCAAGGTGGTGCCCATCACTGAGGAAGATTCCAGGATTCACAACTATGGCATAAAACAAGATGACTGTTTTGCTCATCTTGATCTTGGATTCAAGTTCTACTCTTTGAGTGATGATGCGAACGGCGTGTTGGGACAAACTTATAAGCTTGGCTACGTAAGCCACCTAAACATTGGCGCAAAAATGCCAGTAATGGGAGGGGACAGAGATTTTCAGACTTCAAGCCTGTTTGCCCCAGACTGTGTTGTTTGCAAGAGATCGGCTTTTGGCTTTTCTTTATTAGTATGATAATTTGAATTGAATGATGATAATAATAAGAACGGGAACATAAACTACCGGGGAACAGGAAAAACACAACCCCAATATATACCATATTACTACTACATTTCTTACTGCTAAGTATTTCGTTTTGTACAACTATTGTTCACTAATTGACATTGGATTTTAATAAAGAAACAGAGGATCAATTCTCTGCTGATATACATGTCTATTTATTTATAGTATATGTAGATGTCATGCTAGTAGTACTGTCCAATTTGGCATGAAGCCAAAACTAAAATTATTGGGAAACACATTTAAATCATAACAAGTTAACTACTATTAACAGTAGGAGGATTTAGCAAGTAGCGTGTGAACCAAGGAAGAAACGACGTCACTTGGTACTCAAGTGAGTGTAACAAGCCGACACGACAATCGACCAAAACCCCATTTTGGGTTTATCAACTCTTCTGTTCCTCTTCGCTTACAGGTTCTATTTTAGGCTTTTTAGCTCCAGAGCCAAAAACCATTCAATCAAATTTCAGAAATGGAGGGAGTCTCCTACCAGCGATTCCCCAAGGTCAAAATCCGCGAACTGAAAGACGACTATGCAAAATTCGAGCTTCGCGACACCGACGCCTCCATGGCCAACGCCCTCCGTCGCGTCATGATTGCCGAGGTCCCCACCATCGCAATCGACCTCGTCGAAATTGAAGTCAACTCCTCCGTCCTTAACGACGAGTTCATTGCCCACCGCCTCGGCCTCATCCCTCTCACCAGCGAACGCGCCATGTCGATGCGATTCTCGCGTGACTGTGACGCATGCGACGGTGACGGCCAGTGCGAGTTCTGCTCCGTCGAGTTCCATCTTCGTGCCAAATGCATGACCGATCAAACCCTCGATGTTACCAGCAAGGATCTCTATAGTTCCGATCATACGGTTGTTCCCGTCGATTTCACCGATTCCGCTGGCTACGATTCCTCTGAGCAAAGGTGTTTAGGGTTTTTTAGGGATAAATTTGTGAATTATTCGAAATGACAATTACATTAGGTTTTTTCTTTTGGTTAGAGACTTATAGAAAATTAAAATTTTTGTTTGGTTGCAGGGGGATTATCATTGTGAAGTTACGGCGAGGGCAAGAATTGAGGCTGAGGGCAATTGCGAGGAAAGGTATAGGGAAAGACCATGCGAAATGGTCACCGGCTGCGACTGTGACTTTCATGTATGAACCTGAGATTCATATCAATGAAGATATGATGGAAACCTTGACGCTTGAGGAGAAGCAAAGCTTTGTTGAGAGTAGTCCTACTAGAGTCTTTGATATTGATCCTAATACCCAACAGGTTCGCCTTTTCTTTCTTCGTCTTACATTAATTCTAGTAAAGAAATTGGTTGAGATTAAGTTTTGGTTTGTATGGCTATCAAACTAGGTCTAGATTGTTATAGAAATTGTTGGTTTTACTTAATTTCATCATTCCAATAGTATAATAAAATTACCGTCGACGCAATCAAGGTCCTTTAGAAGGTCCTTGTTTGCCTTAGCTGGCAAATGTTTGTGTGTTTTGGTAGCCTGATATCTATCTTAAAATAGTTCCGAGCGTTGTGCCTTGACTTTTATGCATCATGAGGATATTGGTGGAAGTTGAGATTTACTTTACGTTTCTGGGTTGAGGTTTATCTCTTTCTACTAGGGCTGTTACTACTCTGTTTTATCTGATAGGCTAATTGGCTGAAGAAGTGAGCTGTCAAACTACATTGTGTTAGCCTTTCGGTTAAATGGGCCTACTCCTACTGTTACTGTGTTGAACATCATATTTTGTTGTTGTTGTTTTAGAATTCTTGGTTAATACAATATTGTAGTTAGTAACTATTATGCCAGTTATAGAGTTGAAGCATTTATGAAATAGATTGGCAGATTAGATGCTTATTTTGTTGATGGCTATGCTCACTTGCTTCAGCTTCGAATGCTTTTGAATTTGTTGTTTCAATCCATATGTCACAACTCACAAGCCATCCTTTCGAGATTATTCTTTTTTCCTGCTGCTGCTGTTGTTACTACTATTATTTTTAACCATGATTTTTATTTTATTTGGAAAGCAGGTTGTGGTGGTTGATCCAGAGGCATATACCTACGATGATGAAGTGCTAAAGAAAGCTGAAGCTATGGGAAAGCCAGGCCTTGTGGAGATTTATGCAAAAGAAGACAGTTTCATTTTTACTGTTGAATCCACCGGTGCGATCAAAGCTTCTCAGTTGGTACTTAATGCTATAGAAGTCCTCAAACAGAAGCTGGATGCAGTTCGCCTGTCTGAGGATACTGTGGAAGCTGATGATCAATTTGGTGAACTTGGTGCTCATATGCGAGGAGGATGATCCACTTGTAAAAAAGCTGCTCATTGACATTTTTATGTTTTTGGAGAAGACATGTTTACATCTTACTAACTTCCTCTTTTTTTAGAATTCTTAAATATCTTTGGGTACAATTGACTACTTGTTTTCTTTGTGAAACTTGTCAGCAGATATGCTATCCATTTTAAACTTAAGCAGCTTGTGAAGCACGGACTGACAAATGATTTAGCTTGTACTATTACTTTGCTCAAACTACCAGCCGTTTTATTTGTGTTTCTGCTTTGTTTTATCTGTATGGTAGCATTTTACTTTTCACCTCAAGTGGCAGTTAAAAGTTTTATGTCAGGATAAAGTTTCACTTTTGGTACCTGTCAAATTGTCAACCAAGCTGAAAAATGATTACTACACTACTTTCATGTGATTGAAATTCATCCTTGTTAAGCATCTTTGCTTCAATCTGTAGTGGGCTTTAACTTGTCCGCTCTGATTTTATGTAAATTTTGACAAGCAAGTAAGTGTAGTTAAGTCATATGTAAGCTGCTTTTCATTATAGGCAATATGGATTATGTTATCAGTGCTTAACATATCTGTTAAAACTTATTGATCTTTCATCACAGTATAGATTCTGATTGATCCAATGTTTATGTTCAAGGTTGGCAACAGCTTATTTCCAGCAGGTTTAACATGAGATATTGATAGGTGCAATTGTTCACCTCTGCACCTTTTCCAGATCATCCAGAATTTTGCCATTACCGCCTGTTTGATTATTTTTAAGTTGGTGGGAGAGTTGTCTAGAGTGAATTGTATTAGACGCTATCTGTTGACATCTTGGCACAAAAAACTGCGAGTCGGGACCAAATGTTGCATTGAACTTTTAACCTGGTCTAATGCACCTTTTTCTTTTGACTCAGCGATTCGCAATGGACACAGAAGTACTTACTCAGCTGTTGTTCTATAAGCTATTGCTAATGATTGCACCCCTGGATGTCTGTCTTGGGTGTTGTGGAGTTTTTCCGTTGGCAATGATGGCCATTTTTTCCTTTTTCTGGGCAAAATTTTCCATTTAATATCAAGGAACCCTGGTTTTTGCAGGAGCTGGGGTTCTATATCCGCCCCGTAAACCAACGAGGCCAAGCCCCAGTATCATGCGATGATGGGCCTTGATTGTATAAAACATAAATCGAGGTGTGGTTGGAGTTTGAATGATTTTCTGTCGACTGGTCCGTTTAAAATTGGATTGAGATCCCAACTTTGGCAGATCAGAGCCCAAAATTGGGGAATACAATCATTCATGTTGCTTTTGTTTTTCGTCGTACAAGGAGTAAATTGTGATATGCGCTGAACAGTTGATATATTATTAGTATATGCAATCTGTCAAGTACAGGCAAACGAATCCAGACCAGTGGATTTTTATATGATTAGATTAGAATTCCTGCAAGCTTGTAAAATCATTTAATCACGACAAACGACGGGCATGGTTTAAATGGTTTGGCGGAAATGAGAAAAGACCTGTGATATATCAGGGGGAGAAAGCTGTTTCCTCTGATGTTCTTTCCATCAAGTACATCACCAATAGAGACGATACCTATCACAAAGCAATGCCATGCTTCAATCACTCGAATTTCAATTTTCGACATCATCTGCTCATTAGTACATCATTATTCCTCCACTTATCAACTCGCAAGATGACACTGGGACTGGGTATTTTATTTTTTCTGGATAGAAGAGAAAAGCAGTGGCTCAATGCAGAGTCAAACCCAAGAGATTTTTACAACTCAAAAGATTGCATGGCCTTTCTCAGCCAAAAACAGTAATTTTCATTACTTTCTTTGCCATTCAAATGTACTACGTTTCTGTGATTAATTCTTTATGCAGCACGGTTCATGCGTGTAGTCTACTTTACCATGAAAGTGTAAAGACAGTCACGGGTTCTACTTCTATTTGGTAAAACAAATGTGGTCCAGTTCTTCCCATTCTGCAAATATGGCATGGCCAAAGCCAGAGCTGCCTCTGATGGTAAAAATAATGGTGTCCAGAAATAAACCCACCAATCCACCATCTCACTGTCAAACATATATGTAGCTAGTTTTATATCGAACAAAACAACGAGAAATGTGATGTCTCCATCGTCTCCCAACTCCATGGCTAACTCTTTGGATGCTTTTTTCATCAGTTGGCGGTAATTCTGTGTCATGTTGTGTTCGAGCTGCTTCCTTATTGTGCCTTCTTCTGGAGATATTGGGGGGGATCAAATTCTGTCTGTGAGCTTTTGTAACCTTGTTGGACATTTTAAAAATCGATTTTGTAGGGTTGTGGTCAGTTGGGATTTTGACATTCTAACTAATTTGAGTATTGTGGCAATGAACTACTAATAGATTGTGAGAGTGACAAACATGATGTTACCGCAAATTTATTGCAGCAAGGACAGCAAAGGACATAAGCATGAGTGAAAATGTCCTGTATATTTAACCTTACGGAAATTAGAGGTTTCTACACTTCTTACCATGAGCCAAGAGAGTTCATTGAACACCTGTTACTGCAGTTGTTACCATCCATAACCAACAGAGACACAGCTAAGTTGCTGGCCTCCCTATAATCCAGAATTGTTAATGAAAAAGGACCTAATTAATTTTTTGCTTGATTGTCACCTAATGGATGACTAGTGAGTACTGGGTCTTGGGGTGGAAGTTCTTTGAAATGCTTGTTTTTCCATGACAAGTTTTCATAATCTTTTGACTGTTCAAAAAAATTATCTTGTTGGAGACTAATTGCTTGAAAGCTTTAAATAGACTGGTTGGGCAATAGGATTCATGTCATTTACTTGAACGTTTTTACTACTCCAATTTGCTTGGTGCTTTGTTTGTCCTTTTGCTTAAGTTCTTGTTGGTAATTGGTCTGAATCTTTGTCTTCCTTACTGTCATTGAAATCCATGTTCGTGGTTCACCCAAAAGCATATCAACCAAAAAAGAGAGGGAGTGGGTCTAAATGTGATGAACATGTTTTACAGCAAAAGATGGCTTTTGGCGCTCACTTAAGAACCATATAGTACAAGACCCTATTTAAAATGTTGTAGCCCTCTTTGAAAATTTAACTGATTGGGGTTGGGTCACCCTTAGCCTGCCAAAAGATACTCGAATCTTTGTCTGAGAAGCAAACATGCTTGCTGGGGAACAGCCAAGTTTCAAAGTTTTTGGTACGTGGCTGACCCTGGAAGACATCAAAAACTCCAGTTGTCCTTTTCTCTGACCATGTAAAGGGACTCTTGAGGCCCAAAAGGCAACTCTACATGGCATAGCAATAAATTTTACCTCTTTTAAGAAGAAGGGAAAAGAGTGTAAATAAGAGAAGCATCACCTCTTTGTGTTTGCCATCCAAGGACCACCCATCCATAAACCATTACCATTATTTCTACATTGAATGCTGCTTGTCTCCACCTCTTCATTTTTCTTTTCTGTTTTTTGTTTTTCTAAAGTGCCTGGCCTCTGCTTCTCAGTTCTCCATTGATATATAGCTTTCTAAATATGAATTTTCTTTTGTATGTGTATAATACCTTTTCGACCTCATTGAAGGTTTCATTGAATAAGGTCCCCTCTTAGAGATCTTTTTGTTCAAGGTTTAATGGAGTTTGCATTATTCTCACGACATGGCTGTCCTAAGCTGGGTAACCAACAGAGTGGTCATTGAAACAAGTTGCGTCAGTTCATTTAGTATGTTAGCTAGGCTTGTTTACTAATCAGACAAGTCAAGCTCACCGATGAGCTGTTGCTCAGCTTTTATGAGTGATGCCATGTCCTATTGCGCAGAGTGTTCTTGGACTGTATTAAGAAGAGATGTAATCAATCAGGTTTAAAAAGGTGAAAAAACGTAGCCCCAAACTTTATCTGCTTTGAGGTCAAATTACAATTCGTGGCAGTAAAATCCCCACTTCTCAACATTATAAAGATATCAGTAAAAATTTTGTGAAGTACAAAATATGTCAGGTTATCCCTCATGCATTCTTATTCATTACCTCTAATGATTGAAACATCCATTAGATAATTTACCCTTCTCTTAGCGAGGACTTGGATTAATGATTCTAATTTCCCAACTGTAAAAAAAAAAAAGGGTAATATTAGATGTCCCCCGCAATAATGAAGCAAACTTTGTACAAATTGAAGATAGGGTTACATGGCCTTCGGGGCGACCTGGTTTACGATTTTGGCATTTCATGGAGATAGTGACCACTGGCCATAACATTGGATGCCGATTGGGTGTAGCGTCCACATTAACTATTTAACAGAAGGGATGAAACCAGAAGGACTTGGCACAATTATTTGGTTCACGTAATAGATGTGCAACGCAAGGCAAGTCGACAGTAGTTTGGGGCCTCCATTTCTGATTTTCTTTTGAGGGCCATGGCAACAGTGCTAAGCTGCATTTTTGCTCTTGAGGACTCCCCTCTGGTCCCCAGGGCCATGTATTTTTTTTTTTTGAAAGTTAAACTGGGATTTCATTGGAATGCGAAGGGAAGAAATTGGTTTCCCTCAGCCCAAATACAAAAGACAACCGTATCAGCAAAAACACCAAATATTGGTTGGTATACTCACTTCCCGATCAGTATACCTTGCCAATATCTCCCCAGGGCCATGTATTTTAAAACTCTTATCCCTTTATATATATATATATATATATATATATATATATATATATTTTAAGTGTTGGAGACATAATCTACATGTTTGTTCACTACTTGGTAGACTTTTAGATTAAGGTCAGAGTTTGCCATTCCCTGGCAGAAAAAACATATATTTCTTCTCTGCATGTTACTTTGCAGCAGAACTTGACATTAAGCAAGAGCAAGGATTATTCAACTTTCTTGATAAAGAAGAAAACTCATTTTGATCTTCCATAATAGTCTCTTCAAAACTAACAACATGAGACTGTAATTAACTTTTGCACCCTACATGCTAAATCTGAACAAAAATTTACCAGGTTTAAAGTCATAGGTGAGAGTTACAAGTCTTACAGAAAGCAAACAAATAAGTCAGTCAAGAAAGGTTGATTCCCATGACTCACGTTGAATTTCATGTTTGTTGAAAACATTATTGGAAGGTTGGGATCATAACATTTTGGTAGTGGTTTCAGTCAAAAGGACCATAGATTGCCAAGTGCTATAGATGGAAGAAGCTATATAAAAGTAACCCCATCTATTTTTATTTTTTACTGCTGCTTCCACATCTTGCCATGTTATTTCCATTTTCTGTCCCAAAAAACGCAAAGGAAAGAAGAAAAGAAAGGAAACAACCCATGGCTGGGACAAGGACCCACAAGCCTCTATGGTCATCTCTTTTGTTGTCCTTTAAACTTTACAGCTGTAAGCAAGAAAAAGTAAATATGGTAGAAGGGCAAAAACCCAAAAAGAAATTGGAAACTACATGAGGAGGGTTTTGGGCCAAAATTTAGTCCAAGTTATTTAATACTACTAAGTGTAGGCCTAAATTAATGAAGCAATAAGAAGGAAAAGTGAGAGAGAGAGGGAGAGAGAGACCAGGTCAAAAGTTTGTTTAAGATGAGCGAGCTAAAGCCTAAAAGCTCCCCCCAGCCATGATCATATTATTCTACAATTATTGGTGTGGGGACACACTGACCTCATGATCTTTTGGTTCTTGGGAGCAAGCTGTTTCCCTTTGAAAAAACAACACATTCCTCTCTCTCTCTCTCTCTCTCTCATGAATCATGAGCACTTGCACGCATCTACTACAATCTACGCTCTACCAACCTTAAAGTAGAGAACAAGAAAAAAGGACCCCAAAGACAATCTCTCACAATATCAAAGATTTTGTCCCCCAAATTCAAAATTCCCCTTTTATCTCTTTTACCTTTTTATATGGGTCGAGTCAGTGGGTGCCTCCGAACCTACACCCTCAACTTAGTTTTCCATAACTCTCTTCTTTGTTCGATCATTTTCTTTTCAAATCTTTATTATCATGACCAAGATTTTTCTCCCTTTTTTAGTTAGATTGCCGTTCCTTGTAAGATGGTTTCAATCACAATATTATGATTTTATATAGGATTGAAATTTCAATGTTAATAGCTAAACCGATAAACCATTACCAATTTACGTTTTTATCATATGGAATGAGACAAATGACTAATTTGAGCAAATACTAGAATTACTCTTCGTACTCAAAATCATCTTTTAACGTTTTTACAATGGTGTTAAGATTATTATTATGCATTTAATGCCGACACCATCCCACATGGTGCTTTATAGAGGATATATATTCACATATGTTAATCGAAGTAAGCATTCCATTTTCAGATAATTTAAGAAAAAAGAAGTGGCTGGATTGATCAACACAGAGAGACAGAGAGAGAAGGAGCAACTATTTTTCCAATCAAAAAGTGCATAAGCATGCTCTATTTTTATAGAGACTCAAAACGGCTTGAAAAGAAGCCTTAAATATTACCTTCCAACACGTGGAAAAAGTAAAAGAAATTAGATACTATATACATTTTTTCTTTTTTAAACAAAAATAAATATATAAAGGAAAAAGAATTGCAAGGAGTATAAAGATTTGAGGCATGCTGAATTGGAGAATCCCCACTAAAATGCGCTCAGATTCATTGTGCTCAAATTAGCAAAAAGGAAAGGGGGTGGGGTGGGGAAGAAGAAGAAGAAGAAGAATATTGAGAACTTTATGGTAAGGGGAAATACCAATAGGGGGAAGTAGTAGTACCTTTTGGTTTTAAGGGTGGAAAGGATAATGGTGGGTTAAATGGGAGTTAGTCTAATCTGATTAAGTAAGGATACAAAAAGGGCAGATTCCATCAAATAAAGTTAAGGAGGAAACATCCCATTTTGTTTTTTAAGTATAGACTCGGATTGGTAAAAGCATTTTGTGAGCATTCTTTTGCCTGTCCTTTACTACTTTGCTATTTACATTTTCTTACATAAGCGCGTGCGCTTGCATTTCTTATTCATTCCAACCCTACGCAATCCCACTCAAGTTTCTTGAGCAGCCCCACTCACGCTCCAAGTAAGGCGCGTGGAGAGGGGAACTGGGGACACGATCTTACATTTATTTGCATTGCTTCTTGACTAGGCTAATGGACAAGAGAAAAGTGTGGAAAATCCAAGAGCAAGAGAGGGTGCGTTGTTTTCTTGCTGGGCCAAAGGCCAGGATTAGGTTTTTGAGATTTGAGAGAGAGAGAGAGAGAGAGAGGGAGGGGTGATGGTCACCTCTAGCACTTGCAACGAGGTCAAACCTCCCAATGCAAAAGTCTCTCTCCCTAAAAACCAAACCCCAAAACCCCACTGGCCGACACCCTCTCTCTCCCTTCACATGCATGCATACAAACAAACAAAACCTTCTTCTCCGGTTTTTTCTTCCATAACCAAACACACTAGCGCATTTAAATATTATAAGATAAAACGAATGTGCCGGTCATTCGTGGCTACATGGGTCTCTCAAGCTAATGAGAGAGAGAGAGAGAGAGGAGAGTTTGACAGAAATAAATAAATAAATAAATCATCACAGATAAAACAAAATTGTGCTCTGAATTTATTTTTATATGGTCATAGAGTAAAAATATTAAAATATAAATGTTTATATAAAAGTAATGCTTTGAAAAGACACTTGCAGATTGAAAAATAGAGGTGCCAAATGCCAAAGACATTCACACACAGAGAAGCAGACTGCATACATTCTTCAATGCGCCCCTTTTTTCTTTCCCCTAATCCATTTTTCTCCCTATGTCTAGTTTGCCACCCGTCTCAACAACTCTCTGTGCCACCCCCCACCCCCCACCCCACCCCCCCTTCCTTAACTTTGCAATAAGACTCGGGGCATTCTTGGAATCGTAGAGATGGGAAGGCAAAGCAGATTTTTTTTCTTTTTCTTTTTTTTTCTCTTCGGAACTTAAAAATACTTGATTTCTTGAACCAAAAAAGGGACATAAGCATAATAAATAATAGATCTTTTTTGGACACAGAAAGATTAAGAAGGGCTGCCAACGATGTCTACGAAGAATCGGTTGAGTGATGGCAAACGCATTCCTTGTTCTTGGGCTCTGCTCTTCTTAAAGGGTGGCTCTGGTGATGAGGAGACTGAGCCTGACGACCCCGCAGCCCAAGAATCGTTTGAGCAATCGCTGCTAAACGCAGCATCAATCACACCGCTGGGGCTGCTCGGAACCATCTCCAGCTTCCTCTTGTGAGGATGAGGATTACTGCTATATGCATTGTTTTGGGGTCTTGTTGATAGATCAAGAATGAGCTTGCAACAGTCATTTACTCTTTCCTGTTGCAAAGCAGTGGGACAATAAATTAAATTAAAGATGTATTGTATAATTAATGTAGTCTATTCTTGCATATGAAGAGATAATGCATTAACTTAAAAAACATTTTCTAATAAAATTGTAACTAGTCTTATCAGGTACCTATAGTTAATAGTTAATCCTTAGTCACACCCTAAATTAAAAAGATGATGTACTACTACTCGTATATTTAATAACGTCCAAATAATTTGCTATTTATGGAATGTTTTTTTAACCACAATTTTGACATCAACAATGAGGAATACCCAAATTAACTACTTTATTAATGATTAAATACAAACCTTGCTTATTTTAAGAACACTGAGAAGTTGGTTTTGGTAGTCAATGGGATTGAAAGGCTCAACTTGGCCTATAACGTGCATCATTGTTGCAGTGGCCAATACAGAGGGAAGATAATGGACAGATCTTGAATCTACAAACAACCAAAAGAAAACATAATACCAAATGAGGAGAAAAAACACAAACGGGTATCTCTTTCGTTCTTTTCTTTTTTTTGTCCTTTGGTAACTACTCTCGAAGAAAATCTAAAGTTAATGTCATAGTGAACTTGGGAGAGCAATAATGGAATGCTTACCAGAGATTACACAGAGGAGGAGACGCTCACATCTCCTGAGAAACTCCCAATGGAGATGAGTCTTCAATCCAAGCCTCCTTATGATGTGATCAAGAAATGAAAGCGGGGTAACTGGATGCATCTTCCATTTCAGGGTGGAGAGAACCAAAAGCTCCATTCTTTGAATATTTTTGGCCTCAAAAAGATATTTTGTCTCCTCAACCTAAAACGAAAGCGAACATTAATACATGTTATTGACCCTCAAAATCAAGAAAGGATAAACAATTTAATTGAGCATATATATCAACATTGTTGTTCTGAGGCACATACCTGTAGGTCTAGAAGAAGAGGTACTTGTGTCTCTTCAACTTTTGCAGCCAAAGACAGACAAGTCACCGCCACAAGGTGGATCATCCAGGGCTTATCTCTTTGAAAATGAAATCTACTTAGGAACCTATCGAGATAGTTAATGGAAAGTACAGCCGTGAGAGTGGTGAATCCGTAGTAAGCATTGACTTTAAGCATCCACTCCACAGCCTCACGGCGAGCCACAGCGAGAGGCTCATCAGTTTCCACATTGTTGGGATTGAGATAAGCCGCCTGTTGCTGTTTTTCTTTAGAGAAGAGTGAAAGAAGCTCACCATCTTCCCAAAACATATCCTGCTCCAACAACAAAAGTGGAAAAAGAGAAGGGTTTCTGGCATTATTACAACTCCTGGAACTCATCTCTTGCTGTAAAACTTCACCTACATCATTTTCATCCTCTTCCTCTTCCCATTTCTCTTCTTCACAGTAGAGAGCATCTAGCAAGAAAGAAGGGTGGTTCTGTTCTTGTTGCTGTTGTGAGTATTGCTGTTCATGTTGTTGTATAGCCATCTTCTTCCAGTAAGAAGAAGAGGGTTTTCGGTCCACCTAGCTGATCATTATACAAAAGAAAACATCCATAAAGAAAAGCTGGTTGAGAGTTCCATATCTCTCAGCTATATCTATCTGCCTTTTCCCTAGGGTAAGTGCTAATAAGAAGTGTAGAGTTGGCTAATGGCTATAGATGGACATAGAGAAAGAGTAAAAAGGGGCAGAGAGGAAGAAAGAAAAAGGAAGAGAGGCTGATTTTTATCAGAATGGGTTTCACGCTTGTCCTTTTGTTTTTTCAATAAAATATTTGTACGCTAGTGTATTGTGTGTGATGGGTATATATATATATATATTTTTTGGGTTTTGGAAAATCTTTTCTTTCTTTTCTTTTTTTGGTGCTTTCGGTGTGTTTCGTTGGCGGGCAGAAAATGTAACGGCACACACACCAAGCCCGACCCCATGAAAACTACTTCTTATTCCTACCAAAATAAAGATGCACTCTGCTTTACCATAGATCCTTGGGGGTGAGTGGCAACCAAAACAAATGGAAGAAAGAAAGAGAGAGAGAGCTAGAGCTTTTCCATTGTAATTTCATATTTTCTACTGCCTTTTGTGGGTCACACTCATGTTCCAGGACGAGGCAATTCTACCTTGAATTAAAGTCAGACAATTTTGAGTCGACAATGCTTCATGCATGTCTCTTGAAGATGCCAAAATCAATTTAGACTTGGGTAAATGATCACTAGTTTCAATTACATAAAAGAAAAAAAGGGTAAACGTGTTTGATTATTGATAGAATATACAACGTCGTAGTAGAATATTCTGGATTTAATGATAGTTCAATTATACAAAACTTAGAATTTATAGCACTTTGACTACGCCAGTGGATGCAGTGTCAAAATCTAAAGGATGAGACATGGAATTTTGACTAGAATGGTAAATGGTCTACTGTACAAGTAGAAAAGATGAATGTAGAGAGTGAAGGACAAATAATTATAATTATAATGTATATTGAAAGTCTCTTATTCCGATTAAAAAAGATAATGACAAAAATTAAGAGGAGAAAAAAGGGCAAATGTACTGTAGGAGGAGGAGAGGGAGAGGGAGAGGGAGGATTCACAAAACGACAATCCGCTTAGTCCACCAGAGAGAACAAACTTCCCCAGAGGAAGGGTGTGTGAAAACATGTTAATCTACGCGACCTCGTCTTAACATTTCATCCACGCCCCACCATTTTCGTGGTGCGTCAAAGGCACGCTCTGATAGTGCGATAAAAAAGAAAGCAGAACAAGAGGCTGACTCGTAGTGAAGTCTTTCTTTATAATATTAAGAAAATAAATGATGGCGTCCTGTCTGCGGCAGGGACAGCCTGAGGACTGACCCATAATAAGCCGTATTCCCACGCTTTTCCCATTTGGGCCTTAACTACTTTTTCCAACTCTGTACCATTTCTATCCCTGTATCTATCTCCAGTTAAAATAAATACGTAATCTCAGATTTTATTTATTTATTTTTTTACCATGTCTCAATATATCTTTGCCACAGTTGATTTTTTTTTTTGGTATTGTAGTTGGTAATCTCGCAATGATGAAATACACATAGATAAGGTACAATTATGAGAACTCAATGTGTTATGTACTATTCATTTTCTATGTACTTGAGTTTTTTAATGATTATTTCCTATTTCTTTAAATATTTTTTTAATATGGTTAAAATATCACAAACTCGTGCTTTCAACTCAAAATATATTTCTATTTAAGTAGTTTAAAATTCATCCGTAATATTTTTATTCACTTAATTATACAATGTTTTTGTTGTACTAACTTTTTCACTCGTAAAGTAAAGAGATCTATTTTTATCCAGATTTATTTGAATCTTGATATTTTTTCATGGGAATCTCATGAAGAGTTAGATAGATTTTGATATTACTTATCATGAGCTCACATTTTCAACTTTACTATAGTTGAATTTTTTTTATCGTAGTTGGGAATCCCGTAATGATGAAATATAAGTGCATTTGAATGAATGCAATGTGTTACTTACTATTAATTTTTTATGTACTTGAGTTTTTGGAATGATTAATTTTCTTTTACATTTACTATTGTTTTAAAATACTTATCTAAAATGGTTTTTTTTAAGTTGGAAAAATCTCTCAAGGCTAGCTACTTGTAAAAGTTTCATTAAAAATGGAAAAAAAAAAGTATATTGGGGAAGAGGACATGAACTTTATCTCCAAAGTTAAAGAAATCTTAATCGAGGTACTACTTTCTTTACATATACTCTATGAGTGCATGGGATAAGTAATATTACTCTTTTACAAAAAGCTAAAGATAAAAAATATATAAGGAGTACTACTCTTTTACATTTATTTAAATTTAACATAAGATAGATTAATCTTATCTAGTTTTAAAATACCTCTTAATTCACCATCAACATTCTTGTCCTTCATGTGAATATCCTTGATTGGAGAGGAAATCTATAGCTTGGTAAAATTTTCAAACAATTTCGAATAGAAGTTAAATCATATCTAGTATCATAAGAACCTAAACTACTTTCCTATATCATATTCACTACCATCATGGCATCCATTTCAATCCAAAATTTGGAAAAATTGTACTCTCGACATAAAGATAATCCTCTTTGAAGAGCAAGAAGCTTGGCTTTCAAAGAGTTATTAGGACCAATATTCTCTGAAAATCGAAAATGAGCTTACCTCTGTGATCACGCACAACTCCTTCACTTGCAGCATGTTGGAATTGATTCTTGGAGCTCCCATCAACATTTAACTTGATTTCATCCTAGCATGGCTTCAATTATCTAAATATTTAGGGTGGTTTTGGTTGCTAATTTGAAAAGTGAATATTCCAGAATTTCGCAATGTCTAAATCACCTTTCCATTGTGATTTTTTTGTTAAGTCCTTTTTGTGAAGTTGTATCAACAATTTCCTAATGCGTCATATAATTAGTTAAGGGTAAACTCCTAGTTGCCTGTGCTTAGCACCATTTTTTTCAACCCACAAAAATCAACATATAAAGATAGGAAAAAAAAACATATAAAGATAGGTAGCATGACTTTAATGTGTCCTTACTTTCTATAGTCACCAAAATAATACCACACCTAAACAACTTGCATAATGTTCTATGGTTGAATAACAGAAACTTGAAAATTTTGAGTAAAGAAGTCCTAAACCTACCATGCTATTGGGCCTTGCCAAAGAACATGGAGCAAAGTCTCCTCCAAATTACAACATTCGTATTTTGATGCTAATTGAAAACCCTTAAACTGTAAGTGCACTTCAACAAGTACCTATCCATGAATAACTCTCCAAAAAAAGAATGAAATTGTAAGTGAAATGCTTTTATGCCAAACTAAGTTAAAAGCATTACTTACAATATGTTTTTGCCGAACTATCTCCTAAACACTCTTAGTAAAAAATTCATCATTAGAAGAAAGAGCCCAATATGCTACATCATCACAAGATTTTTCAATGGGAATATCAACTATATCTTTAACCATAAATTTAGGTAAAATTGCTTTAAATTTATCCACATCCCATTATCATTATTGTAAAAAGGGATTACTTTAGTGTGACACCCAATACCCTCGTATTGTGAAACCTCGACCTCCATAGACTCGTAACTAGAAGTAGACGCGATAACACGAATCAAGAGTAATTTCGTCATTTCTCATGGTGAGCTCCTAGAAGTAGTTTTCTAATGTTATTAAGGTCTAAGTGAGCCTAAGGAATAAATGAATGATGGTAAAATAAATGAAGAAGATAGAAACACTGATAATTTTCATAATAGGGGTAAAATGGTCATTTTGCATATCGGGTCTAAATTTTTATGTTTTCGTGAACTTGAGTATTTTTAGACTATTATGGACTTTGTCTCAATGTCAAAAGAGTAAAAGGTTGCAAAAGGATGGGAGGAAGACAAAGCCACCATATTAAGGGCATTTTGGTAAATTAAGTGAAATTTGGATTAATTTGTAGCATAAATATCTAAGTTCCAGCAACTTCCAGCAGCTCCTTTTTCTTCGTCCCATTCTTTCTTTCCATTTCATGTTTTTCTTCATTTTCCATGAAAAGAAACCTTGAATCCTCTATAAATCTTTCATAGAAAGTCCAAGTTTCATGCTTTTGCCCATTCTTTTATAGGGTGTTTCATGCTCTTCCACTTCTACACATTAAGAACCCTCAAAAGCCTTTCCTTAATACTTTCTCTCACTAGCTAGACATTCTAAAAAGAGAGAGAGAGAGAGAGAGAGAGAGAGAGAGATTTCCTACAATAGTTTGAAAGCTTTTGAAAAAGAATTCAACTACAAAGAAACCCTAAGGTGAGTAATAAGTTAGGATTTATTTTTAAGATGTTGATAATGGCTAACAGCGGGATTTGTGAGTGTTTTATTGTTGAGGTTATTTATTCATTTTTAGGGTGACTAAAGTAGTGAAATAAATAGCCACTTAATGGTGATTGGAAACTCGTTAGGAATAACTAGTTGAACTTGAGTTAGGAAATAGCTTTTGAAATTATATTAATGCCAATTTGGGTGATTGAGATGCTATTGGATGTGATAGGTTCCAACAAAATCTCACATCTCCATTCAGAGCATTGGTCGAAGTTATAATCGATCAAAGCATCAACAAGGACTGGTGAGTGAACTTGCATTTAAATGTTTTGGGATATCGGCATGTGTGTTGAATGAATCACATGAAAGAATTTATTTTTCTTTTCTTAAAAAACATGCATGGGAACAAGCCCTTGATGAAATGTTTCTATGTTGTGAAATGTGACTGTGACGAATCCATGTGCTATTGTATTATGTTAGTGTGTGTATATATATATATATACATATATATATATATATATGTTGTGTGTTGATAATTATGACCGTGCATGTGCGGTGTGGGAGTGCACATGCCAGTGATAATGGGGTGAGGGAGTGTGGATGATGAGATTGCCTATGTGCGCGATGTGGGGGGAGCACATGATGGCATTAGTTGTGAGCAATGTGAGGATGCACACGATGATGATGATATATGCCATGTGTGCGATGTGGGGGGAGCACATGATGGCATTAGTTGTGCGTAATGTGGGGGCGCACACAATAACTCTTGCTATGTGATGTGCGAAGTGCACATGAACTAGGTCAGGTGGTGATTATATACATGCTTGTATATATATGCTATAAATATGTTTTTATATGCTATAGAAAAGGTTATGAAAATAATATATGCTTGTATTGAATGTTGAAAGATTGATTATTGTCAAATGTGTTCAATTTGATTTTCGTTGCATCAGGAACAGATTTTAATACAGCAAAAATCCCCATAATTCCACTTGCCCTGTATTTCGCTGCAGCGAAATTTCATTTTCACTGCGACGAGAAATTTTCAGGTGTGGCAGACACTATTCTCACTGCAGCAAAATTCCATTTTCGCCGCGACAAGAAACTTTTATTTTGTGTGGATATTTACAGTAATTTTCACCTTCCAACTTCATGGTTGATCATGGATTTTTTTCAACATTAAAAGATTAAATAATCAAAGGCTAAATTATGGGGTTTTAACAAGAAATTAAACTAAATTGCATTATTTTTAAAATAAGTGCATCATGTTTTCTAAACTTTTTATACTGTTTGCTTGTTCACTTCTTATATTCACTTACTAGGTTTATACTCACGTTTTTAAACTTCATGTTTTAGGTTTCTGAGTAAAAGGTGACTAGATCCTAAGACGAGGTAATCCTCGCTATCCATTGTTCAATAGGTTTACCATGATACTAACTGTTAGCGCCCAAGCCTAGAGTCATGTTGGTGTATTTTCAAAATTAAAGGATATTTCACATGATGGAAAAGCTATCATTAGCTCAAAAGTTATGTTGCGAAAAGTGACATAATGTGTCTATTAGATATAGACATGTTTTCATGTGAATGGTTATATCTCTTGGAAGTTCATATCCAAAAGTTAAGAGACATGATTGAAAAGATACCATTGCTCAAAAGTTAAAGTGAATAGTTATTGTTTCAAGATATAACTCAAAGGTTATAACTTGTGGGATAAATAGTTATCTATTCATAAGATGACTATTGAAACAATAACTACATCTAAAGTTATGTTGGCAAAAATCATAAAGATACTTTCTAGACAAAAAGGTTGTGTCCTTCAAGAATAGACACTTGGAAGCCTATATAAAAGGCTTGGTATCAACCATTTTAGAAAAAACAAAAAACACCAACACCAAAACATACCAAAGATACCAAAAGTGTAAAGAGCAAAAGCAAGAAAGTGTTTTATTACAAACATAAACACTAGAGTTCCCACCATCTTAAAGATATTCTGAATTCCTTATCATCTACTTGCTGCAGAAAGTTGGTTATAAGGCCCAACAACTTTGCAAACCCTAAGGTGTATCTAGCGGTCTTCTTCGTAAGTGCGATACGAAAGTTAAACGTTGGCTTCATTGTATCCTTGAGACTATTCACGTTATTCCCCTTTGCATACAGAGTGGTGGGAGTGAAATAAGTCTTAAAGATAGACGTCTATTTGAAAGGCTCACCTTGAAGCCAATTTTGCCTATTCTTGAATACCGTATCAAAAACCCCCCATAAACACCAACAGTTTTAAGACTTATCTTCGTAGTATTCAAAATGGCTTCACTTAAGGAGATGGCTACCAACTTTGTCAAGTTAGATCGTTTTGATGGATGAGACTTTATTCGATGGCAGAAAAAGATGCGCTTCTTCCTCACGACACTCAAGGTTGCATATGTTCTAGAAACACCACGATCGAATGAGGAAGATGGTGAAGAATCCGTGGAAAGAACTCGTTTGAAGTAAAAATGGGATAATGATGACTACATATGCATGGGACACATTCTTAATGGAATGTGGGATGCATTGTTCAATGCGTACAATAACGAGGCTAGTGCAAAGCAACTTTGGGACAAGTTGGAAGCATAATACATGGCAAAAGATGCAAGCAATAAGAAATTCCTGGTTAGTCATTTCAATAACTTTAAAATGATTGATAATCGTTTTGTTATGGAGCAATTGCATGAGCTTGAACTCATTCTCAATAGCTTTAAGCGATATGTTCTTAAAATGGATGAAGCTATTGTGGTTTCTTCAATAATTGATAAGTTTCCCCATTCATGGAGTGACACAAAAAAATTCCTTAAACATAAAAAGGAGGACATGTCTCTCGAGGACCTTGGTAATCATCTTCGAATAGAAGAAGATTATTGGAAACAAGAAGATGTAGCAAGATGAAAAAGAAAAAGATTCTCATGAGAAGAATCTTAAGACTTCAAAGGTCTATGTGATGGAAAACAAACCATCAAACAAGCCGGTCAAAAGAAGACATTCCGCAGGTATGAAAGACAAAAGTCTTAAGTTCAAAAGGAACAGAAAATGGCCATGTTTTTATTGTAACAAACTTGGTCACTTTAAGGCAGAATGTAGACTTTTGAAAAGTAAGACACAAGGTGTGAACAATCACAAGTTTGTGGCTGTGGTTTTCGAGGTCAATCTTCTCCAAGATTATGGAGCATGGTGGATTGATACTGATGCAACTAATCATGTATGCAACGACAAAAGTTTCTTCAAGACTTTGGAAGAAGTTGATGATGGAAACATGCTATACATGGGAAATTCCTCCACTACACAAGTGAAAGGAAAAGGCACCATGGAACTTGTGTTTACTTCTGGAAAGACACTTGTACTAAATAATGTCTTTTATGTACCAGAAGTAAAAAAAAAACCTTGTGTCAGGTGACTTGTTGAATAAGTATAGCTTCAAATTAATATTTGAAGCAGATAAGTTCATCTTTACAATAGGTGGACAATATGTGGGAAGCTGATATTATTGTGAAAACATGTTTAAGCTTAATGTCAATAAAAGTATTGCTAATTCTGCTTATATTGATGCATCGTTTCATGTTCATGACAGTGAAGCAATCCTAACTAATCTATGGCATAATAGATTAGGTCATGTTCACAATAGAAGAATGCATGATATGGCTAACTTAGAATTAATACCCAACATTGATGAAAGTAATGATATGTGCAAGACATGCATGGCCACTAAAATCGCGAGAAGTTCATTTCCTAAGGTAGAAAGAAGCACTAAATTGCTTGAATTAATACATTCTGATGTTTGTGACATGCATAGTACTCTTTCTATTGGTGGAAAGAAATACTTTGTAACATTTATTGATGACTTCTCTAGATATTGCTATGTTTACTTATTGCATGCTAAAAATGAAACAATAGAGAAATTTAGAATTTATAAAAGAGAAGTTGAATTGTCTTGTGAATTGTTTGTTAAATGTTTACGAAGTGATAGAGGAAGTGAATATTATGATCCCAAGTATTTTGAATCCACTGGAATTATACACTAAACTACCACTCCATACACATCGGAACAAAATGGTGTAGCGGAACGTAAGAATCGAGTTCTTACAGAAATGGTCAATGTTTTGCTTTCTAATTCGGGTTTGGGAAAAAGATTTTAGGACAAAGCTTTATTAACGGCTTGCCATATATTAAATAGAATCCCAAATAAAAGGAGTAAAACTACTCCTTATGAACTATGAAAAAGACAAAAGTCGAACCTTAATTATTTAAAAGTTTAGGGATGTCGAGCCATAGTAAGGGTTTCGGAGCCAAAGAAAAGAAAATTGGGTGAAAAAAAATTGAATGCATATTCATAGGATATGTTGAACATAGTAAAGCATATCGTTTCATGGTAATAGAGCCTAATGATTCATATTTCGTAAATACGGTCATAGAATCAAAGGATGCTATCTTTGATGAAACAAGGTTTAGCTCAATTCCAAGACCCAAGGAACAAATAACAAAAAGTGATAGTTTCTTAGAAAATTATGAGAAAACTATCGAGCTTCGGAGGAGTAAAAAAATTAGAAAAGCAAAGAAATATGGAGCCGATTTTCTCATATACTTAGTAAAAGGTACAAGGGAGGAAACATGTGAATACCTACCTTACTGCTTTAATGTAGAAGGTAAAGGTGATCCTCAAACTTATGAAGAGGCAATGAAGTCTTGGGATGCTTCCTTTTAAAGAGAAGCAATACAAGATGAGATGGCCTCAATAATGGGAAACAAAACATGGAAATTGATAAACCTTCCACCAGGTTCCAAGCCAATAGGCTGTAAGTGGATTTTCAAAAAGAAAATAAAAGTTGATGGAACCGTGAAAAAGTTTAAAGCAAGGCTAGTGGCAAAAGGCTTTAAACAAAATGAAGGTGTTGATTATTTTGATACATATGTACCGGTAGCAAGAATAGCTACAATTAGAGTGCTTATGACACTTTCATCTATATATAAGATGGTAATTCACCAAATGAATGTTAAGACAGCATTCCTAAATGGTGACTTAGATGAAAAGGTGTATATGGAACAACCCAAAGGGTTGTCTTTCCTGGTCAAGAAAGGAAAGTGTGTAAGCTTGTAAAATCCTTGTATGGATTAAAACAAGCACCTAAACAATGGCATCAAAAGTTGGATGAGGTTGTGCTAGCTAATGGCTACAAGATCAATCAATCTGACAAGTGTGTCTATAGTAAGTTCCATAACGGTAGAGGTGTCATCATTTGCTTATATGTGGATGACATGTTACTATTCGGTACCGATTTGGAACAAGTGAAAAACACAAAAAGGTTCTTATCAATGAATTTTGACATGAAAAATATGGGCATGACAGATGTTATTCTTGGTATAAGAATAATAAGAGACAATAGTGGCCTAACATTGTTTCAATCTCATTACGTCAAAAAGATTGTAATGAAGTATGGAAAGTCATATTGTATGCCCATGAATATGCCTTATGATTCTAATCTAAGGCTAGTAGCCAATTAAGACAAGCCAATAACACAAAATGAATATGTAAGGGTGATTGGATGCCTTATGTATGCAATGATCTGTACAAAGCCGGATATTACATTTGCGGTTGGGATGCTAAGTTGGTTTACTAGTAATTCGAGTAAACAGTATTGGTATGTTGTTCATAGAGTTCTAAGGTACTTAAAGAGTACAGAAAATTATGGCATCTGCTATTCAGGTTTTTCTTCGGTTCTAGAAAGGTATACAGATGCCAGTTGAAACTCAAATAGACTGAATTACACATCCATGACTGGATAGATTTTTACACTTGGTGGGGGTGCTGTTTCTTGGGGTTCTAAAAAACAGTCTTGTCAAGCGGACTCCACCATGGCGGCTAAATTTATAGCCTTAACATCTGCCACCCAAGAAGTGGAATGGTTGAAAGACTTACTTTATAAAATTTCGCTGTGGCCTAAGCCAATGGCACCAATCTTGATACGTTGCGATAATGAAGTAACTGTATCAAAGGCATATAATCAAGCTTACAATGGAAATAGTCGATATATTGGACTTCGACACAGCATTGTAAGGTAAAGGATTAATGACGGTATAGTCACTATAAGTTATGTGAGGTCTAGTGAAAATTTAGCGAATCCGTTTACTAAAGGTCTGAAAAAGGACTTGGTTATAAAGACCTCAAGGGGGATGGGTCTCAAGCCTATTAATTAAATCGTCAATGGTGGAAGCTCACCTCGACGCTTGCGGCTGACCTGCAAGTCTTAGGTACTGACCATTCTACCACATGGTGATTGCAAGCACTAAAGTATATTTTCCATCCCAAGGTGTATAGTGTCTGGTTCCCATAATGTGTAAGGTAAGGCTAAATGAAAAGTTCTTAATGACCCATAACATATATATGTTGAAGTACTATAATTATAAGGTACTTCTGATGGGGGCTACCTATATGAGTGGAAGTGCAGCTGCTTCTAGGAGTTAAAGGCTTGACTCTGACAACATTCATGAATGGATGCAAACACATGGCCATAAGCGTGTTGGCAAAACTAGATACAATGTGAGCAAGGAAGCTTGTGTGTGTTTAGTGGTTCGACTAATCAATGAAGAATCGATGGTTCAATGCTTGGTCAACCACTCAATTCAGACTAGAACCAACCACACTCACTAAGTGAAGGTTCAAATCTGTAAGATACCTTCATTTATGCACAAGTTTCCCAAAGTTGTTGGTATTTGAAATTTTGAAAATGGTGGGAGATTGTTGGTGTATTTTCAAAATTAAAGAATATTTCACATGATGAAAGAGCTATCATTAGCTCAAAAGTTATGTTATGAAAAGTGACATAATGTGTCTATTAGATATAGACATGTTTTCATGTGAATGGTTATGTCTCTTGAAAGTTCATATCCAAAAGTTAAAAGACATGATTGAAAAGACACCATTGCTCAAAAGTTAAAGTGAATAGTTATTGTTTTAAGATATAACTCAAAGGTTGTAACTTGTGGGATGAATAATTATCTATTCATAAGATGACTATTGAAACAAGAACTATATCTATATCTAAAAGTTGTGTTGGCAAAAATCATAAAGATACTTTCTAGACAAAGAGGTGTCTTTATGAAGAGGTTGTGTCCTTAAAGAAGAGACACTTGGAAGCCTATATAAAGGGCTTGGTACCAACCATTTTAGAAAAAACAAAAAACACCAACACCAAAACATACCAAAGATACCAAAAGTGTAGAGAGTAAGAGCAAGAAAATGTTATGTTTTATTATAAACATAAACACTAGAGTTCCCACCATCTTGAAGATACTTTGAATTCCTTATCGTCTACTTGCTGCAGAAAGTTGGTTATAAGGCCAAACAACTTTGCAAACCCTCGAGTGTATCTAGCGGTCTTCTTCGTAAGTGGAATACGAAAGTTAGACGTTGGCTTCATTATATCCTTGAGACTATTCGCGTTATTCTCCTTTGCACACCGAGTGGTGGGAGCAAAATAAGTCTTAAAAATAGACGTCTATTTGAAAAGCTCGTTTTAAAGCCAATTTTGCCTATTCTTGAATACCGTATTAAAAACCCCCCATAAACACTAACAAGTCACTCCATTGACGGTCAGAGTCTTTGAATGTGTACATGTAAACTGGATGTAATTTGCTAAGAATCGTTTGGTAAACTATTTATGTATATTATGATTGATGAATACCATTATGAGTATAAGCTTGGATTTTATGAATTGATTTCAATGAAGTTATTATTTGAACATTATGAGTTATAGATCTTAAAAGGGAATATGGATAATAAATGGGTTATTGTACAGGTTTACACAGAAAGACTTGCTAAGGCCTAGTGGACTATGCTTATTAGGCCCTTGAGCCGATCATGGCCCGAAAATTAGACTGTGACATTTAGTCATTGACTATAAGTGAGAAAGGAAAGAGTTTACCAATGGTTGTACTCTTATCCAACAATCATGCCAAAAGAAAAGTTCACATTTTCCTATCTTCCATCAAATTTCCTCTTTAACAATTCTACAACCATTCTTTTGTCGTTTCCATATGAGAGAATCATGAATTTTAACTTAAACTTGCATTGAAATTTGACCACCACAATATTTAGCCTTCATGAACCTTGCTCGTATACTATTTGAAGTCCGAATTGCCACCAAAGTTTCATATTGAATGCTTCAAAAACATCTATTAAACTTCTAATATCAAGGCCACTGTTAGTATTGGGAAATCAAATTTTTTCCCAAGTAGCTTAATGTATATGTTTAGAAGTTGTAGAATTTCCCTATAAAAAGCTGTTAAATATTCTTTCAATCTTTTCAACTACACAAAATGGAGGTTTTAACACTTGAAGTAGATATAAAGACATCAAAGATAGGACTCTTTACCAAAGTAATTCGACCCTTTAGAGATAGAACTTTGTTTTCCCATTTGGAAATTCTGTCTCTAATTTTAGATATGAGGGAATCAAAGAGACATGAATTTGTTAGGCCTTTGTATAATGGTGGCCCTAAATAAATTATCGGTAGCTTTTTATGAGCAAATCTTGTGGCTGAATGAATAATCTGCACTCTAGCATTTAGCAATTTTATTGCTAATAATAAAGCAGCTTTTCTACGGATTAATTTTCTACCCAAAAACCATCTCATATTCTTTTAAGAAAATTTTCCCAAAGATGAGCGATTCCCATTAGTGAAAATAATTATTTCATTAGCAAAAGATAGATGACTTACCACCATAGAGCTACCTACCGAATAGTGCAATGAAGAATATTTTCATATAAAGCATTCAGTCCCCTAGATAAGTATTCAACCGTTAGGATAAAAAGAAATGGAGATATGGAGTCACCCTGTCTCAAACCTCTCTCAGATTTATAGTAAACCACCAAAACACCAGTAAATC
Source organism: Theobroma cacao (assembly GCF_000208745.1). NCBI lineage: Eukaryota > Viridiplantae > Streptophyta > Magnoliopsida > Malvales > Malvaceae > Theobroma > Theobroma cacao. Next base: position 5,347,061 of record NC_030851.1, on the reverse strand, counting down.
ACTGAAACATTGTTGATCAATAATAAGAACCAGCAGTTAGATATACACTGCTAAGTCATACTAATCCATTGGTCATTAAATCCGAATTGCCGCATCATAATAAATAAAAAATTCCAACTCAATTGATCATATGTTTTCATCATATCAAGCTTCAAAGTAGTATTTCTTCCTCTAGTTTTCTAATCAATCTTGTGGATTAATTCTTGAGCTAAAAGAATATTATTGCTAATAAGCTTGCCACCAATAAAGCCACTTTCATTTTTTGAAATTAGTTTAGGCAAGATTTTTGTTAAATGATTTGCTAGAAGCTTGGTAACTATCTTGTTCAAAACAATACATAAACTAATAGACCGAAATCACTCTAATGCATTGGATTAGAAATTTTTAGTAATAGAACAAGTGTTGTAGAAGTTACCCCTTTAGGCAAAATAGCACCATGAAAAAAATCTATCATCGTTGCTAATAAATCACCAAAGATTATTTTCCAACAATGTTGATAAAATAATGAAGAAAATCCATATGGGCCTACAACACTATTTTTATCAATATCAAAAATTGTTTCTCTAACTTCTTGCAATGTTGGGTCTTCATATAGAAACACATTATCATCCATAGCAATAAGAGATGGAATCAATACGGCATTTAAATTGTGATCAGTCATATTCTTCTACCTTCATAAGGTTGGAAAAGAAATTCATTGCATAAAAGTGGATGAGAGATGTATCTTCGATCAATTCTCTTTCACTGCCTTGAATACTAAAAATGTGACTCCTAACTCATTTTTTCCTCATCATCATGTGAAAAAATTTTGTATTTCTTTCACCTTTAACAACCCACTTCGCACCTGATTTTTGCTGTAAAAAAAACTCTTCTATAGAATTTTATTGAGTTCGGCATAGGTAAAGTACATCATTTCTCTATTCACTATAGTATGATCATTTTGGTACATAATCTCACTTTTAGAAGCCATTGTTTCAACCATTTGAACATTATGAAAAATGTTCCCAAAAGCCACCTTATTCCACCATTTTAAATCGCATTTCAGCCATTGTTGTTTATTTAAAATATCACAAATTCACACTTTCAACGTAAAAAGATATGTTTATATAAGTGGAAAAAGACTCTTATAAGTTTAAGACTTATTTCATTCCTATCCAACGTGGAGTCCATGATATGTTCACTCACTCAATTGTACAGTGTTCTCATTTCACGGGCTTTTTTATCAGAGAGAAATCTACCTTGATTCAGACTTAATATTAGTAAAGAATTAGATAAGTTTTGATAATATTAATTACGAACTCACATTTTAAACATAAAAGACATGTTTGTCAAGGGAAAGCCCTTTACTTATAAACTTAAAATCTATTTATCTCTTATTGATATAGAATTAGTAACAAAAACAACATATGAATAATAATCATACATTTCATTGGAAGTAAAAGTATATAAGATTTTGGATAGATATAAACTTCATCTTTTAATCATCAAATTTTGAAAGTGAAAGTTCAAAATTAGAAATTTAGATTTGAACTTTGGAGTGACAAAATCCTTATATTTTAAACAAGTTATACCTTTCTTTCAGTTATAAAAACAGGAAATTAAAAAGATGAAGAATTGTGGTGATGGGAATATTTTATAGTAAAGGTTTGGGAACGTTGTACTTTGGTTCATTGAAACAACCACCAGCTTTTCCATTCGACTCCAACTTCTCTTCCTTTAAGGAGAAAACGTCTACTCCAAACGTTGCCCTATAAAACAGATAGCCAGGCTTTGGCTATTCGGCATAGTCAGCCCCTCGGAGGGCCTGGGCTGGTTGCCAATTATAAGTGCTCCATAGTTAATTATAGCTTTGAATGGAATAAGATAAGGAGAGAATAGCCCTTAAACCAATTGACAAAAGAAAGAAAAAGGCTAAGGTATTTGAAAGCAGTTGAATTACATTTAAAAACAGTTGGAATTATGACATTGATTCATTTTTCCTTTTTGGAAGAGTCAATTATGTGAATTTGGAATACAAATTGCAAAAAAAGAGAAAAGAAGAAAGGAAATCGGAATAAAGTTGCATGCAATCATCTTAATTCACATGCATGGGGAGGTGCCCTCGTGCAAATGCGCATTAATTTTCACAAAGAGGGATTAAGATGGGTGTGACGGCCAACCAAACCCAACTCATTTGGGCAAAGTAAACAAGTGTTGGGTCTAGTTTTACACTATATGCTATAAAATCATTTAGCAATTAAAGCAGATGAATTCAATCTTCACCCTAGCTAGCTATACCACCAGCAGCTGTTAATTACCCATCTCTACTTTTTTTTTTAAATTTCTTTTGCAAATTTGTTTAGATATGGTTCTCAATCATGAAACAGACCAAACCCATCTTTTGGAGAGAGAGAAGAAAATAAAACATCAAAGTGAATGCTTTGTTACTCTCCACCTAATTACCTGTCTGATTAACTGCTTTTTAACTGGTGTTGGCACATCAAGAGAGATCATTTTTTAAGCTGATCATTAATCGCAGTAACAAATCTAGCATGATCATTATTACCCTTTTTATTCTGTCTAATTTGCTTCTTTTCATGCAACGTGGTGGCAATCATGACGAGACGATAACAACACTGATATTTAGATTTGGATGTCAGATTAAATGCACAAGATCCAGCAAATATTGCAAGCCAGCTTCTAGATGTGCCTTTTATATGAAAATTGTCTTGTTATTACATCAATATCAGTTGAGTGATCCATATTTCAAACTTTGTTGACTTTATATTGCAAACAGGAAAGAAGAAACTTTGGGTATATATATATATATATTTGGGTTAGAAAAGAATAACAGCGGAAAGCAAAAACTAGAAACTGAGATTGTTGGGAGCATATCGGTCTAATCATCTGCTAATACTTAACCTGGCTTAGTTTATTAATATAATTAATGCAAGTCTTCTTATGGGGAATACCCAATGTCGACTCTGATAAGACGAGGAGAAGTACAGGTCAAATTTGTGCAACCACTCAGACTTTTGAGTAAGTATGGTTTGTTGTTTGATTGTCTTTGTTATCGCAGTGGATTGCTTCAAGAATTCAAAGCAAAAACCATGACACACCCAATAATGTCTTGCATAGCTTTGAAAGTTTGAACAACGAGGGAGAAAAATGAAAATGAGAAAAACCAACCATCCCCAACGTATGAAAGAAGTGACTAGACTGAGCTTGACATCTCTGACTCATCGATAAAACAAGGCCCAACCACTCTCTTGAAATGGACTCCTTGGAAGAGAATGAGGTGAGAAATGAGAATGGAAGTTGTGGAACTTCATGGCTCCCACAGTTGCTTAGTGGTTGCCATATCAGGTCTTTTGAGTGTGATCGTTCAACTTAACCATTTTTTTGTTCCCCAAATGCATCATCACCATCATAATGGACACAGGTTTTGAAAGATTTCAAGTTTTTAACCATCTTAGCAATAGTTTTTTTTTATTTTTCACTGGTATGGTAAGCATATGGGTACAGCCTGGTTAAGAATAAGAAGTCATAATCACCATAATGAATGAAAAATAAACAATATTCCTGGAAGTACAAAGTGGAAACAGATTATTATGCAGGCAACTGTGAAACGACTGCTTCATGTTAAAACATATGTCATCATTACAGGGTAAAAATGATTAGTTCCAGCAAACAAAGAGGGGATGGAATATGGCGTAGACATAATCCAGTCAAGTTAATAGCTGTTTTTGTCCTTGTAAGACAGATGATTACCATGAAACCTCTCCAAGGACAGCTTTCCCATGACAAAACTCATCAAATTTCTCTACTAGGTGAAACTTGTGCAAAATCATTGGGAGACAGTCCTTGTAAGCAGACAAATCTAGGACAATACACCATGGGATTTGGCTGCAGACATGTTATTTTGCTAGAGGATCATCCAGGATCCTATATGCAACATCAAATACATTGCAGTTTGTGCTTGTACTAGGAACACACCTCACAATCTGCGCGTTCATGTTAAAGGAGGCGCCTCGCCTCGAAAATTACATTCCCAAGATATTTGGGTCAAATTGAGACCTCAGAGAGAAGCACCCGTGTAAACACAGGTGTTTTTATTTACTATAAGAGCAGTTGGAGCCTTATATTAAAGGCATTTAAGGCACTTGATAGAATCCCCCATCAATTTGAGACAAATTCTTCTTTCTTTCTTTCCCTTCTTTTTCTTTTCTTTTGCGGCAAAGAACAGAGTCATTCATCTTTAGCATCTAATTAACAATTTAGGCACTAGATTCTCGTTAAATTTTAGGAGCTAAGGATTCTTTGTGTTAATGCATGTGCTAGCCTGCGTTTGTATATGAGCAAGCTCATCTCGCTTTAGAGGTACTGCACCCTCGAAAACTCTATGCTATAGAAGAATCACCATTTGCATTGCCTTTGCAACGTTGCAGAAGAAAGGCAGGGCTCAATCATCAAGCCCAACAGGCCTTATAAAGGAGTTAAAAGGAAGGGGCAAGTAGTCTGTTAGAGCTTCTGTCCAGTTCCATTAGAGCTTTATCTTACTCTCAAAAAGTGGCCCAACAGGCCGAATCCCAATTCTAAAACAGGGTTTTCACAATCCTTTGCAAAAGGACAAGAACCTGAGCACATGGCATCACGCAGTTTAACAATAGAAAAAAACATTGAACGAATGAACACCAAAAATTGCACAAACCGAGATGTATTAACAATTCAGCACCACGGCAAAATTTTCGAGAAAACCAACCCCACCCACTAACCCAAAAAAGAAAAGGAAAGATCTTAGCTCTCATGGCTAACTAAATAATACAAACCCAAATTCTATACACTAACGGAAAGTTCTAATTATTGTTTCCTCACTAGGATATGTAGAATTAGAGTACCCTTTTTTGTGTTACATGTAAATGCCAATGCATTTGAGTTGCACATCGCGAGGTAACCATCTCCCATCCATAATCCCAACCCCTCTGAAGAGATTTAGACCTAAGACCTTAAAGTTGAATCTCTTTATAGTTGGAATGTCTCCTCCCTGAGAATTTTAGTATGGCGGTGGTGGATAGAGGCCAGGAAAAGGACCTGCTCGAAAAACAGAACAGAATTTCAGTACTATATTTAACATGCAAATAATAGTGTCATAAGATGTGTAACATATGACAAAGTTACCTGGGGGATAATATGGCGAGGCTGGTGGATATGTAGCTGGAGGATATGCTGAAGGTGGGGGAGGTGGAGGGTACGCAGAAGGTGGGGGAGGATAAGCAGCTGATGGAGGAGGATACGTGGATGATGGATATGCAGGGTATGCAGGATATGGTGCAGTTGCATATGTCGTAGCTGGTGGTGGATAAGAAGACACAGTTGCTTGCGGAGGAGCAGTGTATAAAGGGACTTGAGGGGGAGGAGCTGCATAGGGTGGTGCGGATGGAGCATATGTTGTGGCTGGGTTCTGAAACAATCCAAATAACCATTTAGTTTCACTTATTTGAATAATGTCAATGAGATGGAGAATAAATTATACTAAGATGGAGCTTACTTTGGCATTTGCATAATGCATTATGAGCCGTACCTCTCCTGCGTATCTGCAATTTCAGAAGCACAAGAGTCAGTAGATGATCAAGGATGTTTGCTAAAACACTGCTTGTAACACTAATACCTGAGGGAAAAATCGCATACCAAATGTTAAAATAGTAAATTATATGTGTTTCTTGGTGTTTATTCTGTTTTCTACATAAATTCAGACCTTTTCCTTATCTTTCTGGAAACAAATTATCTTTTAGATCTCTATTCTGACTAATATACATATACCTCACAAGCAACAATCATTGCACAAGAAAATATTGGCTGTCAAGTTAATATACCATTTATAAGTGTATCTATAGTAATTGAGAAATCATGAAAATAAAAACAGAAAGTTTTCAGTAACTAAAAAATATGAAATATGATGTGATATTTCATTCTTTTACGTCATTTCCCCAAAAAATGAGCTGCTGCAACTTATAAGTTTTTCAGATTTATTTGGTTACCATCTAACCTAACTTCATTTTTCATATCAATAAACTAACAAGGCAATGTTACTAAGTCGGCTTAAAACCATTTCTTCTATTGAAATAACAAATAATATTTTGGGATTCTCAACTGTTATTGACTGGAAAATTAATAGAACCTCAAAAATTCAAGCATAACACAGCTTGAAATTATAATCAATCTGATTTGTCAAAGCCTAAACCTGCAATGTCCACAAACCTAAAGACAAGATGCTATTTGACATCAAAAACAGTACACAACATCTTTGGTGCAAGGCATAGTAGAATTAGAAACTCGACTAGCAATATCTTTCTGTTTGAGGACAACTGCCACATGCATACGTGACTATGAGAAAGAAACCTATTTTACTCGACCAGAGAAAGTGGAAGCAATAATGTTTCAGTTTTAACAGTATTTATAGTATACAAACATAACATTATTGCATCTGTAAGTTCTAGAGGTTCCAGAGTAAAGTGGAGAAATATAAACAGGGTTTCATAGCCAATATTGCTACTGTATTCAAAGTGATTAATCTAATAGCTAATTTATAAGACAGCAGGAACATCTACCTCAAGTGCCACTTATTATATTATTCATCAAAACATATCGTATTCTAGTACATGCTAGAAAGCACCAAAGTGATTTCACTTCCAATTACCTGCCAGTTTTAGTCTGAAGCGACCAAGGACTATCATCATAACCCTGAGAGAGAACCTTCAGCAATTGAACCCTGCAAACCAAAAATCCCAACAAAAAGACAAAAAATTAGAACCAGAAAGCAAAAGGAGGGTATCTTCAAAAGCCAAATATTAGAATAAATTAAAGACGAATTCTTACTTTCCGTTGCCAATAAAATCATCGTACGTCAAAGTATTGCTGTTCCAAACCACAACATTTATCTCTCTAAGCCCTTCAATCAGCGTGAATGTAAATTTCTCTTGGAATGTAGGCGTTTTGCCACCATCTTAAAAGGAAGAAAAAAAAAAACCCAGATTGAAATTAGACCTCAGAAGTTAATTTCTGACTAACATCCCAAATCCAAGATCCTAATATACCTGTGCAGGTCCTTGTACGGTACTTGGTGTTACCATATTCAAGGCAAACGTAGGGATCTTGCCTTGAAATCCATTCAGTATCCTTCAATTTGTTACAGCCGACAACTGCCAAACCCAAAAACCAAAAAGGAAAAAAAAACCCACGTCAAAATTAACCCAAAAAAAAAAAAACATGACAAGAAACAAGAATTACCCAACAAAAAATGAAGAATAACTTTTAAATTTGAAAATCATACCAGTAACCTCAAGAAGCTGGCCTTGAATACCCGAAACCGACATGGAATGATAAGAAGAAGAAAAGTAAGGAGAAGATGGAGGTTGTTGCGATGAGAATTGGTGCATTGACTTGCTCTAGAAAAGGGCCTCCCTTTTATATAAGAAAAGCAAGTAATAAAAAAGTTTCTGAGAAAATGACAGAAAGCCTTGTCAAATCTCAGAAATTTGATATTAAATAATACGCGTGATAATTATGGAATCATTTAACGGCGTTCATGGTGGTGCCGTGGGCTTCCTTCATCTTGTTCTCGGGATTGGATTATGGATTTTAATTTGAGGCCACTGTTAGCCAACTCATTTACCCCCCGCGAAAATTATTCACTTCTCCAAAGCAATAAACTCTGATCTCATTGCACCGTAAAATCCTCTCTTCTTTTGTTGATGTTGAACGCGTTAAAATTTTGTTACCGTAATTATAAAAGGCCTCTTTGTTCTTCCTGTTTTGCAAAATTAATTCAAAAAATTATTACTACTACCATGTTAACTTTTAAAATCGGAGATATTAAATTATTGATAAAGATTTTTATTTGATATATGTTTTGAAATTTTTTAAAATTATTTAGAAAAATTAAAATAAATTTTTATTTTTTTATTATTTCAATCAAGTTGTTGTATTTTTATTTATACTCAAAAAAATTTTTATATTTAAGGATTGATTAATTATCATTAATTAAAATTTTTATTTATCATCTTAATACTCAGGTGACGTTGATATGAAAGTGAAAATGTAATGTAATTATATCCTCGTATAATATTAATAATATTTTGATTAATAATACGTTCTATGAAATAATAAATAATATTTTTAATTTTAAATAATTATAATATCAACCTTTTCGCTCACTTAGAAAAAGAGAAATACGACTGTTGATTTAGTTAAATAGCGGTAGAATAGTTGTTTACGTCACCTTCAAAAATAAAAGCGGACATGGAACTGGGATAACTACATAAATGTTAAGAAATTTAAATGCGAAAAGCTAGCAATCTTGACGACAAGTTTTGTTTGCATTCGCCTCTTGTTTTAGGGTAAAGAGATGAATGGAGCGACATACTATTAAATTCCATATGGATGGATTGGTATGTCTAAGAAATTCGATCCAATTTGAATATACTAGGTTGACCATCTGATAGTCACCATAAGATATTGTAAACAAATCTCCTCGGTTGCACGATTCCAACCTATGAATGGGAAAATATATAGTAATTTCTTAACGACGAAGTGTAGGCTATGGACTGGGACGGAAGCAAAATCCACGTGAACAAAGTGGACAAGAGCCGGGTCAAACTGACCTTGTCTGGCCGAACGCTGAGCGTGTGTTGATTGTTCAGGGTGCGATGCAACCGCGTACAACAAGACCAACGCAACAAGAAAAGTGTTTTGAGGTTTGAATTCCCTCTCTTGCAACTACCGATTTAAATTTTAGTTCTTTTTTTTTTCGGATAAATATCACATTTGACTAAAAATGTTTAAATTGTCATTGTGATAATAAAAAAAAAGGATTTAATACATTTTGGTTATTAATTTATTAGCTCTCTTATTACATATTATATTTACGTCAAGTTGTTTCACAATATCATATGATTGTACAGAAAACAATGAAAAGCACGACAACAGTGAAAATAACTATGGAGCCCATGTTTTAACTTCTAAATACCGGCAATGACTACAAATACTTGATAAAATGTAACGAAAAACTAATTTTCTTCAATGAGTAATGAAACAAATTCCATTTAACTTTGATTCACAGATTAATGCAGCAATTATTCTACCGGCGAGGGATGGCTTTTTGATTAACAACCAATGAGCCAGAACCACACCGTGTTGATACAAATGAAACGAATAAGATTTGAACATTACTCACAGGCACGTATATAACTTGCAAGCCAATTTATGTACACAAGGTTGACATCTGCCTCCACTCTATTCACTTTCATAGTCTTCATCATCTCCAAAAGTGAAAACAGATGCGTCAGCAGCCATTGCCTTAAATTCACTTTCTGAGCTGGAAACCTGAACACCTGCAGCAGCAGCTTCCCCAACAGCATCCTTTCTTGGCTCACTAGTGGCATGCATCTGTTGGGCGTTTGCATTTCCCAGAGAAACCTGTTCAGTAGATTGCACCAAACTTGCAACTTGATCTGAATTGGAATTTGTTTCTGGTTTGGAGGTGGCTGAGGGGGCAGCTGCTCCCTCTGCAGAAGCAGCCTTGTGCCGCCTACTCTTTGATGAACCAGATTCTTCTGCCTCACTATCTGAGAACACATCATCTTTGTCATTATGTCCCGGGTCTTTATTTTGATTTGATGAGGCTGCACCTCCATCAGCAGATGCAGCATTGCTGCCTGAACTTTCATCTGGCTTAGTAGCAGCATTTTCAGGCTGGGGCTTTGTCAGAACAGTGCCATTATAATCTACTAGCACAACCTCAACCTGGAAACCTGGGGAAGGCAATTTCCTCTGCACATATTACCCAAAAGGAGGAGGTAACATCAGAGAAAACAAGTCATGTTAAAAGAACATAATTAAAATTATCCCATCATAACACGATTCATGCCTTACCTTGTCAAACCAATCAAGATCACTGGTATTCAGAATTTTTCTGTTTTCTATCATTGTTGTGTTTAACCAACTGATAAATCAGAAGGACAGAATCACAAAAAAACCAGTTACAATTCATAAATATGAGTCAAGGGGCTAATTTAATGCAGATGAGGCTAACTACAAACCAGTAAAAATCTCCTTGGCGATCATGAAAATGAATTTTAAAGTCCCCAGCCAACTCAGTCAGACCAGGTTCCCCAGGCAAAGCAAAGACCATAACTCCTTTCTTCGGTGCACTAAACCAAAAATCTTCTGCCTGTGAAGAATAATTACATGCACGATACTTGTAATTGGTACAAGAATTTTCCAGAGCTTAAAATGGCATTTTTCAAAAATATAGGTGGTGATCATATTAATTACATAAAACAACCAAACAGACATACCGAGAGATCCTTGGTACGTGGATGCTTCTTTGTGGAAAAGAGAACACCTGTGAACAGAGAAAGTATGGAAGTTAATGATAATTTAATCTTGGCTGAAAGCTAAGATAGCTCTAATGTGACAATACAATGACTACATGTCAATTTCTATTGCTTGGAGTGCTACAAGTAAAAGAATGTATCTGAAATTTTAATTTGCCATGAAAGCTCAGAGCCTAGAATTACTGCAATTGTTAGTTAAAACATTCCTATCCAGTCCCACAAAGCCGATACAAAACTTGTGAGCAAAACAAGTCTTTGCAAGTGAAGCATTTCCCATGATTTTCCATGTCTCGTACCTCTTTGATTAAGTAGCTTAATACAAATAAAAATGCCTCTGTATTAGAGCTTTAACCAGAGACAACCATTGCATCAGAGTTTGAGTTTATACCTTTAACATAAGGAAGCAATTGAACTCAATGGTGACCTTATGAGATTGTCACTTGGTTGTTATTAGGAAGATTCAAATGAAAAATAAGAGTGACTCTACAGCTATGTATTTTAAACACATTTATGCCAGCATCATTAAATAAAACCAACACCAGTTGATAATAAATATTGTGAGATACTTGTGAGTGCCTGCAGCTCTGAGAGGTTGAGCAAGAAATCTCATCTTCAAGTCTATCCTAAGGAATTCGTGTATGCATTAAATAAATCTTAGCATCAATGGACACACCCAAAGGCACTGAGAAGCTTAGCATAAGTACGCAATGGGAGCACAAATCATCAATAAAATAAAGAAACCTATTTGCAGACCAAAAAACATGCCATACCATTATGATCAGAGACAGTGATTGATGGTCTGATCCAATAAGGGCAACGATGAAGCCGGAATCCTCTAAGCATGCACCTGCATAAAATGTGGTGTCAGTATTAATACAAAGACCAAAGATGCAATATAAACATTGCATAGCATAAAGAATACCTGCGCCCAGGTTGGTTTTCACCATTGAAGTATGTTAAGGTGCGTTCAAAGTATTTGACATATCTCTACAGAACATAACAAGAACATATATGGCAATCATATAAGATATAAAAAGCTTGCCAAAGAAGAAGAATCCAGAAAATAAAATTCCTCAAAGAATATCACTAGATTCAATTGCTCACAATTTGACTTGGCAGAACAAGCCCCTTTCCATCCACACATCTTTTCTGGTTATAGTAGTCAACTGACTCTTCAGCAGTGGGAAAGAACTGCAAAGGGATAGCAAATGAGTATATAAAAACAGAACCAACAATTGTGACCAAGAAATGTGAAGCTACATTAAATTCACTAGCATATCTTCAAGAACATGTTTGTTGAGTCAAACCTTCAAGTATAGAAGAAGGCTAGAGATCATCAACCCTGTCCTTGCCATCCCAGCTTTACAGTGCACAACCACAACATTCTCAATATCCTCCTTCAGCCATGAGTAAGCACTTTGACAAAATGATATTATCAATTGAATTGGGGGGCAATTGTGGTCATTGAATGGAAAACTAGCCACCTGAATAAAAGGTTCATTATCAAATGTAAGATGATGGCAGATGTTGATTTCACATTGGTCATCCTACAGTCAGTTTTAGTTGATTTGATTTTCATCAACAGGCTGTATTCGCTGTTATGCATTCATCAATGGGAAACAAAAAGTAGTGAAAATTCATCAAAGTTTGAGTGGAATTTGACTCTTCCTTAAAATTATCCTCTGCTGAAGACTGATTTTCATCATCGAGTAGAATAGACTCTTCCCCATAATCTCCTGAGGGATTCCGTCGACAAATAGTTTAACAAGAAATTAGTGCCTGATTTCATCTTCTTGAGTTAACTTATTTTTGTTTCTGACTTGTTCCACAAGACTAACCAAATGGGAAAGTCTTAATCTTTTTCTGATGCCAACAGAGAGATATGATATAAAATGGTTAAGAGATCTCTGAGATAATAAAATGGGTTTCTTTTATCCAAGTTAAACGACAGGCACGTGATAAAAAATGTAAGAAATAAGCTGAGGTGAAATATTCATAGTAAACATATTCCCAAGTGAGTTCCCATAACAAATCACGGCATACCTTTCCTTCAAATAATGACGCATCATATAGTCTCTCAGAGCAAAGGTTATATACTTTGTACTTGTCCTGCATATAGAAAGTCGAGATTTCAGAACCAAACAGTCCAATGCATAGCAACAGGGCAAGAATGAGCATACACATATACATATGAATTAGTGATAAATGAGCCCCTTCAATCCCAAAATTTTCTGTTTAGCAAATATAAAGGTATAATGATTTTAACTGCTCCAGTAACCTCAGCCAATAAGGTTTATATTGAAAGAGAGGTGGATGTGGTGGGAAAAGGTACAGGCCAGAAAGTTGACCATAGACTCATAAAGTTTTTATTTAAACAAAGACAATAGCAGGCCTGGAACAGAGCAGAGTTAGAGCTGAGTTAGTTATCATGTCCAAACAGCCGAAAACATATAAAAAGAAGAGGCAAGTATAATTACTATCCACTAGTATTAATCAAAATCGTTAGTCCAGTATTTTGACGAGATGTTCGGCCATCACAAACACCTATAATTGCACAGTCTAGTAGGATGTTTAATATATCACAAATAACTGACCAATCCCACCAAACACAAACTAGACCAAGTTTTCACTTGTTTCAGCTTTTGAATTCAGCACAATGTTCCTGCTATCTATATGAGGAAATAAATGGCAAAACTCTGAGAAAGAAATAGTTTCACAAAAACCAATTCGTCAATTAGTCAATTATCATATGCAGCCATCAGAAGACAAAATTGATATCTAACATTAGTAAATAGAAAACACACACATCATGGGAGATTAAATCAAAAAATAATAAAAAAAATGATGTAAGGAGTCGAAAATCATAGACATGTCAGTACCTTGTGATGGGTTTCAAAAAACTTAATCACTTCTTCCATGTGATTTCTATAGAAACCCTGCATCATAATTAAAGAAATTAGGCTACTTATAAGAGGATAGCTAAACTAAACTATGGATTAGCTTAGCTCACCTCAACATATCCAAAAAACCCAGAGCTCATGTCACCGGCAGGGAACCCCATAGCAATTATGTTCTCTGTGATGTATGTCATATCTAAGTCAAATCCTCCTTCCTGAAGAAAAGTGCATAGGTAAGTTTAAAAAAATTGAGATACAAATCATACTATAAACAACAATAACAAGATATAGATATCACATATGAGATTCTTTTTTTTTTTACAAAATATATATATATATATTGAGACTCATCTCTGTACTAAAGAACTTTCCACAAAAAAGAATGCAACCCATGATCCTAAAACAAGAAAAAAAAAATTCAAAACTATAAGCCCTACCTGGTATCTCCGTTTATTCTGCGAGACAACATGCCGAGCCTTGACCTGTACAGCTTTCACTGCATTTTTTGATGAGTCAACTATGCCTTTTGTAATTGTTCCAAGTAAACCAGATTGAGCTGCTGTGGAAGTTCCATCAGAACTATCATTAGCAGGAGGAGATTTTGGTGAAGACCGCAGTCCTAGCCCACTAGTAAACCGTGCAAAAGTTGATTTTCCAGCATTTCCTGTTGGTGAGTCCTCTTGTGAGGCAGCAAATGGCTGGGGAATTTTTAAATTTTTAGCCCATGATGACAGCTTTGATGGTGCTTCATGTGTAGAATTATCTGGCCCTGGATCTGTGGCAGCAGGAGTTTGTACATCAGAAGCTTTAGCAGGAGGTGGACTTGACAAGTCAACAGGTCCACTATCCATTCTGCCGCTCTAGAGGTCTCAATAATGATTGAAGGTCAAAAGTTCAAAGCCCCAGCATATAAAACACCACTTTATTGTACTTGCAATTACACTGCAAGTCTGCAAGCATAATGCTTTAAGGTCAGCTAATATATATAGTAGATGCTATAACGAACATGCACTTCTAGTTCTTCGTGCACTAAGCAAACAAAAATCACGAATTGCTAAATACCCATATTGATTTGACCTAATAATCAAACGAAAGTATATAATGCGGAGGAAATGTATGAAACATAATAAATTAGCCATGTGATTCTTTTAGTTTTCTCTAGTTCACATTTGACTTGTAATTCGTGGCATGTCTATGTCTCACAAAACAAAGGTGCCAGAAAAACATAACTAAATTAACCCAAGGTATAGAGCTAATCATTCTTGGCATGTTTAATTCATGCATTCAATAACAGAAGACATTAATATTACCAAATCAAAAGGCAGTGAGGTGCAGCATGTTAGGCAAGCAAATGTTCCTACAGCTTTGAAGCAAATTATTACAGCCCACAACCAAATTTAACCAACTTAACATGACATCTAATTTATGCAAAGTGTTAATTTGACTGCTCTAGAAATTAGTAAAAAACAGCAACTAATGTAACGATTTCAAATGTAGGATTAACAAATTATCAGCTTAGCACTCTGATTACTTGCTAATTAACAAATGATAGTCACTATTTTTCGCTCCAAATATCAAAAGACTACTTTCGATTGGTATTTACAAGTACATTCCAGTCTTAAGTATTTTTTTTTTGAAAAGTAAGTCTTCAGTATTTAATCAATATCAAACTATAATTTTAGCTCCCAATTAACACATATTACCAACACCCAATTTAAAAAAAAAAAAAGAGTAAAATCACATTTCAAAAGCAAAAACAGTTCAAAACCTAAAGCCCAAATGAAATGAAACCAACGATCGCCTAAAAAGGATTTGATTAAAGAGATTGAGATGTACGGAGACGATCTTACCTTTGTGTCGAGAATAGGGAAGAACCTGGAGCACGGGATTGCAAAACTGAAGCTAAAAAAAGCTAGGGTTACAAGACTTAACAAGGGGACGAAGAGAGAAAGAAGGAGACTGAGACTGGAATTTCGTAATTTGAAGGTGTAGGTTTTTACGTCAGTTCACGTGCTTTCCGTGGTCAACGCATTGTGGACCGCTGATTTGGCAGAAACTGTATTTAAGATTGAAATTGGACGGTGGGAAAGTACGTTTCGCAATTATAGATCTGTGTACGGTTCCTACAATGAGACATCAGATATGGTCCGCTTGATGCTTTTTCAGATTTTCGTATGGGCCCTACACGCCCTTTCCTTAATCCCTCTCAGCAGTAGTATTAACTTGAAGCAGATTTTTTATCCAAAAAAAAAAAAAAAACTTAGTCAGNTAGATTTTCTTTTTTGGAGCTTTTAATTTTGATTCTTGAAATTAATTCTTTGCCCTTTTTTGTCTACTTTCAATAGTTCTTTATTTATTTACCTTTATATATATATACATATATATATATATATATTTCAAATTAAACTTACACAAAATTAAAAATTATCCAAAAAAATATGAATAAATTAGTTCATTTCTTTACCATTATTTACTTTGAAAGAGAACCCACATGCCAGAGGAAAATGTGAGATGGAGATTGTGTCCTTGGCATGAATTGCCAGTATTAAACAATTACTTAGCATAATAATGTAGAATTTAATATATAAATATCCACGCCTCTACCATCATTCATCACTGGATTCAGACGTTTTGTTGATATTTATACTCATAAAAATCGTGACACAGCTGTATGAAATATCTCCATTGTTGATTCCTCATAAAGCTTGGAGGGATGTTCTAACAAGCAAAACTAGGGTATCATGGTGATAATAAATATAAAGCAAAAAAGAACCTGGACAATTAACCACGATTAATGCAAATGGAATCATTAAAAATCTTCTGTATATTTACAACAAAGGACCCTAAATTTAGAGGCATTGAAAGTTTCAATATGCTGTTTAGATAAACAAGGGATGCACCAAGGCAGCTGAATAAAATCAAGCAAATCGTCTTCTCCTTGCAGATTGCAGCCTCCCTCCCTAATGTTTTGGGTCATTAAGCAGGAAAAGTTTTTCCTCCACTGCAATCTTTGTCTGCTTTTCCTCCTTGATCAGAGAGAAATCTAGTGCTGCTCAAGCCCTGCTGATCCTTGTCCTGGCTTGTGGCCTGGTACTTGTAGCTGGACCTCGCCTCAATAGTTTTACTCCCAGTGGGTTGTCCTTGCTCTGCATCATTAGCAACAGTAAAACAACATGAGGACACGCTTTAAAATAGTAATGGAAAGTAGTGAAATTCCAATGCAGATCATAATTTTACCATTCGGCAAGTTCCAGTTGCAAGGTCACAGATCGGATACTCCTGAGGGCAGCAGCTGTAGTGATCATCACAGCAGGTTGCAGATTCCAGAGGGCAGCATCCCCATCCAAAGCAGAATTTACCAAACTCATACAAGCAGCAGCAAGTGCTTCCTTCAGGGCATGAGTAGTAATCATCACAAACAGTTGGGGGCTTCACAGGAGAAGGGGGAGAGGGGGAAGGTTTAGGGGGGTTCTGCCCTTTCTTGATTGGGTATGAGGCCATTGTTGCAATACCGCACTTGCCGGTGGAGGTGCCGGCTACATTACGCTCCATCCTGATGTATCCATTCTCTCCCCAGTCAGGACCCCATGAATTTTTCACTGTCCAATAATCCACACCATCTTCTGTGCCATAGCCAACAGCAACAACCCCGTGGTCTAAGTTTGTACCGCAATGCCCAGTAAATACACCCTGAAATCATTGCATTATGTTATATGCTTGATGATTAAGTCAATGCAAAGAAAATCGGTTTCTCGTAGACATGATCAACAAAACAGCATGATATTCTCATTCACATATAGAACAAGTTACAATGATTATAATAAAGTCAGGGCACAACATTTCTACTTCAATTGAAATCCAGCAGCAATCACACAAGAACTAACTCCAGTTACCAAAAATGTTGACTAAATGAGATGAATAGCATAACTATAATTGTTAGAACTAACCATTAATCTCAATACACTAATACTGAAAATAGAAAGCCAGAAAATAAATGCTACTATGTGATTCAACTATTTACCGATTGGTAGAGTTGGAAGGGCCTGCCACCAGCTTCAATGGCAACGCTAACTGGCTGATGTGCCACAGCCTTCTTCAAAGAATTCTCATCATTTTCAGGGACATCTTCATATCCATCGATGGAAACAACACGGGCATTTTTCTGCAAGGAGAAAATAAAAAAATTAGAAGAAATTAATCAATCTGAATGGAGAACAAGTAACACCAGCATAAAAGTTTCTCACTGAAATTGAAAGAAAACGATCTCAATTCCCACTAACCCTATTTGGATCACATGTATTATCAGAAGCACGGTATGGGTAATCCTCTTCAGTGTCAATGCCACCATTTTTAGTAATAAAATCAAAGGCATTGTCCATGAGACCTCCATTGCATCCCTGGTTATACAATCTATCACAGTCCACCAGCTCCTGCTCCGACAAAGAGATGAGGTCACCAGTTACAATCTGATTTATCCCTTCCACTGCAGCAACAGTTGAGAATGCCCAGCAACTCCCTTCATTCGAAATCAAATTAATCCTTCAATAAGTAATTATAGAGGAAATTGTAATATAATAGTTAGAAAAGAAAGCCCAAATATTCTGAAAAGCAGCACGATTACATCCCTAATGTGAATCACAGATCATTGGACTTCCCCTGCATGTCCTTGTATTAACATTAAAATTAATAACGATAAAATCCTTGATTCGTCTACTTAATCAGGCCTGTCAAAGTTGCAAGGATTCACAAGTTCTTTCCAAGATTACTTGTAAAATTTTCCACGATAATTCAATTTCAGGCCTATCTAATAGAAAACCCCAAATCCAATAAATTCAAGATGTATCCAAATCAGATCCTAAAACCAGATAAAAGACAAAAACAATTCCCCTATATTTTCTAGTATATAAGATAAGATAAATCACAAACAGACACGCATCAAACGTCAAAATCATATCTTCCCCAGTCAACTTATTAACAACATTTTTCAAAAAAAAAATGTTCATATTCCAAAAAAAAAACAAAACGTCGGAAATTGAAAAAAACTTTACCACATTGGCCCTGATCCTTGACAGCCACAACGGCACCTTTCTCCCTCCAATCCACAGACTCAGGCAATTTATCACCAACCCTAAACACATACCTCTGGCTCTTCTCCTTCCCTGCGAGCCTATGTGACACGGTTTTCCCATCCAACCTGGCCCCCAAGTACATAGCCTTGTATTCTTCATTGGTCAAATCCGCAAACCTGTTAAGACCAACCTTGTACGTGCCGTTAACAGAGTTATGTTCCTCAATAAACTTGATGTTATCCTTAAAGATCTCAAAGCGCTTTTCCTTCTCGCCCAGGCCATTGTAAGCTTTGCCATGTTTTACCAGCCAAGTCTCGTACATTCTTCGTATCTGGGTCTCGGTTCTTTTCTGTTGTTGTCCTCCATGCTTGAGATCATAGTCGATTATGGACATGTCCAACGCTGATGACAGAGTTAAAGAAAAGAACAGCATGACAAAGAAGATACGGGAAGGTTTCTTGAGAAGAGCCATGGTTTCGGTTCGTGCTAAAATGGGAGATGAAACGTTGATGAGGGACAATGGGTTAATTTGTTGGTATTTATAGGAGAAGAAAGATACAGGAAAACTGCGTTGAAGTTGGAGTTTGGAGTTCGTATCTGTCACGGCTTGGTCATGGGACAAGGTGGCCCACCCTATATTTGGAGAAGTGCGTGGTTTAAGATAATTTCGCTCTGACCAGAAGTAGGATTTGTAGGGGAATTTTACGCATGGGTTGGATTGTCTTTCTGGCAAATTGAAGTTGGCCACGTGAATCCCAGTAACTATATGCTGTCCATGTTGAACTAGAATTCTCATGAAGGATTTTGTTTGGTTAATATATAAATTCAATTGGCTGTGGATCAAGATGAAACTTGGAAACAGATTGGAGGGGTTTTTTTTTTTTAATTGGAAGAAGGAGATGTGAATTTTATTTTTTAAATAAGATATTATATATCGTCAAATACTCGAGTGTATAAATAGATTATAAGTTTTTTTTATAAATCATATAATATTTTGAGTCACTAATTTAACAAAAAAAAATTTGAATTTTTTAAAATATTTGGATAATATTTTTTAGATATTATTATAATAATATTTAATTAGTTATCCAAACCTTGAAATTTATAAATGTGTCAATGTCCAATTGATGAAAGGGCTTTAAAGTTTGGTAGGTTTAAATATTTTATTAATATTATAAAAATAAATTTAAATACAATTAAAAATTAATGGACCAAAACAATTAGGGTTAATAGCGGTTACTCAAGGTGAGCAATTGAATAGTTTGGATGGTTTGGTCTACCATAAGGACTAAATAAATCAAATATTTTTAAAAAATATATTAAATATAAAAGAGGATCAAATTGACCAAATATTGAATTGTTTTATGAGTTCAGTTTTTTATCAATAGATCCAAATTTTATCATTTTTTTACAAATTATAATATTAAAATTTATAAACTTCATCCATAATTGTAAACTATACAAATAATCTAAACATAAAAAAATAAT
Source organism: Theobroma cacao (assembly GCF_000208745.1). Taxonomy (NCBI): domain Eukaryota; kingdom Viridiplantae; phylum Streptophyta; class Magnoliopsida; order Malvales; family Malvaceae; genus Theobroma; species Theobroma cacao. The sequence continues at coordinate 5,327,234 of NC_030851.1, read as the reverse complement.
ATTTGTTCATTCACTCACATAATAATGTTATTTTATATAACCATCAAATTAACATTCAATATTTAACATTACAAAAAGATGAAGATAATAAAATTAACATCTACAAAAAAAGCTATTTAACACAAAACCATTAACCATCACAAATTATCAACTTGAATCTCCTCCATGATTTGGTTTTTCACATTCACTTATATAGGTTGTAGGTTTTCTAACAATTGATAAAAATAAAAATATAATTAATATAAATTTTTTGATAACAAAGTAGAAAAATATTAAAAATAAAAAATTATATAAAAAGTCATAAAATTTAACATTTAGCTCAATTAAAGTGTGAAGAATGCTTTTCCAACCTTTTCACTCATCAACTATCAATGATAGAAATGGAATCTACAATTCCAATATTTGACATCTTTAAAATGTATAAACAAAAAGGAATTAAAAAGATAAACAAATAAGAATTGAAAAAATAAAAATGAAGAAGTGAATATAATAAAAATGTATTATATATTATATAAATTTAAAAATAATATAAATATATATAATATTATATATCAATATATAAAAAATTAATTTAATTTTTTAGTCGATTTGATCTAAAAATTTAAAAATTAAAAATTGATTAAAAAATCAATTAAACTAATTGACCTAATAGATAAATTAGATCGAACTAATTTACTCGTATTATATTTAATTAGACTAATTGCTATTACCTCTTTTTTCTTGAGCCTGAACGAGGCCCGTTGAGGAAGATTTACAGCCCATGTAATCCTTGATTGGCACGCCCAACAATAAATGAATTAAACGGGAAACGTCACCGAGATATTTTGCTGCGCTCCAGCGTACGTTATTTCAAAAATGGGCCTCACTGGCCCACTTAAAAAACTGAACCGAGCCCAATAAAGTTGCATAAAACTTACTGTCAAATCTGCGACGCGTGGCAGTGACGCAGATCCACCGCCTTAAAACACCCAATTTCACCCCCACTATAAATAGACGGCTCCGCACATGATTCCTTATTTCCCTACCATATATGTTCTCTTTAACGGTAACTAGCTACTTGTTTTTTCTTCCCATTTTCCTTTCTTTTCCCCCTTATTCATCCCAGGGAAAAAAAATTATCTATTATTCAAAGAAAAGTTTTCTCATTTTCTTGTTATAATCCAAGTAAAGTTTTGCTGTTTTTGTTTACTTCTGTTGCTGTGAATTTCAGAGTTCTATGTCAAATCAAGATGCCGGGTTTTGCTTTATTTTTCTTTCCTTGGTTTACTTGCTACATTCTTGACTTGAAATCTTGATTTGTTTTTCCAATCAATTTTCTTCTAGCAATAATCTTTTGGTAATTCCTCTTGTTACGATCAGTCAAGATTTGCTGGGTTTTTCTTGACAATGCATATGTTTCTTGGTCAGTTCATGAGTCTTTCTTTCGTTTACTTAAGCCTCTTAATAATGTTATTCAATTTATAAACAAACTTTTTGATAATTTTATGATCTTGTCTTTCTTATCGCATACTAAAGCCTTTTTTCCCCCAATTTTTTTATTTTTAAAAAATAATTACTGATGCTTGTGGGTTTTGCAGTATACTTAGCTTTGAAATCCAAGCATAATTTGCTTTCCACCGGCACTTACAAGGTTAACGTCGCAAATTAACTGTTTTATCCGTAGTCATCCGTACCTTTGTAAGTTTGATTACCCCATTGGAGTGTGAAATATGTTAATAAGTATGATTTTTTGGTAGGCTAAATAAGTATGATTTATAATTGTAATCTTTGATTGCTTTATCTTTCTTTTTTTCTTTAATTTATTTGTTTCAGTCTTTACTTGAAATCCCTATTTTTTTATTGGTTTCAATAAACTTTATAGAAATAATCTTTTGATAATTTCTCTTGTCATGATCAGTCAAGATTTTCTGGGTATTTCTTCATAAAGCATATGTTCTTTGGTTGGTTGTTTTGGGGGATCGATGTCCCTCTGTTTGGTTTTTTGCTGATTTAAATGTCCATTCTCTTGCACATTCGTTCTTTTAAGTTGGTTAACGAATGAAAATAAAAGGGAGGAGTTTTCACAGTAAATCTTTTGGAAAGATAAAGCATTGGAAGTTTCTTAACTTTGCTGAAATTTTCCTCAGCTTTCTGTTCAGTGGTAAGTAAACTCCTTTTTCCTCTCTTTTTTTTTCCTTCATCGTAGCGTTATAAATCAGTTTTTCTTCTTCTCTTATTATAATCTCACTCAAGTTTCCTTTTTTAGTTCTTGTTTTGTTTCTGTTGCTGTGAATTTCAGAGTTCCATTTAATTTAATTTAATAAATTTCTTTCAGTCCTTACTTGAAATTTTGATTTTTTTCTTCAATCAACTTTCTTCTGGAAATAATCTTTTGGTAATTTCTCTTTATGATCAGTCGAGATTTTCTGTGTTTTTCTTCATAATACCATATGTTTCTTGGTTTGTTGTTCAAAATTCCTGGGGGAAACATTATGATTTTGTGAATTTCTATTTCCAAAAAATTCTTGGAAAGAATAATTAATGATGCTGCTAGGTTTTCATTCTATGTAGCTTCGAAATTGAAGCATAATTTGCATTACACTGAGACTTACAAGGTTAATGTCGCAATTATTTTGCATGCATCCGTTCCTTAGTAAGTTTGGCATTGCCTAACTATTTTATCTGTGATTTAATTGCATGTGGCTGCCGGATTCTAAATTCTTAGAGGCTCGGTTTTATCAAAATATCATAGTCATACGCTGGGGATGTTGGTTGGTCTATTAAGCGTACTGCAGAGCCTTTTTTAAGTTTTGGTCTTTAATTTTAATAGAGAGACTGGATTAAGCCTATCATGTGTTTTAGCAATTGCCTATCATGTGTTTTAGTCTTACTGATTTGTCATTCATCTTCGATTATAACTTAGATATTTAAGCCTAGTTTTTGCTCAATTTTGATGTAGTTGTTAGCTTAAACACGATGCTTTTCTGTCCTAAGAATTTGGGGAGAATTGTTGCTATTTTGGCTTGATATCTATAGGTATAACTGGTGTTTTCTTTTCAATTTACTTGCTTACTTTGCAATGTCCTCTTCCTAGAATTTTAAAATTTTTGAAAGCTGTATTAAATTTATCAGTGTTGAGACTTGAGACATTGTTCTAACCCATTTGATAAGCAGACTTACTCATCCTATATGATCCCTTTTACTTAACTCTAGTTGTTTGCTGAATGTTGCCTTTAGGTTATTGCTACTTTAATGATCACTGAGGTTATTGTTGGTGTTCCTTTTTGTGATTTGACTGGAAACTAAAATTTACATCCATGACTTCTATAGGATGCGTGCTTTGGAGTTCTTTATGCTTTTGTCAGGGTTGCTGTGCTGCTTGGTCTCATTTTTCAGTAGGGAATTGCTACAACAGGTTTGGTTTAATCTAGTTTATTTATTGGGAAGCTTAATTTACGATACGTGTAACCTTTTCCTCCGTAAACAAACATGTATTAATGTGTGCTCACTGTCTGATCAGTTTATTGTGCAGATCTGCTTTATATTTGTACGTCAGAAAGCTTGCTAGTTGGCACAATAAAACTAATTTTCTACAGCTGATACCAAGCTGAAAAGGCTAAGTCTTATGGGAACAGGAAAACCTGGGCTGGACAATTTTTTACATAGTCTTTAGTATTTGCTGTTATCTTCAATTTGCTCTATAGCATGTCAATTACATCTATTCGTGCCTATTTTCTGATGAAGGTTTCATTTGGGATTCTTCTTGTTTGTGTTTCTAATTTAACTCTCTGTCCTGGTTAAGTTATGATGCAAGTTGAGTCTCATGAAAATATTGAATATGAAGCACTCATTGGAGGAGAGGCAAAATTTCCTGAGAGGCTTGCCAACAAAATCTTCAGTATCACTGTAATTTCAGTAATCATTTATAGAAGAGTGCCTAGTCAACTACCCTTTGATATAATAGTAACCTGCAGTTTGGCTACACCCTTAATAAGCTAGCCTTGGACAACAATGTGTGCAAGTCTTGGGATGTTCCAGGTTCTATAAAGATGGTATGCTTGCAAGATTTAAGAAGCCTAGACCCCTTCTTGTTTCTATCATTGTCACTGTTTGTACTTTTTTTTTCTTTACACGTATCTAGTTATTTAATTACTTTTCAGACAAATTTAAAGAATTTTGGGTGATATAATAACTCCAGCTGGCCTTAGTTAAGCTGGATATGGTGCGTATCAGTGCTGAAGGATATTGAGTTTGTTCTGTTGAATTTCACTTTGCTTTTTTTTTTTTTTAATAAATGTGATTTTATAATCCAAAGAAGCTGGATAAACATGCTATAGCGTACAACAGGGAAGCAACAAGAAAGAAAGCTGACACTACAACAAAGAAGCTAACATGTTTTTTATGAAGTTTCACTTTACAATTTTGTTAGTGTGATGGGTTGCTGAATTTTCACCTTTACTATTATGTTGTAAGTCCAGATTTGGAGTAATCTTTTGGTGATTAAGTAGTTTATCATACACACTTTGCTTTGAATAGAAAATTAAATTGCTGCAATGTCTGGCGGTAGGTATATGTTTTGGATGGTTTACTCTATGCAATAAAGATTTAGAAGACCTATCACTGAAAATTATTTTCAGAAGTGTGATGGAAATCAGATTGAAAAACTGATTAAGAAGTTCAAATGCTGTTGCTTTGTTTCCAATTTCCTCTGCATGAGCACCCCTTACTTTTGCTCGACAAGCATTACACTTGCAACTTTCACAGGTTCCTGAGATGTTGGGCTGAGGAAACCCTAAAGATTTAAGCCATGTCTTTTAAGAGTATTGAATATTAGCCTAGGGAAAAGGCATCTGTAAACTAAAATGTTTTTTTCCCTCTCGCAAACACATGTACTTTCTGAAATAGAGAAATCACCTTGTCAACCTATATTAACCTTTTCTATTACTGACTTAGCAGGTTTAGCTTGGGTGGCCTGTCAAGGTTGCTATCTTGTCACCACTTCTCCCTTGGATGTTAATAAATATGATTTAAAATTGTATAGTTCTTTTAGCTTAAAAGGGCAATGTCCTCTTCAAGAAATCAATGTTTTGAGTGTGGTGAACTCGTATTTGTTAACAATTGGCATTTTCTTCAGCATGCTTACTGGGTGTGGGTCTCCATTTATCAACTATCTTGAAGAATGTGGGTGTATTTCTATAGTCTGGAGTTATGGTTTCACATTTGAAGTGATGATCATTGAGTGCTTAATGCTGAAACTGCAATGTTTATTTCTCAAATGGTGTCCTCATACAATTTTATTTATTTATTTTTTCCTTTCTGAACTAGGGAATTTATCTTGGTTGACCTATATTAACTTTTATATTTTTTTGAAGGCTAGATTAACATTTTATATTACTGACTTATGCAGGTTTTACTTGCAAGGAAGGTGACTGACTTGAACATTTTTCCCTCAGATGTTAATAGGTATGATTAAGGTTACTTGAGCTAATAGAGCAATGTCCTGTAAGTCTTGTATTGTTAAAATATATTTCCTTGGTTTTGGTTTTTTGGCGATTCAATTGTCTATTCTCTTGTACATTCGTTATTTTAAGTCAGAACCAAAACTAAGAGGGGATAGTCTTACAGGAAGGGAATCTCTTGGAACAACAAAATATTAAAAGTTTCTTAACTTTGCTCAGCAAGGAAAAACAAAGAGAGGAAAACTAAAAAGAAAGAGAGAAGACAACAAGGTTTACAGAACTTTTTATCAATATTTATTTTGATACAAGATCTACAGCTTTATGCATGAACTTATTGTTGTCTTTAGTCCTTTAATAGATCTCTCATTGCTCTCCTTGAGGTCTCTTCAATCTCAATTCATCTAATAAAGCCCTCAAATCAGAGTGAGATGATCCACCCTCTTCAACAGCCCTCTTTGCCATCTCTTTCAGTGCACTAGCTCTGTTTCTTATTTCATTGGCTTCTTCACCAACCATCAGCTGAGTCACTGCCTTTTTTATATTTTCATTTGTCACTAAGTACTTTCTTATCTTCCATCAATCTAGACCATTCTTGGGCTCCAACTCCAACCCCTATTCTTAGTATATCTGTAACAAGCCTTTCATTATAGAACTGCTCATTACTGAGTGGCCATGTGACCATTGGTACTCCAGCAGTGATACTCTCCAGTGTCGAATTCCCTCCACAGTGAGTCACAAACCCTCCTACAGCTTCATGATCAAGAATCAGCGCTTGAGGTGTTCATCCCCTTATAATCAAAATCATCCCTTCCATCTGTTCTTCAAATCCTTCTGGCAACCACTCCTCTTTGCCTTTGTTTTTCACCTTCCTTACAATCCAAATGAAATCCTGTCCAGAAGTTTCAAGTCCCTTAGCAATCTCATAAAGCTGAGCAGCTGAAAACCAGGACATGCTTCCAAAACATATATAGAGAACTGAATTGTGTTTCTTTGAGTCTAGCCATCTTAAGCATTCAACTGTGTCCTTAGAGGCTGCATTTCCTTGTTGTGCTTTATTGTGTGTGTTCCGGTTGCAGGGAGAAAGGGGGCCTATGTGCCATGTCTTCCTTCTCATGACCTTCCTGTAGTGTTCGACATAAGCTGGTTCCAGCTCTTGGAAACTGTTCATGATAACTCCATAGCTTGTAATCTCAGATTCTGCGGCTTGATACATCAGCTTTTTTATTTCATCATTGACACTTGATTCTCCAAGTTCATCTGGTTATTGCAGTCTTGTCATCTTTATCTTGTCTGGAAGGCCAGGCACTCCAAAGGGTTGATAATCAGATGTTATATTTTTCAGAGGCTCATAGTGCAGTGAGCTATGAAAGACACTGAGGGCAAAATAACTTGTCCCATGAAAAACTAGCCTTGGGATCCTCAGCTTCCCAGCAACTTCTGTGGCCCAGGGAAATATTACGTCTGCCACCAGGCAATTGGGGTGGCAGTCTTCAAGTATTTGTTCAAGGGGTTGTTGAAGCAAGCTAACAGCCTTGATGAATGTAAGACCCATTTCTTGTGAAGTGATGGAACTTATGTTCTCACATCCCTCTGGCAGGTCAGCATCATAGTTGCTTCACACCTCTAAGTCTAGAGTTTTTATCACAACAAATGTTTTGTGAGGTGCTCTAGATCAGTCTCTGAATGTTAGCAATTTTATCATCTTTTTCTTTGTGGATGTCTGCCTTCTTGATCGTGACATCCTACTGGTTAGTTAAGTAGTTTCAGATCAATGATGTAGATGGATCAACCAGCATTATAAAAATTATTAACTGTCTACTTATAAATTTTTTTTTAATCAAATTTCTTCAATCTATCTTCAAAATCTTGCTTTGAGTCATTTTCCAAAACATACTGTAAGAGGAGAAAAATGGTTACCTATTGATCATCCATTTTATCTCCAAATAAGTTAATGTAATTTAGAGATAAAGACTTAAATAAGGTTCATCAAAATTTAAGGACTCGGAGTTTGATTAATAAAGATTATCTAAATAAATTTAGGGAGATAAATTCAAGTAGATTAAATTTTCATTTAAGTCTCTCGTCTAGTAGAATAAGTATAGTGCTCTTCCAAGAAGATTTTGAAAAACCAAAGCTTTGACAAAACCCATAAATCCAAGTCGAAAATTCTTAATAGGACAGTTTAGGTAAAAGTTAGGATAAAAAAAAAAACTGTTAAGTTGAAAATCTTTAAAAAAATGATTCAGGCAAAAGTTAAGGTGTAAAAAACAAATGAAATATATTATAACTAGATTCTTCATATTAAAAGGTACGTAGGGAGCTCGATCTTATTGTCAAGTTCAATCAATCAAAAAAAATATCTCTTCAATTAAAGATAATTCAAATATTTACGATATTTAAACAATGAGGTTGACGTCAAATCGAAGAAGTTCAAACTATCAAATTACAAGTGAAGCAAAGATTGCTAGGGTAAACTCTTGACCCAGTTAAAAAGACAAATTCTTAAACATTACAATGCTTGAAGATCAGTTGCTCTTTGATAAGAGCTTAAACTACCTTTAAAAAAACCCGTTAAATCGAAAATCCTTAATAGAACAATTTTGACAAAAATTAAAACTTAAAAAAGAATCAATTAATTTAAAAATCTTTAAAAGGACGAGTTAGACAAAAGTTAAATCGTAAAAAAAATAAAAAAACTACGTTATGACTCAATCCTTCATATTAGAAGTTATGCAGGCAACTTGGTTTCATTGTCAAGTTCAATCAGCTTAAAAAAAATAAAGAAAGACTCATTTCTATTAAAAATAATTCAAATATTTATGATGTTTAAACGACCAAGTTGATGTCAAAAATTAAAGAAGTTCATACTATCAAATAGTAAGTGAAGAATCCTTAAAAAGATGACGTAGGCAAAAGTTAGGATATAAAAAAAAAAATGAAGAACTACGTTGACTTGATCCTTCATATTAGAAGGTATGTAGGCAGTGGTCTCATTGCCAAGTTCAGCCAACTTAAAAAAAAAAGTCTCTTTGATTAAAAATTCAAATGTTTAATATTTAAGCTACTAAGTTGTCGTAAAAAATGGAAGAAGTTCAAACTTCAAACTATCAAATTGCAAGTGAAGTTAAACAAAACTTATTGCTAGGGTCTACTCTTCCCAATCGGCCCAATTAATGACAATTTTTGGAAGCGTTACTATTTTTGAATATTAGATATTCCTATGTAAGAGCCTAAACTAAAAACCCATTAAGTAAAAAATCTTTAACAAGACGATTTAGGCAAAAGTTCAAACTCAAAAATACAAGTTGAGTTAAAAATTCTTATAAAGACGACATAAGCAAAAATTAGACCATAAAAAAAAAAAAGAACTACATCATAACTTAATCTTTCATATTAAAAGGTATGTAGGCAGCTTGTTCTCATTGCCAAGTTTAGTCAACTTAAAAAAAACGAAAACTCTCATCGATTAAAAATAATTCAAATCTTTATGACATTTAAACTACTAAGTTAACGTCAAAAATTGAAGAAGTTCAAACTATCAAATAGCAAATGAAGCAAATAAGACTTATTACTAGGGTTTACTCTTCACAATCGACATAATAAATGGCAGATTTTTGAAGCGTTACTATGCTTGAAAATCAATTACTCCTCGATAAAAGCCTAACTAGCTAAAAAAAAAAAAAAGCTCATTAAGTCAAAAATCCTTAACAGAACGATCTAGGCAAAAGTTAAGACATAAAAATACAGCCCATTAAGTTGAAAATCCTTAAAAGGATGATTTAGGCAAAAGTTCGATCGTGAAAAGCAAAAGAACTACGCTATGACTTGATCTTTCATAGTAGAAGGTACATAGGCAGTTTAGTCTTATTTCCAAGTTCAATCAACCTAAAAAAAAAAAAAGTCTCTTCAATTAAAAATCATTTAAATCTTTGTGATGTTTAAACTACCAAATTGATTTAAAAAATTGGAGAAATTCAAACTATCAAATAGTAAGTGAAACAAAGAAGACTTATTGCTAAGGTCTATTCTTCACAGTTGGCCCAATCAATAGCAAATTCTTAAAGTGTTATTATGCTTGAAGATCAGTTGCTTATCAATAAAAGCCTAAATTGCTTTTAAGAAAAGATTATTAAGTCGTAAATCTTTAACAAGACAGCTTAAGCAATAGTTAGGACTTAAAAATAAAAGCTCGTTAAGTTAAGGAATCCTTAAAAGGATGACTTAGGCAAAAGTTCAATCATAAAAAAAAAAAAAAAGAACTACGTTATGACTTGACTTGATCCTCCATATTAGAAGGTATGTAGGCAGCTTGTTCCCATTGTCAAGTTCAGTAACTTAAAAAAAGAAAAAAAAACACACTTTGATTAAAGATAATTAAAATAATTGTGACGTTTAAACTACCAAGTTGACATAAAAAATGAAAGAAGTTCAAACTATCAATACTAAGGTTTACCATTCACAATTGACCTAATCGATGGCAAATTCTTGAAGTGTTACTTTGCTTGAATATTAGTTGCTCCTTGAAAAAAGTTTAAACTACCTATAAAAACAAAGCCTAATAAGTCAAAAATCCTTAACAGGACAACTAATGGAAAACTTAAGCCTTAAAAAATACTTGTTAAGTTGAAAATCCTTAAAAGGAAAAAAGAAAAAAAAATGCTTCGGCAAAAGTTAGGACTTTGAAAAAAAACCAGTTAAGTTGAAAATTCTTAAAAAGACGACTTAGGTAAAAGTTCGATCGTAAAACATAAAAGAACTACGTTATGGCTTGATCCTTTATATTAAAAGGTACGTAAGTAGCTTGGTTTCATTGCCAAGTTCAATCAATCTAAAAAAAATAAAAAAAAAGTCTCTTCGATTAAAGATAATTTAAATCTTTGCGACATACAAACTACCAAATAGACTTCGAAAATTAAAGAAGTTCAAACTATCAAATAACAAGTGAAGCAAAGAAGACTTATTGCTAGGGCCTATTCTTCACAATTGACCCAATCAATAGCAAATTCTTGAAGTGTTACTATATTTGAAGATTAATTACTTTTCAATAAGAGCCTAAATTGCCTTTAAAAAAAGACCACTAAGTTGAAAATCCTTAACAAGACGGTTTAGCAAAAGTTAGGACTTTAAAATAAAAGCCGTTTAAGTTGAAGAATCCTTCAAAGGACAACTAAGGCAAAAGTTCAACCACAAAAAAAAAAAGAACTACGTTATGACTTGATCTTTCATATTAGAAGGTATGTAGGCAACTTATTCTCATTGTCAAGTTCAGTCAACATAAAAAAAATAAGAAAAACACTCTTCAATTAAAGATAATTCAAATCTTTGTGACATTTAAACTACTAAATTATTCTCAAAAATTAAAGAAGTTCAAACTATCAAATAGCAAGTGAAGTGAATAAGATCTATTGCTAGGGTTTACTCTTTATAATCAATCCAATCAATAGCAAATTCTTGAAGCGTTACTATACTTGGAAATCAATTGCTCCTCGATAAAAGATTAAACTACTTATAAAAAAAAGCTTAATAAGTCAAAAATCCTTACTAGGATAGCTAATGCAAAACTTAAGACTTAAAAAAAAACTCGTTAAGTTGAAAATCCATAAAAAGATAACTTATACAAAAGTTAAGATGTTAAAAAAAAAACTACGTAATGACTTGATCCTTTATATGAAAAGTTACATAGGTAGTTTGATCTAATTGCCAAGTTTAGTCAACAAAAAAGAAAGAAAAAGTCTCTTTGATTAAAGATAATTCAAATCTTTACGACGTTTAAACTACAAAGTTGACGTCGAAAATTCAAGAAGTTCAAACTATCAAATTGCAAGTGAAGCAAAGAAGACTTATTGTTAAGATTTACTCTTCACAATCAACCCAATCAAAGGTAAATTCTTGAAACATTACTATGCTTAAAGATCAATTGCTCTTCAATAAAAGCCTAAATTGCCCTTAAAAAGAAAATCCGCTAGGTCGAAAATCCTTAATAGAACAACTTTAACAAAACAGCTTTGGCAAACGTTAGGTTGAAAAGAACAGAACTATGTTACGACTTAATCCTTCATATTAGAAAGTATGTAGGTAGCTTAGTTTTATTGCCAAGTCCAGGCAACCTAAAAACAAAAAAGAAAAAGTATTTTCGATTAAAAATTATTCAAATCTTTACGACGTATATACTACGACGTTGACATCGAAAATTGAAGAAGTTTAAATTATCAAATAGCAAGTGAAGCAGAGAAGACTTATTGTTGAAATGTTACTATGCTTGAAGATCAATTGCTCCTCAGTAAGAGTTTAAAATACCTTTAGAAAAAAAGACTGTTAAATCAAAAATCCTTAACAAAATGGCTTAAGAAAAAGTTAAGAGTTAAATATAAAATCCCATTAGTTGGAGGATCTTTAAAAGAATGACTTAGGCAAAAGTTAGGGCATAACAAAAATAAAAACTACATTATGATTTGATCCTTCATATTAGAAGGTACATAGGCAGCTTGGTTTCATTACCAAATTCAGTCAACTTAAAAAAAAAAGTCTCGTTGATTAAAAATAATTCAAACCTTTGTGACATTTAAACTACCAAGTTGACGTCGAAAGTTGAAAAAGTTCAAATTATCAAATTATAACTGAAGCAAAGAAGACTTATTGCTAGGGTTTACTCCTCCTAATTGACTCAATTAATGGTAAATTCTTAAAGCGATACTATTCTTGAATATAAATTGCTCCTTGGTAAGAGTCTAAACTGCCCTTGAAAAAATCCACTAAATTGAAAATCCTTAATAGGAGGTCTAATATAAAAGTTAAAAACTTAAAAAAAATAAGTTTATTAAGTTGAAAATCCTTAAAAGGACGACTTAGGCAAAAGTTAGGCCATAAGAAAAAAAGAACTAGCTTATAACTTTATCATTCATATTAGAAGGTACGAAGACAGTTTAGTCTCATTGCCAAGTTCAATCAACCAAAAAAAAAAAAGGAAAAAAATATCTTCGATTAAAGATAATTCAAATCTTTATGATTTTTAAACTACCAAATTGACATCGAAAATTGAATAAGTTCAAACTATCAAATAGTAATTGAAGCAAATAAGACTTATTGTTAGGGTTTACTATTCACAATCAGCTCAATCATTGGCAAATTCTTGAAACATTACTATGCTTGTTGCTCTGCATGAAGATCAGTTGCTCCTCGATAAAAGCCAAAACCAACCATAAAAAAAAGCTCTCTAAGTTGAAAATCTTTAACCGAACGGCTTAGGCAAAAGTTAAGACGTAAAAAAAAGGCCAATTAAGTTGAAAATCCTTAAAAAGATGACTTAGGGAAAAGTTGGGTCGTAAAAAAAAAAAATTACATTATGACTTGATCCTTCATATTAGAAAGTATGTAGGCAGTTTGATCTCATTGCCAAGTTTAGTCAACTCAAAAGAAAAAAAAAAGGAAAATGTCTCTTTGATTAAAGATAATTCAAATCTTTGCGATGTTTAAACTACCAAGTTGATGTCAAAAATTGAAGAAGTTTAAAGTATTGAAAAGCAAATGAAGTAAAGAAGACTTATTGCTAGAGTCAATTTTTCAAAATTAGCCAAATTCTTGAAGCATTACTATACTTGAAGATTAGTTGTTTTTTGGTAAGAGCCTAAATTATCCTTAAAAAAAGCATGTTAAGTCGAAAATCCTTAACAAGACGGCTTAGGAAAAAGTTAGACTTAAAAATAAAAGCCCGTTAAGTTGAAGAATCCTTAAAAAAAAAATTTAGGCAAAAGTTAGTGCATAAAAAAAAAAGATAAAGTACGTTATGACCTTATCCTTCATATTAGAAGATACATAGGTAGCTTGGTCTCATTAAAGAGAATTTAAATCTTTGCGATGTTTAAACTACCAAGTTGACTTTGAAAATTAAAAAAGTTTAAACTATAAAATTGAAAGTAAAGCAAAGAAGACTTATTGCTAGGGTCTACTCTTGTCAATCGAGTCAATAACAAATTCTTTAATCGTTACTATTCTTGAATACCAATTGCTCCTCGATCAGGGCTTAAACTCCCCTTAAAAAAAGCCCATTAAGTTGAAAATCCTTAACAAGGTGACTAATGCAAAAGTTAGGACTTCAAAAAACAGGCTCGCTAAATTGAAATTCCTTAAAAAGACGACTTAAGCAAAAGTTAGGCCATAAAAGAAAAAAATTACGTTATGACTTGACCTTCATATTATAAGGTATGTAGGTAACTTGGTATCATTGCCAAGTTCAATTAACCTAAAAAGAAAAAAAAAAGAAAAACTCTTTTTGATTAAAGATAATTCAAATATTTGCAACATTTAAACTACCAAGTTGATGTTGAAAATCGAAGAAGTTCAAACTATCAAATAACTTATTGCTGGGGTCTACTCTTTATGATCAACCCAATTGAAGGCAATTTCTTGAAGCGTTATTACGCTTGTTACTATGTTGAAAGATCGGTTGCTCTCGATAGAAGCCTAAACTACCTATAAAAGAAAAACCCACAAAGTTGAAAATCCTTAACAGGACAACTTAGGCAAAAGTTAAGACTAGAAAAAAAAAACCCGTTGAGTTGAAAATCCATAAAAGGGCAACTTAGGCAAAAGTTAAGTTGTAAAAAAAAAAAACCTGTTATTACTTGATCCTTCATATTAGAGAGTACGTACACAGATTGATTTCATTGCCAAGTTCAATCAACTTTAAAAAAGAGAAGAAAAAGTCTCTTTGATTAAAAATAATTCGAATCTTTTCAACGTTTAAACTAACAAGTTGACATCAAAAATTAAAAAAGTTCAAGCTATATAATAGCAAGTGAAGCAAAGAAGACTTATTACTAGGGTTTTTTCTTCACAATTGGCCCAATCAAATATAAATTCTTAAAGCGTTATTATGCTTGAAGGTCAATTGCTCCATAGTCAGAGTTACGTTTTAACTTAATTTTTCATATTAAATGGTACGTATGTAGTTTGTTTAGTCAACTAAAAATAAAGTGTATTCGATTAAAGATAATTCAAATGTTTGTGACATTTAACCTATCAAGTTGATGTCGAAAATTGAAGAAGTTTAAACTTGTAAATTGCTAAGTTCTATTCTTTATAATCGGCCCAATCAATTAAAACTTCTTGAAGCATTATAATGCTTGAAGATTAGTTGCTCCTCGGTAAGAGCTTAAACTACTTTTAAGAGCAACCCGGTAAGTTGAAAATCTTTAACAGGATGGCTTAGGCAAAAGTTAGAACTTAAAAAAAAAACCCCATTAAAGTTAAGCTGTAAAAAAAAAAAAACTATGTTATGACTGGATCTTACATATTAGAAGGTACATAGGAAGCTTGGTCTTATTGTCAAAGTTCAGTCAACCCAAAAAAAAAGAAAAAGAAAAAGTCTATTGGATTAAAGATAGTTCAAATCTTGGTGACGTTCAAACTACCAAGTTGATGTCGAAAATTGAAGTTCAAACTATCAAATAGCAAGTGAAGCAAAAGAGACTTATTACTAAGGTATACTCTTTACAATTAGCCCAATCAATGGCAAATCCTTAAAGAGTTGCTATACTTGAAAATCAATTGTTCCTAAAAGCCTAAACTACTTGTCACAACTCAATTCTCAGGCCATAACCGGCGTAAGGACTCAATAGACGTGGCCTATTAGGCCTAAGCAAAGCCTTTCTATGAAAACTTGTTTATTAGACCATCTGTCCCTCTTTTACCTCTACGGTTCTTAATTAATTGTTTTCAAAAATAATTTCCTTTCGAAAATAAGTCATAGCAACTGAACAATACCATTCACAAAATAATATTACTATTTGCCAACCTATGGCAACATTATCATGCAAACCAAGCATACAATGTTTACAACAAATCTCATGAATTATATTTTAATTAACCATATACTCATACAAAAGACCTTAACTATCAGCGGAGTGACTCTAACGTGGATAATATCATGGAGTGTTTTGGCAAACCTACCGTAAGATGAACAGGAAGAAGCGCCTCTACGTAAAATCCAACTATTTTCAAATCTGAAAACATGAAGTTGAAAAGAGTGAGTATAAACCTAGTGAGTGAATATAGAAAAGGAACAAGCAAACGATACGAAGAGCTTTTCGAAAACATGATGCACTTGTTTAAAAACAATTCAATTTTATATATTATGAACAAAACTTGATGTCGTGCTGTTTTTCAACTCATTTTAAAACATTTAGGAAGTTCAAGAAAGCCAAGCATAGTAGAGGTGCAACGAGAATGAATTTTCGCTACAACAAACTTTAAGGCAAAATTTTGAACCAACTACCCGAGAGTTTCTTGCTGCAACAAGAATGCATTTTCACTACAATGAAATCTAAAGCAAGGGTTAAGGCCATCCACCCGAGAGTTTCTTGTTGTAGTGAGAAGGCATTTTTGTTGCAGCAAAATTTCTAGGCAAATGAAATTAAGGGAATTTCCACTGCTATAAAAATCTAATATTGTTGCAACGAAAATCAGATTAAACACATTTGACAATAATCAAGTTTCAACAGTCAATGCAATCACATATTAATTTCAAACCTCTATATATATATATATACACGTATGCCACCACCACCGCCTCACCTAGCTCATGTGCACTCCCACACCGCACATAGTCAGAGTCATCATGTGCACCCCACATCGCGCACAGCTAATGCCATCATGTGCACCCCCACATCACACACAGGTAATATCATCATTCATATTCTCGCACCCGTCATCACCGGCATGTGAATCCCCACATTGCACATGTACAGTTATAATTATCATACAATATTATATATATATATATATATATATATATCAATATAATATAGGAGCACAATAATTCATCATATTACACATTCACAACATACAACGTTTCATCAAGAGCTTGTTCCCATGCAAATTTTAAAGAAAAACCTGTAAAATATTTCAAGTGATTCAATCAAGTATATAATCATTTATTTCAAAATATTTTAATGCAAGTTCACTCACTTTAATGCCACCGTACAAAATTAGTGCCCACAAAGTCTTGATCTAGGTAGTCCCAAAATACCGTTAAAATCTATATTTACCAATAAGTCATAACAACCGCCATCAAGTCATAGTTTGAATTTAATAATTTTAATAAATATACACTATACAATCTACACTCTAACCCAACCTTTAACCTATAATTCTAGTCTAATTCATAAACCCTTTAAACTAGTTGTTCAAGTTTGAAGTTTCTTTACTTTGGTGCTTGAAGGTATAAAGATCAACCAAACCTAGCAAATTTCAAGGAAAGAAAATTTGAAGAAACTTAGAAAACAAAGTCTAAAAATTACAAATCCATAAATTTAAAAATTCAAGGGTTGAAAATATATACATTTTAGCTTTTAAAATGAAGATTTGAAGCCAAGAATCCAAGTGTTGTTGAAAGTGGAGTAAAAATAGAAAACAAAGGAAAGGAAGAGAGATTTTTCTTTCTCTCTCCTAGGGTTTAGATGTGCTGAAAATTGGGGTTAGAAGCTGCAAGTTTGATGCCTAAGAAGTTAGAAGAAGGAAGGAGCAAAAAAAGAAAAAAAAAGAAAGAAAATAAGGAAAAGAAAATGAAAATCTTGAATTTTATAAGGGAGGAACAAAAATGGCATTAGAAGGAGATGAAGGAGGAACGATGGTGCCTTGGACACAATGGCTGGCCGTGGGATAAGGATGGAGAGTAGGAAGCCTTGACCAAGCTTTATGGGAAATTATCGTTTTACCTTCCAAGGTTTTCACCTTTTTTAATTGTATTCTCCCACAATATTTTAATTCCAATTTCTTTTCATTTTTCTTCCTTAACACTTGTACCAATAAAATATCAAATTTATGATTCAACGCGGTAACACTGTAATATTTAAATATTTACTTGCCCGCTCTAGCTTTATTTAATGAAGACATGCAGGCTCCATTAACGTCATTTTTCTCTAAAATTTTCTCGTCCTTCTTCTCCTCCACTTAGATTGACCATATATTTCTCCTTCATGAAAAATTTCGACATCGAATAAAATATTAATATTTTAATATTATTTTATTAATAAAATATTATTTTATTTCAAAATTTTTCACTAGCCTTTTGGGGCTCCAAAACATCTTACTTTGCCACGATTCACATTCGAATCACCTTTTATTTCATAAATTTTTTCTCGATAAAAATATTATTATTTTATTATTATTTCTTCACATGTAAAATATTTTATCTTAAAATATTATTTTCACCCGTCTTCATCCTTTGGTACTTAAATCAGCATCCATTAACCATTTGTCTCGTTGATAAGGTCATATTGACTTCTATATGAGGGTATTGGGTATCACATTACCCTTTAGAAAATGCCTACTAAATTGAAAATTTGTAACAAGAAGGCTTAGGTAGAAGTTAGGGCTTAAAAATGAAGGTCCGTTAAGTTGAAAAATCTTTAAAAGGACTACTTAAGCAAAAGTTAATGCGTAAAAAAAAAAGAACTACGTTATGACTTGATCTTTCATATTAGTAGATATGTTGGCAACTTGGTCTCATTGTCATGTTTAATCAACTCAAAAAAAAAAATCTTTTTTTATATAAGCTAATTCAAATTTTTTCGACATCCAAACTATTAGTTTGATGTCGAAAATTGAAGAAGTTCTAACTATTAAATTGCAAGTGAAGCAAAGAAGACTTATTGCTAGGGTTTACTCCTCCAAATCGGCCTAATCAATGACAAATTTTTAAAGTGTTACTACTCTTGAATATCAATTGCTCCTCGGTAGGAGCCTAAACTACCTTTAAAAAGAGTGCCTGTTAAGTAAAAATTCTTTAACAAGACGGTTTACACAAAAGTTAAGACTTATAAATAAAAGCTTGTTTCTTTTTTTTTCTCTCTTCAAAAGATTGTTATCTATCCATGGAGGATAGGATAAAATAATAATAAAAGCTTGTTTAGTTGAAAAATCCTTAAAAGGATGGCTTAGGCAAAAGTTAGGGTGTAAAAAAAAAGAATTATATTATGACATTATTATTCATATTAGAAGGTACGTAGGTAGTTTCATTTAAAAAAAGTCTCTTTGATTAAAGATAATTCAAATTTTTGTGATGTTTAAACTACTAAGTTAACTTTGAAAATTATAAAAGTTCAAATCATCAAATAGCAAGTAAAGCAAAGAAGACTTATTGCTAGGGTTTACTCTTCATAATCCGCCCAATCAATGGTAAATTCTTGAAGCGTTACTATGCTTGGAGATTAGTTTCTCCTCGATAAAAGCCTAAACCCTCTTCACAATCAACCCAAGTAATGGCAAAATCTTGAAGCATTACTATGCTTGAAGATCAGTTGGTCCTTAGTAAGAGCCTAAACTGCTTTTAAAAAAAACCCACTAAGTCGAAAATCCTTAACAAGATGACTTAGGCAAAAGTAAAGACTTAAAAATAAAAACCTATTAAGTTGAAAAACCGTAAAAGGATAACTTAAACAAAAGTTAGAGCGTAAAAAAAAAAAAAACTATGTTATGACTTGATCCTTCGTATTAGAAGGTACGTAGGCAGCTTGGTCTCATTGCCAAGTTCTGTCAAGTAAAAAAAAAAGTCTCTTCAATTAAAAATAATTCAAATCTTTGTGACGTTTTAACTACCAAGTTGATGTCAAATATTAAAAAAATTTAAACTATCAAATTGCAAGTGAAGTTAAGAAGATTTATTGTTCAGGTCTATTCTTCACAAACGACCCAATTAATGACAAATTTTTAAAGCATTACAGTTCTTGAAGATTAGTTGCTCCTTAGCAAGAGCCTAAACTTCTCTTATAAAAAAGCTTGTTAAGTCAAAAATTCTTAACAAGACGACTTAGGAAGTTAAGAGTTAACAATAAAAACCCATTAAGTTGAAAAATCCTTAAAAGGACGATTTAGGCAAAAATTAAGACATAAAAAAAAAAACTACATTTTGACTTGATTCTTCATATTAGAATAAACGTAGACAGTTTGATTTTATTGCCAAATTTAGTTAACCCAAAACAAAAGTCTCGTCAATTAAAGATAATTCAAATCTTTGTGATATTGAAACTAATTAGTTGACGTCAATAATTGAAGAAGTCCAAATTATGAAATTGCATTTGAAGTAAAGAAGATTTATTGCTAGGATCTACTCCTCACAATCGGCCCAATCAATGGCAAATTCTTAAAGCTTTATTATGCTTGATGATGATAAGAGCTTAAATTGTCCTTAAAAAAAACTAGACCAAACAGGCTCTTAGAAGATTTCTGAAATAATTTAAGACAAACAAAAAAAATGTCAAAATTACATGACACAAAGTTGTAGATGAACTTTAATCTCAATTGGTATTGAGACAAATAAAAAAAAATGTCAAGATTGCATAAGGTAAATTGTCTCATGGATGGATTGTAATTTCACTTGGTGCCGCAGGAAAGAATGTCAAAATTGTATGAGACAAAGTTGTCTCAAGAATGAATTATAATTAATTCAATGGATGTCAAAACAAAATATGTCAAGATTGCATTGCTTATGTGTCATTGACTAATTGTTTTTCTTAACAAGGTGCAATTTGACTATACATGGAAAGGGAGTTGCTATTGGGGGACTCTCTTTCAGACTTTATTCTATTTGGGTTTTAAGTCAAGTAGGAAACAATTTTTTGTTGTGAGTCTAAAGCAGCTTCAATACGTTGCTATGGATGTCCTGATTTCAAAATGAATGCTTACGTCATGGATTTCCTTGGTCTGTGATACAAAGGCTATGCAGACCTGCAAACTTCGAAAGGAAGAAAATTTCAATTCATAGTTCAATCAGTGGACTTCCAGCGAGAAAGCAATGAATGCTAAAGCCTAATATCTTTATAATTCATCCCTTTCAAACTTCTAAGTTTTATTACTTTCTTTTCTATAGTAGTACAATTTTTTACGAAGTGGCGTAGCAGCATTTGATAGCTATTTTGGAAGGCAGTTCAATCTCAATTCATCTAACAAAGCATTCAAATCAGAGTAGGATGATCCACCTTCTTCCACAGCCCTCCTCGCCATATCTTTCAATTCCCTAGTTCGGTTTCTCATTTTCTCACCTTCTTCGCCAACCATTAACTGAGTCACTGCCCTTTGTATGTCTTCGCCGGTCACTATAATCTTTGTATCATCTGCCCATCTAGACCATTCCTTGGCTCCGGTACAGACTCCTATTTTTAGAACATCTACAATAAGCTTTTCATTAAAAAATTGCTCAGCGTGGAGAGGCCAAGTCACCATTGGCACCCCGGCAGTGATACTCTCGAGTGTTGAGTTCCAGCCACAGTGAGTCATGAACCCTCCTACAGCTTCATGATCAAGAATTAGAACTTGGGGTGCCCATCCCCTTATTATCAAACCCTTCCCTTCCATCCTCTCTTCAAATCCTTCTGGCAGCCACTCTTCTTTGTCTTCATCATTTACCTTTCTCACAACCCAAATGAAATTCTGTCCAGAAGCTTCAAGACCCTTAGCCATCTCATTTAGCTGAGCAGCTGAAAACCTGGACAAGCTTCCGAAACATATATAGAGAACTGAGTTGGGCTTCTTTGAGGCTAACCATCTTAAACACTCATGTCTATCAATCGAGGCTACGTTTCCCCGCTCAGCTTTATCTTCGCTGTCCTTATTGCAGAGTGAGACAGGACCAACTTGCCATGCCTTCTTTCCCATAACTTTGGAGTAGTGTTCTCTGTATGCTGGTTCCAGCTCGTAGAAACTATTCACGATGACTCCAAAGCTTATCCGCTCTGATTCTAAAGCTTCATTCATCATCTTTCTCCGCTCACTCCCCCCTTCTTCTTTCATAAAATCTGGAAGCTGCATCTTTGTCATCTTTATCTGGTCCGGAAGGCCGGGCACATCAAAGAATTCAAAATCAGTTGCTATCTTTTTGTAGGGTGCATGGCGTATTACGCTATCAACGATAGAAATGGAGAAGCAGCTTGTCCCATGAAAAACCAGCCTTGGAATTCCAAACTTGCTAGCAACATTTGTAGCCCATGAAAACATCAAGTCGGCCACAAGGCAATCGGGGCGGAGTTCTTCAAGGAGCTGTTCAAGTGGTTGTTGGAAAAGGTTAACAGCCTTGAAGAACTTGTTTTGCATTTCTTGTGAAGTGAGGGAACTCACATTCTCGCATCCTTCAGGTAGCCCAACCTCAGCTGAAGGAAATTTGATTATGTAAGTGCCGATTTCAAAGCCTGATTCGCTATCTCTCTGAATTGTTTTGGCAAAGAGATGAGCATTGAGTGGAGTGGTAGCAATTGTCACCTTTACTCCATGCCTAGCACATAGTCTGGCCATGTCCACTGTCGGGATCAAGTGACCATGGGCAAGTTGTGGCAAGAATACGATATGAAGCTGAAGTGATTTTGAGGCCATCTAGCCTTGTGATTATGACTAGAAGAGGTTAAATGAAAGAAGTGTAGGAAGAATAGCAGTGGAAGAAACAGAGGTAAATTGATTGGCAAACAATTTAGAAGTTGAGCTTCTTATTATATACAAATGCAAAATGCTGGAAAGACAATAAAAATTTGAATTTAAACAGCGTACGTGCTTGAAGCAAAAGAAATGTGTTGATAATTGACATGGTAAACTTCCTGGTAAGTATGTTGAATTTGTGTGCTTGGACTGCAAGTATACTTTCTAAACTGAATATGTAGAAAGGTCGGAGCAGGGTTAATTCAAACCACGTGCGGAGACCACAGCTAATTGTCATCATTTTATTGGACTCATATGTCTGTATATGTGGAAAAAATTGTTTTGTGTCAGGCATCTTTGATCTAGCAAACATTAGGAGTACAGCTTCAAGTCCATATGCAGTGTACTGACTCATTTGTTTTGCTTGGTTAGCAAGGAGTCCTTTAAGAAAAAATTGTAACCTTGTCTTTTATCTGATTTGCATTTAAAGTCAACTAGGGAAAGCTATCTAATTGAATGGGAACTAAAGCAGTAATCTTTCTTTAAACAGCATTGATCCATGAATAAAAGAGAAGGGTATAAATAACCTGCAAAGTCATCAATATCATTTAGGCGCAGAGGGAAATGGAAATTCTGGCAACTCTTCTAAATAGGACCATAGGTCCAATGGGCCTCTAGCAGGCAGAGAAAAGGTCCATGTGTAATGATTAAAACTGGATTTCTGAGTTATATAACTTATAAGCTTGACAAGAAATCTGCGGCTGGGTAATAGGCTTAAAAAATGGTTGTGGATCATCAGTAATCACCCGTCTCCTTACTTACAGAAGCCAACCCATTGCTTTCACATATTTGTCCATACAATTGTACGGTAGCTTTTGTCATATGACAAATTCTACAATTGCAGTTTTTCATATACAATACAAATTGCAAGGGATACCAACTGCTTCCCTTTTCTCCTACCACTCACTTTCGAAGGTATTACTATTAGCTGCTTGAAAGGAGATAAATAAGTGAAAAATTGATATAGCAGAAAGGAAGTTGCCATTGGGGGACTGTCTTTCAGACACTATTCTATTTGGGTTTTAAGTCCAGATGGAAACAAATTTTTGGTTGTGAGTCTAAACCAGCTTCAATACGTTGCTATGGACGCCTGATTTCAAATGTCCAAAAATTAATCTGATTCTGACGTCATGGATTTCCTTGGTCTGTGATACAAAGGGTATGCAGACTTGCACACTTTGAAAGGAAAAAAATTTCAATTCATAGTTCAAATAATGGACCTCCAGCCAAACAGCAATGAATGCTAACTAAGTTTTATTACTTTCTTTTCTATAGTAGTACAATTTTTTACGAAGTGGCGTAGCAGCATTTGATAGCTATTTTGGAAGGCAGTTCAATCTCAATTCATCTAATAAAGCATTCAAATCAGAGTAGGATGATCCCCCTTCTTCCACAGCCCTCCTCGCCATATCTTTCAATTCCCTAGTTCGGTTTCTCATTTTCTCACCTTCTTCGCCAACCATTAACTGAGTCACTGCCTTTTGTATGTCTTCGCTGGTCACTATAATCTTTGTATCATCTGCCCATCTAGACCATTCCTTGGCTCCGGTACAGACTCCTATTTTTAGAACATCTACAATAAGCTTTTCATTAAAAAATTGCTCAGCGTGGAGAGGCCAAGTCACCATTGGCACCCCGGCAGTGATACTCTCGAGTGTTGAGTTCCAGCCACAGTGAGTCATGAACCCTCCTACAGCTTCATGATCAAGAATTAGAACTTGGGGTGCCCATCCCCTTATTATCAAACCCTTCCCTTCCATCCTCTCTTCAAATCCTTCTGGCAACCACTCTTCTTTGTCTTCATCATTTACCTTTCTCACAACCCAAATGAAATTCTGTCCAGAAGCTTCAAGACCCTTAGCCATCTCATTTAGCTGAGCAGCTGAAAACCTGGACAAGCTTCCGAAACATATATAGAGAACTGAGTTAGGCTTCTTTGAGGCTAACCATCTTAAACACTCATGTCTATCAATCGAGGCTACGTTTCCCCGCTCAGCTTTATCTTCGCTGTCCTTATTGCAGAGTGAGACAGGACCAACTTGCCATGCCTTCTTTCCCATAACTTTGGAGTAGTGTTCTCTGTATGCTGGTTCCAGCTCGTAGAAACTATTCACGATGACTCCAAAGCTTATCCGCTCTGATTCTAAAGCTTCATTCATCATCTTTCTCCGCTCACTCCCCCCTTCTTCTTTCATAAAATCTGGAAGCTGCATCTTTGTCATCTTTATCTGGTCCGGAAGGCCGGGCACATCAAAGAATTCAAAATCAGTTGCTATCTTTTTGTAGGGTGCATGGCGTATTACGCTATCAACGATAGAAATGGAGAAGCAGCTTGTCCCATGAAAAACCAGCCTTGGAATTCCGAACTTGCTAGCAACATCTGTAGCCCATGTAAACATCATGCCAGCCACAAGGCAATCGGGGCGGAGTTCTGCAAGGAGCTGTTCAAGTGGTTGTTGGAAAAGGTTAGCAGCCTTGAGGAACTTGGTTTGCATTTCTTGTGAAGTGAGGGAACTCGCATTCTCGCATCCTTCAGGTAGCCCAACCTCAGCTGAAGGAAATTTGATTATGTAAGTACTGATTTCAAAGCCTGATTCCCTATCTCTTTGAATTGTTTTAGCAAAGAGATGAGCATTGAGTGGAGTGGTAGCAATTGTCACCTTTACTCCATGCCTAGCACATAGTCTGGCCATGTCCACTGTCGGGATCAAGATACCATGGGCAAGTTGTGGCAAGAATACGATATGAAGCTGACGTGATTTTGAGGCCATCTAGCCTTGTGATTAGGACTAGAAGAGGTTAAATGAAAGAAGTGTAGGAAGAATAGCAGTGGAAGAAACAGAGGTAAATTGATTGGCAAACAATTTAGAAGTTGAGCTTCTTATTATATACAAATGCAAAATGCTGGAAAGACAATAAAAATTTTAATTTAAACAGCGTAGGTGCTTGAAGCAAAAGAAATGTGTTGATAATTGACATGATAAACTTCCTGGTAAGTATGTTGAATTTGTGTGCTTGGACTGCAAGTATACTTTCTAAACTGAATATGTAGAAAGGTCGGAGCAGGGTTAATTCAAACCACGTGAGGAGACCACAGCTAATTGTCATCATTTTATTGGACTTATTTGTCTGTATATGTGGAAAAAATTGTTTTGTGTTAGGCATCTTTGATCTAGCAAACATTAGGAGTACAGCTTCAAGTCCATGTACAGTGTACTGACTCATTTGTTTTGCTTGGTTAGCAAGGAGTCCTATAAGAAAAAATTGTAACTTTGTCTTTTATCTGATTTGCATTTAAAGTCAACTAGGGAAAGCTATCTAATTGAATGGGAACTAAAGCAGTAATCTTTCCTTAAACAGCATTGATCCATGAATAAAAGAGAAGGGTATGCACAACCTGCAAAGTCATCAATATCATTTAGGCGAAGAGGGAAATGGAAATTCTGGCAACTCTTCTAAATAGAACCATAGGCCTAATGGGCCTCTAGCAGGCAGAGAAAAGGTCTATGTATAATGATTAAAACTGGATTTCTGAGTTATATAACTTATAAGCTTGACAAAAAATCTTCGGCTGGGTAATGGGCTTAACAAGAAGTGAGGGAACTCACATTCTCGCATCCTTCAGGTAGCCCAACCTCGAGCTGAAGGAAATTTGATTATGTAAGTGCCGATTTCAAAGCCTGATTCGCTTACTCTCTGAATTGTTTTGGCAAAGAGATGAGCATTGAGTAGAGTGGTAGCAATTGTCACCTTTACTCCATGCCTAGCAAATAGTCTGGCCATGTCCACTGTCGGAATCAAGTGCCCATGGGCAAGTTGTGACAAGAATATGATATGAAGCTGACGTGATTTTGAGGCCATTTAGCGTTGTAATTAGGACTACGAGAGGCTAAATGAAAGGTGTGTAAGAAGAATGACAGTGGAAGAAACAGGGTTAAATTGATTGGCAAACAATTTAGAAGTTGAGCTTCTTATTGTATACAAACGCAAAATGGTGGAAAGACAATAGAAAGTTAAATTCAAACAGCGTAGGTGCTTGAAGCATAAGAAACGTATTGATAATTGGCATGGTAAACTTCCTGGTAAGTATGTTGAATTTGTGTGCTTGGACTGCGAGTATACTTTCTAAACTGAATTATGTAGAAAGGTCGTAGCAGGGTTTTTCAGGACCAGAGCTAATTGTCATAATTTGATTGGACTTATTGTCTATATATGTGGAAAAATTTGTTGTGCTAGGCATCTTTGTTGTGGAAAAAACATTTGGTATACAGCTTCAAGTCCATATACAATGTACTAACTCATTGTTTTGAAT
Organism: Theobroma cacao; assembly: GCF_000208745.1. Classification (NCBI taxonomy): domain Eukaryota; kingdom Viridiplantae; phylum Streptophyta; class Magnoliopsida; order Malvales; family Malvaceae; genus Theobroma; species Theobroma cacao. The sequence continues at coordinate 5,301,023 of NC_030851.1, read as the reverse complement.
GGTTAGCAAGGAGTCTTAAAAGAAAATGTTGTGACTTTATCCGATTTGGATTTAAAGTCTATTAGGGACAGCCTAGATCCGTGAATATCGATGCAAGGACTCTTGGGTTTGCTGAATTCTCTTGACCAATGAGAGAAGGGTGCGAAAAGGGCAAAGGAAATTCTGGCATCCCTTCTAAATAGCACTAGGCCGAATGGGCCTCTAGCAGACGGAGATAAGGTCTATAGAGTGATTAAGACTGGATTCCTGAGTTATATAACCATGAAAAGAAAGCTTCGGCTGATTAATGGGCTTGAGGTTGTTTCAAAAATGGGTGTGGGTCACCAGTCATCACCCGTCTACTTGCTTACGGAAACCAACCCATTTGCTTTCACAAATTTGTCTACCCACTAGTATGGTGGCTTTTGTCATATGACAATGCTACAATTGCAGTTCTTCATACACAATACAAATTACAAGGGATTCCAACTGCGTCCCTATTCTCCTGCCACTCACTTTCGACGGTATTACTATTAGCTGCTTGAAAGGAGATAAATAAAATATATATATTGATATAGCAGAAATGCGGAAATGTTGCATGCAGGCAGGCAGGCTGAATTTGCTGGTTCACATGCAGGAAATCTGATGCCAACATTCGAGGAGGTTAGAGGAACAACGTTGGCAAATGGAGCAAGGACGCACGTGCTAGTGAGTGCTGAGGCAAGATAATCTAATCTGATAATGTCTTATCATGCCATGTTGGCTTTCTCATCAAACTGATGACATTTCTTCTGGTTTTCTTATATAATTTGACTTGTTGCTGTTTCATTATGCTGTAAAAAACATTTATAGCCCACCAAACCTTAGTAGTTAACTAGTTTTAATAAAAATAAAATAAAATTCAATATCCGGCTTTCATCTCCTATCTTTATAGGTTAAGTTGACCCATTAACAACTTTTAATTTTCTCTAATAATGTATCTCGTTTTTCATTTTTTATTGACGGTGGGTGGATTCAAATGGGCTCTTTAAATAACAAAAAATGTACCTCATTTTCAAGAATTCACATTGTTACGTGATGGAAAGAAAATTATTTTCTTATTTACCCTAACCTCCCCGAAAGTGGAAGAAAGGAGACGCCGAGGTAGCAGTCCAATTCGAACGTCTCAAATATCCATAACACATTTGCCTTGCCCCCCAAAATAGAAGATAAATCACAATTATGTATATTTGAATGCTATATAATGTTTTCTAGATGCCCCATCTTGCATTAATGAGTTGGCAAGAAAGGTGGATTGGATTAGTAATTGATGTCATAAAATTGGGTTTTTTATTTTATTTTAGATTCCAATATTGATATGTCTTTTTTAACATGTGATATCGTATTATACCACGAAAGAAATTTTTTTTTTGTTCGATAATTTGAAACTTTGAACATGAAATTTTAAATTTTAATCATTAAGAATATCTCCTTNTATTGCCTTCTCATCAAATTCTTAAAAATATATATATATAGTATATATATATATATATATTATATATATATAATATATATATATATGTACTGTTTAGTTTAAAGAGGGATTGAAAGAAGAATATTGAATAGGAGAAAAGTTTATTAAGTGGGGTTTTCTTTTTGTTAAATATTTTTCTATACGACTGTTTGCTTTTAAAAGTGGATGATACAACTTTCTTTTTCTTCTTCCCTTTCTTTTTTTTTTCTTTTTGACTCGCAATGTTTAAGTCGAACCACAATCAAAAAGGCTTTTCATTTCTTGAAATTCTTCCTCTCAAATCAAAGCTTCAATCAACTAATGGTTGAGCGAAAACGCGTTTGCCAAAGGAAAAGGTCCCTTGTTGTTTCTTTATTTATAATAATTCAGAGGACTTTGAGTTGCCAATTGGTGGTTTCCTTTGTAACAATTTGCAGAACTTCTTTATAATGGAATCATTAAAGTTGCAAGAAGATGGAATTCCTGTCCGTCTTAAACAATAACGGATTCGCGTCATATATTCGTTGGATAAGACATCACTTGATATTATTAGAGAGATGTCCCACAGCTATCAGGTATATAGGGATTGACTCATCCATAGAATACCAATGAGAAATTCGAACTTGCAGTTTGGTTAATCAACGAATCTTTCTTTTGGAAAAAACCAAGGGATAATGATATCAGATAAATTTGTCTTCATTAAATCAGTAATCATAGTACGTACCCTTTTTGTGTCTTTCTTATTTTCCCCACATTATTACTTTTTTATTACTCTTTCTTTCCTTGCATAATTTCCATCTCTTTTTTGGGTTTTCAATATGAACACTAGTAAGTACCTCTATAATTTATGCATGCGCGTATTCATCCATCCTGAGTTCATACCCTATCACTCACATGCTCAACAAGTTCATACTAATTGCCAGAAAAAAATACAGTAACTATTTAGTATTTCAAGCAGTTTGTTGGTTAACAGTGTAGTTGGTTTCATAACTGCGAGTCTACGACATGCCAAAGCGAAGTTAGCAGGCC
>NC_030851.1:4991053-4995391 GCF_000208745.1 Theobroma cacao | reverse complement strand
TTGACGTAAAAACTTGTAAAGGTAGAATAACTAAATTTTAAATCTTAACGTAAATGTGTGAAAGTTAACATAACAAGTCAATTAAGTAAAAATAATCTCAATTTAATGAAAATATAATATTTAAATTTATATTCTCAGATTAAAAGTGTTTAACGATATACAAATTTTAATTTTTAAATAAAGAATAATAAAGATAATAATAATTACAGTTTAAAGTTACTATTAGAAGGGTTTGTCGTAAAGTTATAAGTACTGACGTAAAATCTTACAAAGGTGTAATAATCAGATTTAAAATCTTAACGTAAAAGTATAAGAGCTAACGTAAATAAATTTAATTTTAATATGAAAATAATAATACTTTTATAATTTATAATAAAAATAAAATAAATTTAAAAGTTTAATAACTTAAAATAAACTAAGTTTAAAAAATATCTACGTTATTATCTTAAAATAGATAAGTTCAAAAATTAAATATGTTGTTTACCTGTTAACCTATTATACCAATTTTTATTATTTTTTAAAATTTTTATTAATTGACCTTACAGTAAGTTTAAACTTACTGTAGTGTTCACCACGAAGGTATATGTTGGGCTGTTGCCTCTCGGGAATAACACGTTGAAGATGAACCACTACATCGTTTTAGCATTGAATTACTATGGCGAATCCTATTAAAAGAGAGCGAGATAATCGCGTCACAATCTAAACACTTCAACAATACTTATCTAATTCTACCATGATTTTATATATTTATAAGTTTTAATTTATTAAATTTCAGGCATAATATATAAAAAAATCTCTAAATTATTCAAAAAAATTCAAATAAGTCATTATACTTTTATTGTATCTAATCATATTTTTGTACTTCTATTTTGAGTCAAATAAATTCTTGTATTTTTTATTTTGAATTAAATAAACTTTTATAACTAATGATTAACTAAGTCAAAATAACATTTGTTATTTTATGTCGTCTGATGCTGATGTAGAGTGTTAAAATATCATAATTGATTATAATGTGACATATCATAATTGATTATAATGTGGCATATCATAATTGATGATGATATGACATGTTAATTTGATATAATAACATGATCATATGACATTTTTCACCCTTCATATCAATGTCAAGTCAGTGCCATGTGAATATAAAATGACAAATGATATTTTTACTAATGACAATTAATCAAATTATTTGTGGTTTCTTTAACTGAAAATAAAAGTAGAGAGTTTTAATTAAACGTAATAAAAAAATAAGAGCTTATTTGAATATTTTTGAATAGTTTAAGGACTTATTTTAGCGTTATGTCTAAATTTTATATTTGTGATATACGTACTTCATTTATTATATGGTTAATTATATTTTTTGAGAGTTATTATTAGTTTATTATATTTGGTATAAAATTCAACAATCTATTTATAAGTTTATCAGTGGATCAAAGGTGTTAATAAGGCGAGCTTGTGGGTTAAGTTGAACTTGAGCATGGGCTATGTGTCACAGCTTGGAATTTAAGTCTAACCTCATGTGGCTTAAACTCTAAAAATAGAGTTAAGTCTATAAATCATGAACTAACGTTTCCAACTCAAAAAACATGTTTGACAGATAGTGAAAAACACATGTTTATATACTCAAAATCCACCTCATCTCTTATTGATGTAGGATCCGTGACATTCTATCCCACGCTCTCGTTGTATTGGCTCTTTACTCATAAAAGAAAGAGACTCTTACAATAATCTAGGTCTATCTTGACCTTCATATCTCTCATAACGGCCTTACATAAGTAAAGATCCAGGTTTGCTCTTATATCAAATGTCACAACTTGAAACTTAAACCCAGTCTCATACAGCCTGATTGCACTGGCTCTTTACCAGTAGAAGAGAAAGACTCTTACACTAATCCGAGTCTACCTCAACTTTTGTATCTCTCATAAGAGCTTTCCATCAATGAAGATTCAAGTCTGTTTTAGTACCAAATGTCACGAGCTGTAGTTAGCAATATCGTACGACCTTAAACTCTGAAAATAAAACTTAAGTAAACTTATAAATCACGAGTTCACATTCTCAATTCAAAATATATGCCTGATAATTGATAGAAGACCTATGTTTACATATCCAAAATACACCCCATCTTTTACTAACGTGAAATCCGTGATATATGTTTGAACCCAAAACAATCTTTATGTGACTGAATTTCATAAAAAAGACGAACATTTGTAGGAATTCGAGAAGCATTTCGAAACTAAATTTGATTGAACCTGTTTTCTCAAGGCACAACCTCTATTCATTTTGTTTTTAATCTGTTGCAAATATCAGATGGATAAAGCACACACCAAATGGGAGGCAAATAGCATATGCACAACAAAAACAGGGAGCTTCACAAGCACACAGAGGGAGGCAGCAGCAGCAGCAGCGAAGCCAAGTCAGCTATGAGACGTAATAAAAGATGTTAATTATCATCTTGCCATTCCGGGAATTACTATAGGAGCCACCGTAACTCCACGCTTTTGTCTGTCCATGTTGGCTTCCCAACCTTCATTTCCAACAATCCAAAAAGACAAAAAATAAAAAAAAAATATTACATTAGATAATACTAGCAGTAGTAAAACTACTAAGTTTCAAGTCAATGCACGAAACTAAATAAAATAAATAAACATACTAGAATCAACCTAACAAGTGGTTTTTTTAATTTATTTAATAAGATTTAAAAAAAATTTCAACATGGGTGATTTTCGGTTTCATACTAATGGAGACAAATCCAAATATAATGATTAACTAAGTTTTGTGGGTTGATTTTATGATTAGCTGATAGGACGTCTTCATCCTTGAAGATGCATAATCGGGATCATGTTGACCTAGTCATCCTGTCACATTGTTCGTTATTCATGTTGCAATAATAAACTTTTGTAGATGGTTTATTATTGCAAATTTAGCCTTTAGGGGACATTTATTAGAAATATATATTGTAGTAGTATATTTTTTTTCTATAGTCAAATATAAAGTTAGATAGACAAATAGATATGCACCCTACTACACAGTTATTTAATTTGTTTTTTTTTTCTAAAAATATGCTAAAAAACTAGCATTCGTCAAACCTTACTAATGCTTGAAGAAAAGGATCACTAATCCAGGATGTAATATCAAAATTTTCTAGCATACTTTGTTCAAACAAGGAGAATTCATCTCATGTCTTGGCTAAATATTCATGGTTGATAATAAAACTGCTTTTAAGTCAATCTACAGATTGCATGCCATTACAGAAGGAAAAAAGGATAGACTTGGACATATGTACAGAACTGCTACACTAGTTTAAGCCAGACAAGGATTTCTACTCAAAAACCAGAATCAAGACTCCTAAATGCATCAGAAAAAGAATAGTTTGACCACAAAGGGTGGGGGAGAAACCTATTAGCAAGTGTCACACAAATTCTTACCAGTCACTACCATATAACATAAGCTAGAAAGTGAAATTGTTATAGTATCAAGGCTAGTGATTTATTTTTTTTACACATTTTATATCGACTGATGAGCTGAAAAAGTGTTACCTATCCCCATGTCAAACCCACGATTCTTGAGCTCTCTGTATTCTTGACAGAGAGCACATGACCAACAGCAGAAGTGAACTAGGCAATCAGTGCATGGTTCCTCTTGTAAGTCATACTGTCCCCTTAGCTTTGAGCGATAGAAGCATGAATAAAAGCAAGCACAGCCGGTTAAAGCCAGCAGCCCAAACAGCAAACCCCTTGAAACACAAGCTGCAAACACCCGCCATCAAAAATAAAAAGTTTAAGCTAATTAAAGATGATCATCATGAAATCTTTCAACATCTTTTTGAAGTTGGTTGCTAAGTAAACTAACATTTGGATCCTCTGTTCACGATCTCAGTAATCTGTCCAAAAGTGATGCAAGGACAAACGCAAGTAATCACGCCTGACAAAAATTTGAAAAGAAAGAAGAAGTTTGAAATAAGCAAAATAAAGGGTTTCAGCTGAAACACATAAATGGTCAAGCTAGAGAGTTTTTATCTGCTTACAATTGACAGGGTCATCGAAACAATGGCAAAGACCAGATGTCCACTGCCCGGATACAGGAGCCGGGGGAGCCCGGGGCAAGCTGTTGGAGATATATGCATGATGGTGAACAGGATAAGGCTGTGCAGGGCCAGGGTCCGGAACTCCTGAAGCTGGGACAGGACCCATATGGCTGTCAGATGAATAGCTTGGATGATCATTCATTATCGGATACATTTTGTGGGATTCAATTTGGGATGGATAGACTTTTGTAAGATACAAGTTCTTATATATATATATATATATATATATATATATATATATATATATATAT